>NW_019268527.1:749279-866295 GCF_002738365.1 Cucurbita moschata
TTTTTTTTTTTTTTTTTTTTTTTCAAACAACTACGTCAAATTTGTTTGCCAAGGAACAAAATTTTCTCAAAAGAATTAAGGTAAGCATGTTCTCAAATGCCTTCGAAATATAAAATCAATTTATATGTATGAAGTATGAAACATTATATTTTAAGACTTAATTTTTTTTATTTTTTAATTTCTAAGAATTGGTAATGTCAAATACTTCGAAAATAACTACTATACTATTGGTGTAATTTACTTTCTTTTTTTTTTTTCTCCTTCCACATTCTAAGGGGTCTACTATCGGTGTAATTTACTTTTCGACCGGCAGCACAACCCACCAATATCAATCATGTCATCGAAGGTGCCATTCAAGCCGCAAGTCAGGCCTCCGACTAAAAACAGTCAATTGTATGAAATCACATTGTGCTTTGATAAAGATGGAGTTGCTAGATGAACACGACTCTTCACAATGGTATGACAAAAGGCCTCAAACAAATGGAGATAATATTCGTTGATTATAAACTCATGATCATTCCCTAGACTAGTTGCTATGGGACTTTCATCCAACACCTTCCCTCGAATAAAGTACGTTTCCCCTTAATCGAGGCTCGACTCCTTTTCTTTTGGAGTCCTTTGTTCAACATTTGAGTATTCTATTGACATAACTAAGTTTAGGGCATGGGTCTCATACCATATTAGATGAACATAACTCTCCACAATGATATGATATTGTCCACTCTCGTGACTTTGTTTTGGGCTTCCCAAAAGGCCTCATACCAATAAAAATAAATATAGTATGAGTTGATTATAAACACATGAGCATTCCCTAAATTAGCAGAGGTGAGACTTTCATCCAACGAGAGTGACTCTCATTGACTATCGCCCGCAAGTGCCCAACTTAGTTTAATGGCTCTTGTCTTAGCACTTTCTTCTAAGATTAATGAAAAAATATTTTGAAGATAGGTGATTCTCATCCATTCATATTCGTGCACAAATCTCAAAAGATTGCTTTTTTTAAAATGATAAATTTCAACGTGACAATAATAAATTTTATGCTATTATTGACGTTCACTATTTTAATTGATAAAACCATTTGTTTAAACCTAAAAAATTCAAGCTAAAAGCAAGATACATTTGCACCATGGATGGCATCATGGTATAAAAACTATGAAATTTGCATATGGTAAGTGCATTATTTATTTATTTATTATTATTACTATTATTATTATTTAAGATTTTAGCTTTTTAATATTTTCATTTGGTTTTAATTTACTTTAAATATTTCCTTCGTTTTACTGACTCTTGAAATATGAAATGATTTTAAACAAACGCTTCCATATAAAAAGATTATATCATATATATGATAACAGCTTTAGTTCCCTTTACAAATTAGGGTCGTTATCCCGGTTTGCTTCTACCTTCAAATGCGATAACAAATGATGCAAAATCAAAGTCAATCCATTCACTATTTTACAATGCCTCAAATGGATCAAATAAGGGATTTACGAAACAAAGCTTCAATACTCTTTACTAGATTCATTACCATTCATAAAGGTAGCAGTTTCAGGAACATAGCCACATATCTTGAGTTCATGAAACAACACCTCTAACATGGAGTAGATATTATCTGCATCAGCATGGTATTTGTCACCAGCAACAAACTCATGAACCTTACCGTCAATCTCAATCGAGCTAAACCCCGGTTTTTTCTGCACACCTCGGGCTTTCATTGTTCTCCGGACCATGTTGGCGCCTTCCCACCTCCCGACTGCTGCATATATATTCGAAAGCAGCACGTAACTCGAATCACCACCAGGGTCCAACTCAAAGAGATATTTGATCAACCTTTCAGCCAGGCTCACATCACCATGAGTCCTGCAGGCAGCCAGCAGCGACCCGAGGACAACTTCATTCGGTTTCATGGGCATTGTCTCGATCACGTTCAACGCTTCATCCAACCTCCCTGCACGGCTATAGAGGTCAACAATGCATCCATAATGCTCAATCCTAGGAGTAATTCTATGTACTCTCTTCATGTTATCAAACAATTCCAGCCCCTTGTTCACTAAGCCAGCATGGCTACACGCAGTAAGAGCTCCCGTGTAGCTAACTCCATCTGCCTTGAATCCTTCCTTCTGCATTGCATCAAAAAACTCCAGAGATTCATCTGCAAAGCCATTAGTAGCAAATCCCACAATCATGGAATTCCAAGATACCAAAGTTCGTTTGGGCATTTTATCAAACACTTGGCGGGCAAACTCAATGCATCCACATCGAGAATACATATCTATCAATGAATTACTTATCCTAATATTATCCTTAAACTCCTGCTGCATAAGGAACCGATTAACCCATAACCCAAAAGAAAGCGCACCCAAATCAGCACACGCCGCAAGAACAGCAATTATTGACACATAATCAGGCTCGATCCCCGAGCATTGCATTTCATGGAAGCAGTCCAATGCTTGTTCAGAGTACCCCTGTTTCAAAAAACCATTAATTAAAGCCGTCCAGGAAATCGCATCTCTTGTAGGCATTTCATCAAACAGTTCAATGGCCAACTCAATCTCCCCATTCCTCATGTACCCATCGAGCATCGTGTTCCAAGTGACAGAGTTTTTCATGTCTAGATAATCAAAAACATTCCTAGCAAGACCCAATTGAGCACATTTGGCATACATAGCAATTAGAGCAGTCCCAACCATTACATGCCCTGTATCCAAACCTAATTTACGGACGTACCCATGAAGAGAAGCGCCGAAGTGGAGGCTGTGTGACGGAAAATCAGCACAGCCGGAGAGAAGCGTAATGAATGTGATGTGGTTCGGCTCTACTCCGGCGAGTCTCATCCTGGTAAACTCTGCGGCGGCTTCGGGTAATTGGGCGTTGCGGCAGTAGCGAGCAATAGAAGAGGTCCATAGAACAATGGGTTTAATGGGATTTGAGGAATTGGGATAGCGAGGGAAATTGAGATTCGATGGATTTGAATTAGAATATTGTTGGAGTTGGAATTGGAATGGAATGGCGGTGTGCGCTGGAACGCTGCTCATCGTTCCTGTTCGAAGAATCGTTTGGGATAGAGCGGGAATGGGATTTTATTGGTAAATTCATTTCCTAAATTAATAAAAATTAAAATATGACATCTATAAACTTTAATATATATATATATATATATATATAATTAGTTTGGAATAAAAATCATTCATAATGAAAGTCTCACGTCTCCTAATTTAGGAAATGATCATGAGTTTATGAACAAAAAATATTTTCTTCATATTGTTAGGGAATGATCATTGGTATGATCATGGGAAGTCCAAAGCAACGCAAAGCCATGAGAGCTTATGCTCAAAGTGGACAATATCATACCATTGTGGAGAGTCGTGTTTGCCTAACATGGTATCAGAGTCATGCCCTAAACTTAATCGTGCTAATAGATTGGTAAATCCTCAAATCTCGAACAAAGGACTTCAAAAGAAAAAGGTCCCCTCGCACTCTGTTCGAGAGGAGGTGTTAACGGATGAAAGTCCCACGTCCCCTAACAATATTAATGATAATATTAATAACAATTTTTTACACAGTAAAAAAAGCTTTGTATAAAGAAAGCACGACATAAATAAAGGAACACAAAACAAAACAAAGAGTAAAATCAAAAGCTCATAAACCCAGCTCCAACTGCTTTTAACTGATTAACTTATATTCAGCTGAGGTAGATGGTAATAGTTCCTTTGTAATGAGGAGTTTACTCATCTTCCATCAACAGAGGTGAAGGAGTCTGCAAATCCGGTGGGTCGGGCCGGAATGCTTCCCTTACTGTCTTGAAGGCTCGTAAACTTCGTGTCCCCGCTTTCTGCTTCCTGCCATACCTTTAGCATTTCAGGAAGCGGTAGACTGTAATCAATCCCCGACAAACTATCCGCATCGTCGTCAATTGGTTTCCACTTCTCGATCAAAGGCGAAAGCACGTTCACCACATGTCCCATGTCGGGCCGATGAGTTGGCTCTCTAGCTGTGCAATGTCCTGCCAATTCTGCGATTATGAAGATCTTCTCGAACAGGTTGGCGTTTACCGGTAGAGATGGATCGATCGCAGACATTAGCTTTTCTTTGTTCGACTTGATTCGCCAAAACCATTCGGCCAAGTACCGGCTTTCCTCCGGCCGCTCCTCGTCCAATGCCATCATTCCAGTCAAAAGCTCCATTAGCACCACGCCGAAACTGAATACATCAGCTTTCGTAGTGATCTTCCCCATCACTGAATCCCCACACAAATTTAAGAACAACAAGATTTCAGAAAATTGAAGAACTTGAAATCAAGAATCAATTATTAGCCATCGGAATGAATGCTATAAGCTCGTTTGATAACGTTTTGGTTTTTGGTTACGAAAGTTGTGCTTGGGTTTATAGAGTTTATAGGCCTAAGTTTCAAAAACAAAAAAAATGTAACCGTTCAAGCTCACCGCTAACCGATATTGTCCTCTTTGGGCTTCCCCTTTCAGGCGCGCGTCTACTAGGAAGAGGTGTTTCTACACCCTTATAAAGAAGGCTTTGTTCTCCTCCCCATCTAACGTGGGATCTCACAATCCACCCCTTTCTGGGGCCCAGCATCCTCGCTGACACTCGTTCTATTCTCCGATCGATATGGGACTCCCCAATCCACCCCTTGTGGGGCTCAATGTCCTTGTTGGCACACCGCCTCATATCCACCCCCTTCGGGACTCAACCTCCGAGCTGGCACATTGCCTAGTGTCTAGCTCTGATACGCCCAAGCCCACCACTAGCGAATATTATCCTCTTTGGGCTTTCCCTTTTAGGTTTCCCCTTAAGGTTTTAAAACGCATCCACTAGTGAGACACTTCCACACCTTTATAAAAAATGTTTCGTTCTCCTCCCCAGCCGATGTGGGATCTCACAAAAAATCAAATGGAGCCTTTACTACAAGTATCTATTCTATTCAAGTTCTAACTACGAGTAACTCTTTCAAGCTTTCCCTTTCGAGCTTCCCCTCAGGGTTTTAAAACGCACTGATAGGGAGAGGTTTCCACACCCTTATAAAGAATGTTTCGTTCTCCTCTCCAGCCGACGTGGGATCTCACAAAAAATCAAATGGATATCAAATGGAGCAACTACGAGTATCTATTCTATTCAGGTTCTGACATGGCTGCGAAAAGTCAAACAAACCAAACATACTTCAACAGGCTAGCTCAATCGTTTGCCATGAGTTCTAAAAAAAGAGTTGGTGTAAGTACCTGCATACTCAGGTGCTAGGTATCCAAATGTACCAGCAAGCTTAGTTGCTACAGACTTCTCCCCATCTGGAGCCAACTTCACGAGTCCAAAATCTGAAACTTTTGCTCGAAAATCATCGTCCAGAAGAATATTAGACGATTTAAGATCTCGATGTATGAAGGTTTGTCGGGCTAAACCATGTAGATATTCAATTCCCCGGGCAACATCGAGCGCAATCGTCAGCCGAGTCATCCAAGGTAGAGGCTCCAATTTAAAACTTTTCCAATGGAAGAGATGCTTGCTAAGAGCACCTTGAGACATATACTCATATACAAGAAGCCTTTCAGCTCCTTCTATAGAATACCCCAAAAGCGATACCAAATGTCGATGTCTAACATGCGAAAGAACTGCAATTTCGGATTGAAACTCTTCTATTGCTTTATTACTGATCGATCCAGCCTCCATTCTCTTCACTGCTATTTTCGTTCCGTCCTCCAACTCACCTTTATAGACCGTTCCAAAGCCACCTCGGCCGAGCTCATTTTCGAGGGAAAAATTATTGGTCACCTTGCGGAGAACTTGAACAGCTACAACCAAATTCCCATCCTCAATCACATGAGAACTCTCAGTTCCACCACTATTAGTACTTGTCATGCTAGTTCCCGTTTGATTTGATACGTTTCCTGTGTTCTTATTCGACACAGAAATCTTAACCATGCTTTCAGGGTACGAGGGATCTTTCGGGTGCACCACAAAAGTTGGAGATTCGGCAGCTCGTTTTCTCCTCCTAAAGCAGAAGATACAGAACAATGCTGATAGAAATATCATGACTATAATGAGAACCGTGGCAACCACGTACATAATTCTTCTCGTCTTTGAAGACTTTTGCATCTCGGATTCAACATGGACAGATGAAGAGGAATTCCTTACTGTAATTGGAGATCCAGGAACTGGACTCCTCGATGACGCATCACCTGAGGGATCGTCTAGGGGAGGCGACACACTGGTAAGTGGTGGATGTGTAATCGGTAAAGGAGGCACTGCAGAATGATTAGAAACCAAAAAAGGATTTCCCAACGTTAAAACTTTAACATCGTCTCGAAATTTCGGTAAAGGAGGGTCGAAATTGTTTCCAGTCAAATCCAACAACCTCAAAGATTTCAAACTCGTAAAATTCTGAGGAACTATACCACTAATATTATTGCCAGCCAATCGAATTTCGATCAACGAATCTAGGTTTGATATAGAAGGACTCAAAGTACCAAGAAGTCCTCGCTTGGGCAGATTGATCATCGAAACCTTGGACTCAGGATTGCAACTAAGTCCCAACCAAGGCCCTTGGCATGGATCATTACCCGACCACTCCGATGCAAGACGTATAGGATAGTTCAGACTGCCAAGAAAATGCAAAAGTGCAGTAACTTCTGGGGCACATTGTAGACCTGGTTTAGACTGACAAAAATAGTTGTAATCATAAGTAACATTACGAGCCTCGAACTCCGGTATCGGACCCATTAGAAAGTTATTATTGAGGACCAGATTGTCAAGGTTCATCTTGGCCAAGCTCTCAGGAACCAGACCAACAAGTTGGTTTCTATTGAGATTAAGATCAGACAAAGCTGCTAGCTCCCCAATATTTTCAGGGATCACCCCTGAGAATTTGTTTCCATGTAGCCATAGCTGAGTCAAAGAAGTCATCAACGGAACAACATCGATCGAACCGGTCATTCCGGTATCCTGATCATTCAGCCATAGAATCTGCATCAAAGACTGCCCAAAACTCTCAGGAATTGGGCCAGTTAACCGGTTGTAAGAAAGCTTCAAAGCTGTCAATGATGGCAATGTCCCCAAAAACTCAGGGACAGGCCCAACTAGATTGCTGTGAACCAGTGAAAGATTCGTCAGCTGAACCGACTTAGCAAGCTCATCAGGTAGAGACCATCCAGCAGTGGCATTGAAAGGATTATAATCCAAAGCCAATACCCTAATGTTGGTTAATCCATTGAAGAAATCTAAAGGGATCGTGTCGAACTCATTGAAATCTAAGTAAGCAAATTCCAGCTCTGATAAGCCACTGAAAGAGGGCAATGCCCCATTGAACTTGTTCTTTTGGAGACCCAAGTTTGAGAGCTTAGATAACTGGTTAAGATTCTGAGGCAAGGGTCCTTTTAGACCCAAGCCCTGAACCTGAATCTGAGAAACTCTATCACCTGCACAATAAACATGAGGCCATGGAGGAATCCCACATGGGTCATCTCCATTGTCAGGCCATTTGAGAAGCTCTGAATTTTCTAACCCCATTCTTAAGTCATTCAAGATTTTGACATCATTTAGGTCAGTGGCACAAAAACAAACAGTTGATGTGCATAACAAAACCAGAGAGATACAGAGCCCCAAATTGTAATCCCTCATTTCCATTAAAGAAGTAAACAAAAATGTTGAAGAGTAAATCGCAATGCACTGCAAAATCTCATGAATTGGAGAGGATTCAAGTCGAAATAAACATAGCCCAGATCAGAAAAATGGGAAAAAAAGTTACGAACACCTGAAAACCGAAGCTCTGTTTCGTAAGAGAAGCAGTGAAAGGTAGATGGGGGAAGTGGGTATGATCGTGAAAAGCAGAGAAGGGGGCCTTTACGACTGTCTGTTTCTCTCGTTCGTCGGGTCTCCTTCCTTTGAACCTAACACGGCTTGCTTTGTCCTTTTCGCCCATCAATTTTGGCCTCATTACCCAAATTAACAATGGGGGCATGTTTAACCCACTCACAGTTGAGCTTGCCGACATCACTCGCTCTCCAAAACAAGAACAGGATGATTCAGACAAGTGACAAGAACTTTTTAATTGATCATAGTTACATGTAAGCTCTATGCAAAGTTGTTAGGAGTGTTCATATAACAGAGTAATCTAATTTAAATTATAAAATTTAAAATTTATTCTATCCCGTCAACCTAACCAACTTAAAAATAGACATACAACTCAATCAAATCCAGTATATATAGTGTTTCTAAAAGTGATGCTCAGTTACTCGTAAATAGTTGATATTTGAATTTTACCAGATTTTAGTTATAAATTTAAATATACTGTGTAAAAGTAACTTTTTTTAAAAAGTAATTAAAAAAAATAACCCGACAATTCAACTCAACTCAACCCAACCCAACCCAAAAAATAGAGAGTAGGGTTGGGTTACTGAGGTTTGGTTGTAAATTTTATTCAGGTTGTTCAGGTTACCAATCCAACCAACTAGAAATTTCAAATTGGTCCAAAAGATTTTTCCTAATGTCCAGATGAGTTTTGGTACCTCATGTCATACATTTTTTTTAATCATATACTCATTATTGGTGTATATAAAAGATGAATACATGACTCAGCTCGATCAAGACCCAATTCGGTAGATCATATCCTCCAAATGCGATCAATATTTTTCTTCGACTTGGCCATTCTAATCAATGAATAATCTACTAATATTATTGTCATTCATACTTTCGAATGTACCATAAAATTTATATTATATAAAAAAAAATTATGATAAATGACGTGGCACTAGTTTAAAATTATATATAATTAAAACAAGATGGGCAAATTTCAATTAGGTTCACATTTCACTTTTATTATTAAAATATATATATATATATATATATATATATATATATATATATATATAATAATTATGACTAGATCTGCTCACTTTATTTTAAAAATATAAAAAAAAAATTATTAAAGATTGTAAAACAAAATTAAGGAAGAAGGCAAGTTATAATTATTTAATTAGGAATGTTTAATTATTAGTAATGGATAATGGTATTTTTGTTATTTTAAAATACATTATATTTATGTTAAATAAATAAATAAATAAAAGTAAATTATTAATAATTATGATAGAAGCAAGAGACAGGAAGGTGGGTCCCAAGGGTCATAATAAAAGAATGAAAGAAAAAGAAATTCCGTTAATTGAGGATGATTCTATTCCTCCTAGGAATAAATTTAATCCATAAAATGGAAAAAGAATTTCCACGCCGGCACCTACATTTGAGCTATTATATTTTAAAAAAAAAATTAAAACAAATTTTATTAAATAAAAAAACTTAATTAACCCAATTATAAATTTTTTTAATTTGGTTGGTTTTATTTATTCAAATTTTTATTTTGGAGTTGGAACTAGGCCTCGCCAAAACCGACAATATTTTTATTTTGTAGATTGAGATGGGTTGATATTTGCACCTGTCATACCTTGATTACACAGAACTAGACAATTCAATTGGCTTTACTGCTTCGTCGAGCTTTCGCCTATTGTGGAAAATTCTCCACTACTGCCTACGGTGGGAATCTAGGTCGTGTCTCAATCTCAGTGTGGTTGATCATCCTCTCGGACTAGCTACTTATCATTGTCTTGGTAAGTTATTGTCTCACCAACTAGTTAATTAGACGCGAGCCCTTCCTCGGACACGTGTCTAGTGGGAACCCGTAGTGCAACCGAACGTGAGCTGCTATACCAAATCTCTCGCTTCCCATCAGGGATTGAGTGGAAAGGTCATGATCTGTAGGGGAACATATCCACTCATTCTTCCATTGGAGACAGGTGCAGGAACAAAGAAATCAAGTGGATTTAAGGGGGCTTTTAGAGAACGTATCAATAAGCTAGACCCATGATTCAAGTTGCTTCATGCTATAAATAAACACGATGTTAAAATTTATCAGCAATAGCAAAAAGAAGACCAATAAAGTGGGATTCAAAGGCTCAATCCCTCAAAGCATGCGAGAAGGGTCGACATTGGAGCAACACACTATCGAATGTTCAACCGGCAGTTTCATGATCAGTCATTGTATACTCCTGTGGGTTGGAAGTCGGCAAGGAAAAGAGGCGGACACAACTCCCCCTCTCCCCGTTCTACCGTCCAAAACATGTCAGTCATTCGAAGTTCTGGAGTTGATTCGGATAGGAACAACGACTAAATTTGTAGAATCCAATCAAATCTGGTTTACATTTATCTTAAATCCAATCAAGATTTCAAAATAATTAAAAGAAAATAAAAAATTTAGAATACAAAATTAGGAAGAAACTACAATATTTATTTATTTAATTTTATTTTTTAAAAAAGGTGTGAAATTGGGGGTTTTGTAAATACTTTATAAGATGGTGTGGGTTTGACTACATTATATTTTCCAAAAGTAATATTCCACACTCGATTAAAGCGTCCGTCTTCCTCGAGCTTTAAAGATTGAAGGATTTATAAAAAGGAGGGCCCTTTGGACTTTGGCTTAACCTCTCCATTCTCAAAATAATTTTAGAGAATATTACAATAATAATAATAATAATAATACGCAAAAACAAATTCGGGTCAAGGAAGAAGATGACAAGCGTGTCGGGTTCATGCACGCATGGTTGAAAGGTGGAAGGCTCGAGGTGAGTGCATTGCAGGCGTGTGACAAGCTCTGGTTCATCCCGTTCGACTTCTTTTGACCTATCCTATCAATACTGGTCCCTCTTGACGTTGTTAATTACTGAATATACCATTGTCATATTAGGATTGATCTTGTGAGAAAAGGAGTTAGCTATTCACGTAAGTAGCATATTGAACCTCCTAAGCAAGTTTGAATTTGATTTAGTTATGATAAATGCACGTTATACTATGACTTAATCAATAGTAATCATGATAGCATGCGTAGATTATAAGCATGTTAGAGGTTAATGATTAGTATGCATGGTGTATGACTCTACTTTATGCTTATGAGATGATTCTAGTATATGACATACGTGAGTGTACTTATTCTACTAAACCTACCAAAAACTTGACTGGTACGCTATGTGCTAAGTTAGGAACATCAATATTCTTGATCGTTGGGTTCTTTGTTATTTTAGGCCGTTAGAGCATTTAGTAAATGGGTCGTATTGGACCAATTGTGAGTCTGAAATCCAAGAGAATAATCATAGAGCATGTTGTCCAATTAGTCTACTTAACCTCATGGAAACCTGATGCGTGTATGCTAAGTTAGAGACATGAGTATTACCGACCGTTGGGTTGTGTGCTATTTTGGGCCATCAGAGTGTTTAATAGACGAGTCTTACATACAAGTCCAAAATTTATAATGAACATAAATAGAACCTAGAGGTAAATGTTATTTAAAACACCTCAAGACCTCTATATCGATGAAACAACCGTTAGAATAAAAAAAAGAAAAAAATCAAATCTCGTCATAAATTGTAAGATTTTCGGCGAGCCACCGCAGTCTAGTGTGGGATAACGACCCACATTTCCTATAAGAAAAGACCATCCACGCTCCCTCAACCATCCAACCATAGCGCTCGTTACTCCTACCGCGACCCTTCTGAACACAGCCCATACTTAAGTCACAACCCAGTGCATCTTGCGTGCACGACCCAAAAGCGTGTCTTCGACCTAGCCACAAGCGGGCCACTCCATTCAGCCTTAGATCGCGCGCTTGTTTCAAGCCCGCACAAACACTGACAGCCCAACGACCCACACATGCATTCTTCACCCATAATTGATCCGCGTACACGTGAACGCCACCCGATTGACAAACGCGAGCTCCGATGGCTCCTAATCGCTTACCCACTCAACTTGCACTATTTAGCCTCGTTTTCTATGTTTTCGACCATTTTGGAGCTTATTTGGATCTTATTGGAGATATTTAAGGTCATTATGACTCGTAATTGCTCAATGAGCTAGAAATTGGAATAATTTGATAATTTAGGTACTAAGTTAGTTAATATGTCTTGATGCGAGTAGTGAGTCCACCTAGACTTTGAGGGACGCACTTGAGCCAACTCTAGGGATATCTAGTAATTTGACTTAGACTGACCAAGTGAGTGATTCTACTATTAGCTTGGTTGGATGAATTGTATTATGTATGATGTCGCGTGTCATGTATCATGATCGTACTTTTTCAACTGTGCAGTGTCGTGATCTTGACATGCTCACGACTAGCCTTAAGGAGAACTCGAGCCTCATATTCATTTTTCACCCACCTTTGTGGCTTCGTTGGACCGTTGACGAAGTTTGTCTTCACCAACCGAAAACAGCTTGTGCGAAATCCAATCTTTTTCGGCCACACATGTTTGTGGGTTCATATTCCATCGTGTGCAACACAACAAAGAACTATTCGAAACTTCGAGCCCTTCCTATCAGATAAGCTCGGCCTGAACTTTCTGGAGCCCAGAAAAAAAGTCATGGTAACTTATTAACATTAGATGCAATAAGCATCTACAGATAGACTGCTTACGAAATATTTTTATGCTCGCCCCTCTCTACATTGTTTTCAAGGTAGAAGAGCATTGGGGAGCTTCTAAGTCATAGATAGGGCATCCCAAGGCATCCGTTATTTTATGAATTTTGGGTCATTTTGTATGCTTTAAAATTGTATCTCAAACTCGGGACTCCAACTTGTAATAAACTTGAACACCTATTTGGATATGATTTCAGGTTCTTTTTAATTATAGTGTTGTTTGTTTTTAAATTGCACAAAATTTTAGGTCTATCTTTCTTGAAATGGTCCAAAATTCAAAACCTCAAAAATTAAGTCGTGACAAGTAAGCTCTTACTTGCAACTGATGCATTAGGAACTTTATGATATTAAATCCATGGAAGTTTCTCCACTGTAAAACGATTAAATGCAATAGGAATGATGCGATCTTCACAACCTTACCAAATATGAACAGAGGCATTGTTGTCGGGCATTGTTGTCGGGCATTGTTGTCGGGGAACGGATTTCTCAAGTTGACGATGGGATTGAACTCCCAATTTGATCCATAAGAAGCCAATATGTCTCGGTTAAGCGACTCGTGTTCACCTTGTTGTGTCACTTTTTCCTAAATTTGGTTGCAAAAGAAACATTGCAACAGGCTCACTCATTATGCATTCATTACTCTATTGCAAAGAGAAAAAAAAGCAGCTGGTTATGATTTAGGAGTCTTGAAAGACTTTTCATTATCTCTAAATCTAAATCACAGGGCGTGTCATCATAACCATGGTGTGTACCGTGCAACCTGAAAGCTCCGTTGGAACGATCCAGGAAGACTCCTGAAAGTCTGTAGTGATAAAGCTGAAGGAATGGAAGGCCACAAGTAATTCACAAAAGGAACCACAGGGGAAGCTCCTAGGAGTCTGAAATGAAGCTCAATTCAGAGTTAATGAAAGAAAAGTGTATGAGAATTGATCATAGTGAAATGAAGATTAAGTGCCTGGGTGGAATGTATTTTAGACGGCTCCGAATAGACCATGCTCCCATTGAACATCCCATTACGGAAAATTTTGTGCTGAGCTCTAGTTTGTCTGCTAATTCTTGAATGTCAAATGCTTCGGACTTCACTGAACGTGCTGGATATGAGTCGCTCTCGCCATAACCAGCTCAGTCAAATAATACTATGTGGAGCTTAAGCTCCTCTATAAATTCCTGAAGATAAAAGATATTGTTGAGAATTGTTTGGGAGGGAGTTCCACGTTGACTAATTTAGGAATGATCATGGGTTTATAGGTAAGGAATACATCTCCATTGGTGTGAGACCTTTTGGGGAAGCCCAAAGCAAAGCGACAAGAGCTTAAGCTCAAAGTGGACAGTATCATACCATTGTGGATAGTCATGGTTCTTAACATGGTATCAGAGTCATGTTCTTAAATTAGTCATGTCAATAGAACCCTTAAGCGTCAAACAAAGAAGTTGTAAGCCTTGAAGGTGTAGTCAGAACTCAAGTGTCTAACAAAGGGTGTACTTTGTTCGAGGACTGCAGAGAGAGGAGTCGAGCCTTGATTAAGGAGAGAGACTGTTGGAGGGCTCCATAGGCCTCTGGGGAGGCTCTATAATGTACTTTAGATTGTTGGGAGGGAGTCCCAAATTGGCTAATTCAGGGAATGATCATGGATTTATAAGTACGGAATCCATCTCCGTTAGTATGAGATCTTTTGGGGAAGCCCAAAGCAAAGCCATGAGAGCTTAAGCTCAAGAGGACAATATTATACCATTGTGGAGAGTCATGATTTTTTAACATGGTATCAGAGTCATGCCCTTAACTTAGCCTTGAAGGTGGAGTCAAAAGTGACTAAGTGTCGAACAAATAGTGTACTTTGTTTGAGAACTCTAGAGAGAGGAGTCGAGTCTCCATTAAGGGGAAGTTGTTCGAGGGCTCTATAAGCCTCAGGGGAGGCTCTATAGTATACTTTATTTGAAGGGAGGATTGTTGAGGATTGTTAGGAGAGAGTCCCACGTTGCCTAATTTAGGGAATGATCAGGGTTTATAAGTAACGAATACATCTCCATTGGTACGAGATCTTTTGGGGAAGCCCAAAGCAAAGCCACGAGAGATTAAGCTCAAAGTAGAAAATATCATACCAGTATAAAGAGTCGTGATCCTTAACGATATGATTAAATACATTTAGTAAACTAGGACAAGGACAGAGACAGGTAGGTAAGTGGCAAGCAAAGAAGAAGGATCTCTTACTTGAGAGGCAGGTAAGTGCATATCTTTGGAGTTATTGTAGCCATGAGACAATGATTTTGTACTGAGCCACTTCCTTAGGAACGCCTAATTCCCTGTAGGCCAAATGCCTCCTATCGCTGATCTTAGAAGTGAGTGGAGGGCCATTTGAGAGCCACAAATATAGAAGAATGTCATGATGCGACTGAGGATGACATGTGCATTGAAAAGTAGACAAGACATAAGCAAGACAAGGGAAATGAGTAAACAAGAGTGTCAAAGATAGGCTTGTTGAAGGGCCAGGTACGACCTTGAGCCTTAACCTCGAAAGTCGGGGTTCCAAAGAGAATTTGAGCATGCAGTTCTAGAGTAAAGGCTTTCCATATGAAATATGAATGTTCGTCAAATTTAGCGTTAATTGGACATCGGACGGACGCTCCACAACACCGTATGACTGTTCGCCAAAATGACGTCTACCCCAAGAACATTTAAAATGCCTCAAAATATACTATAGATAGATGTGACTAGTTGTCAATTCTTCCCACCTAGGTTATATGCTGTCAAAACCATTGTTGTTGCATACTCGCTCTTAGCTTATAACATTGCTTTTTTTAAAATTGTTTTCACCATATTTCATCGCTCACGTTTTCTAAAATATTTCTCTCAAACGTGACTTGAGGCTCGAGCATACGTCGATATTTTTTGCAAAATGCGAATTTCACAAGACTGACTTGTTCACTAGTTAAAAAAAGTGTTACACAATCACCGTCCTGCTGCCGCAAGAGTGCGATTGTGACACCGTGCATGTCATCCTATTAAATTGACTGCACCTATTAAATTGTCAATGAATTCTCTGAAATTTCACCAATGTTATGCAACACAAATAACCCTTGAAGTTGTACGTAGTTTGCTTCACTCGGATGACAAGAGATAGAAAATATAAGTGAAAATCAAACCATTGAAGTAGTTTTCTAAATTAGAGATTCGAGAAAACAAACTAATATCATTAGGCACGTTTTGATTTTGTAAAACACCACCGATCACAAACACTTAAATCTACTTCATTTGCCCACGTTAGCTTCTTTGAACTTTTCCTTTTGAGCTCCCTCTCAAGATTTTAAAATGTGTTTAGTAGGGAGAGGTTTCAACACCCTTATGAATAATAATATTTTGTTCCCCTCTCTAACCAACGTGGGATCTCAGAATCCACCCCTTAAAGCTCAGAGTCCCGACTGGCACACCATTCAGAACTTGACTCTAATACCACTTGTAACATCTAATTCCACCACTAACGGATATTGTCCTTTTTGAGTCTTCCCATCCGCTCTTCTCCTTAAGGTTTTAAAACGCATCTATTAGGGAGAGATTTTCACGCCCTTATAAGGAATGTTTCGTCCCCTCTCCAACCAATGTACGATCTCATACAAATCTTACTAAAAATGATGGTAGTCCATCTCCAATCTAATAATAACCATTTTCTTTCGATAACCATTAAATTGGCCGACCCAAGAACATTCATCCCAAAACTTTTAACTTTTTTAAGTTCAAACCAATAATTAATAAACCGAAAAGCACAACGTAAGAACATCAATTTAGCCATTCTACATTGCTCTTTGTCGGTATGGAATCTAAAGTTGTTCCAACCACACCTATGGTTTATAATTTGGTTACTATTTATTCATCAACAAATCCAATATAACTCACTTTTTAATACTCTCTTTGTAATAGCCCAAAAGAGAATAACAAACAAATAAATAATTCAATTGGATCATAACTTAGTTAAAATTAAATCATAATAATAATAATTAAAATTTTCCTTTTATTTAGTTCCGTACATTGCGTCATCATATATATAGTCATTTTAATTCTGTTTACCTAGTAAATACAGAAGAAAAAATGGTAATAAATATTTTATTATAAACAAAAGAAAAACTGGAAGATAAGGAATTGATTTTATTATCGCCCTAATTTAAGCAACAGAATAATATTGATAATTTTTAATATTTAATGTATCAAATATCTTTATATATCTAATATATTAAATATTAGTCGGACCATTCTTAAATTAAATATATTTTTCTCTTTTTATATTTAATTATATATTAATTTTAACGTTTCAAATTAAATATATTTCTTTTTTTTTATTTATTTAATCTATCTAATATATTAAATATTAATTTTAATGCTTAAATTAAACGTATATGGACCCACCAATTATAAGCTCCAAAATAATACAAAATTAATTAATTATTATCTTATTTTATAATTAGATCTTACACAAGTGTCCTTCGTTCTTTAATGAACAATTTGTTTATGATCCAACCATAAATTTAAGTCTTTCTCAAGCGAGTGAGAGGATGAGGTCCCATTGTTCAAGTCCAAAAATCATAACTTAAAGAATTACTTATCCACTTATCTTATATAGAATGAATTTTATGGCGTGAAATTATGTTTTCAACTCTCTATTTGTCAATTCCCTAAATAGTAGAAGTATTGAATCGACTACAAAACTCATTTTCACTCATTTCGTTCTTTCTATTACTCTTTTGGAGTCCCTACTTAGATTAAAGCATTTAACATAAGGTCGATGCGTATAAAAATGAGACCGCTTACTTATAAAACTAGTGCGTACCCGATGATGCCTAGGGATTAAGTGGTATGAGCTTGGTGGGTTAGGTGCGTACAAAAGTGGTGCTTACAAAACACCGTGTATGAAAGTGATACATATCTCGAATGTAAAAACGACCGCGAGCCCAAGGTGGTGGTTTTAGGTCTACAACATTTAAATAGGTCATTGACGATTGTTCCGTAGATTTTGACGATTCTTTCAAATTTTGGTAGTAATTTCAACCCTAACTTTCCACCAAATAATTATTATATGAATTATATCATTTTCATTAAATATGTTCTAACATGATCTTTAAAACTTTGAATTTCTTTTTTTAAGATATCCTTAAATTTTTTAAATTTATCAAAATTAAAAAAAAAAATATATATATATATATATATTTTATCATTAATTTTAGATTAATAACATATTAAAAATTCTTATAAACTTTAAAAAATAACATTAAAATTTTTTGAGATAATCTATACAGTGTCGATAAACAGTTTTCGTCCATATCTTAACGCTTCTATCTTAACGTACTGGTAGATATGTGTAACGCCTCTATTTTCCTATTAAAAATAGACAATTTAAATGTATAATCCAATGTATAATCCAATGTACACTTGTTCTAATCCAATGTACAAGTTAGGCATACGGAAATCGTAAGTCACAGACAATTTAAATGTATAATCGAGTCTTGGTCATGTTTGAGAAAATATTTTAAAATCGTAAGCAAGGAAATGTGTTGAAAACAAATTGTAAGAAAACAATGTTAAATACTAAAAACAAATAAGTAACAACCACAACCTTGATAGCATATAATCAGAGTCGATTAGGAAGAATTGACTAGTCATATATAATGCATTTTGGAGAGTTTAGGTCTTGGCGGGTGTAAACATAATTTTGACTAACGATTATCACTCTCGTATTGACACGACAAGAATAATAAATATCCAACTATACATGAAAGTAAGTAAAAGAGGTTTGGAACGGACATACTGTAATGGACAACACATTCTAGACAAGTATGATAGGGACATTCGACAAGTTGTTACAAGCAACGCGCCTTTCATGGCGCCCGCCCGTCCATCTTCAAAGCTTCGCCGTGCCGCTCCACTGTCGCCCCATAATCCCTTCGATCTTTTTCATCTCTGGATCTCAGGTGTTGTTCTTAATTTCATGTTGTTTTCTTTCAACCTTTGTTGTATTATATTATGGTTCGAATCAAATTCACTGGTTCGGTTGGATCCGATTTTTCTCGACAAAAATGGACATTGAAAGTTCAATTGCTTCCCCCGAATCTCTTTCGATGTTCTCTGTTGTCAGGCTTATTCCAATTTCTCACTCCAATTTCATGCTCAATTGACATCATGATTAAATTCATCTTGATTTTGAGTTTGCTTGTCCGATCCTGTTCGCTTATGTTCTTCAGCTCAGTTCCGATTTAAACCTCTCCAGCTTATATTTGCTTTCATCTTGTGGGTTTTTTTTTTTAATCTCTAAATGTGAAGAGGGATCGACATGAACGAGATAGGTAAGAGAGATTCACATTACGACATCGGTGGTAACTACGTGTGGGAGAGGGTATGAAAACAGTGAGGTGGCAAGTACCGAGCATGGAGATAAGAAATGATTTGGAGCTGGATGAAGAGCATGAAACCGATCGTGAAAGGCTTTGGTTGTGTATTGATTGGATCGGGTCGAGAGAAGTTTGATTTTCTATTGTGTGTAAGAGATTCTCATATATTAGGAGAAATTAAAAATAAGAAAAGTAAATATTAATGGTTTAAACCATAGTTGGGTTTTTATTTTTAAAAAATAAAATAAAATATATTAAAAAAAAGAAAGAAAGATTATTCAACAACCATAGAGAGAGCGCCACGTGGCGCCAAATCTCAATCTGGATACTGATTGGACCCGATATTTAAGGGTATGATTGCCACGGACTTGAAAGGAGAGCCACAAAGCTTGAGATTATTCCAGGTAAGCAGAAACGAGCCGAGGTGGACGTGGCAGATATCAGATTTCAATGCCACGTGGCAGAGATTCAGCCAATTGCATATCCCCTCCCCTATCCATTTAGATAAGACCTTGCGTACATTAACGAACTAAGATTCAATCCAAACCCACACGGTCATCTTCATCACTCAAATTTCCCATTTTACAGCTGAAGTGATCCGACTCGAAATGGCCTCGGCTTGTGCTTCTTCTGCCATCACGGCGGTCGCAATTTCTTCATCGAGGCAACTTATTCTCTCATTCATCTTCTTTATTTTCCTAAACTAGTCGTTTCAACTAAATTATTAATTATGAAGCTAAACATTTTGCAGTTCTCAGAAGAACGGGTGTCCAAAGGCTTCTAATTTCGTAACAGGGAAGAAATTGAGGTTGAGAAAGTACACTACCGGCGTTGTTGCTCCTCGATCTGCTCCAGTTTGTGCCGCTGCTGACCCCAATAGACCCCTTTGGTTCCCTGGTAGCACCCCTCCTCCATGGCTCGACGGCAGCCTCCCCGGTGACTTTGGCTTCGACCCTCTTGGTCTTTGTAAGTGTTAAACCACTGCTAAATTACTATTGAGTATCAGTTAATTGAGTTGGACCAGACTGAACAACGCAACTGTTCAAATAGTAAAAAATTTCAATATATACAATTTTTATTAAACAATGAATTCAACCTAATTGAACGGTTCAGATTGTCCGAGTCATTTATTTACGATTATAAATAAAATATTAGCTCGTAAAATGTATATTTATCTATTTTTAAATATTTAATTAAAAAATTTATCTCAATTTCAATATATATTTTTAAAAATTACCTTTTATATAATTAAAAATTATTAAAGTGGAAGAATTAAATAAAAACAATATATATATATATATATATATATATATATATATATATATAATTGTAGCGTAATTAAAAATATCACCCTTTAATTTTTGTACTGTATTTTGGTAGCTTCTGATCCGGAGAGCCTGAGATGGAACCAGCAGGCGGAGCTGGTGCACTGCCGGTGGGCAATGTTAGGCGCTGCCGGAATTTTCATCCCGGAATTCTTGACAAAGATCGGAATTTTGAACACTCCATCATGGTACACCGCTGGAGAATTGGAATACTTCACCGACACCACCACCCTCTTCGTCGTCGAACTCATTTTCATCGGTTGGGCCGAGGGTAGACGGTGGGCCGACATTCTCAAACCCGGCTGCGTCAACACCGACCCGATCTTCCCCAACAACAAGCTCACCGGAACGGACGTTGGGTACCCAGGAGGGCTGTGGTTCGACCCGCTCGGATGGGGTAGCGGGTCACCCGAAAAGATCAAGGAGTTGAGAACTAAAGAGATCAAGAACGGTCGATTGGCTATGTTGGCAGTGATGGGTGCATGGTTTCAACACATTTACACCGGCACCGGTCCCATCGACAATCTTTTCGCGCACCTTGCCGATCCCGGCCACGCCACCGTCTTCGCCGTAAGTTTTAACCTAGGATTAGGAAGGTCTTGAGATTAAATAGGGTGGTAAATTTTAGGGTTTAACTGTTGTGTTCTTCTTTTTTACAGGCTTTTACTCCCAAGTGAAGAAATTGAAGAGCATAGGAGGCGTGTGTATCAAATCATAACTTGAAAACTATGTGTTTATGTCTTGTGTATGGACATTGATATCAATTTCATGTACAAATGAGAACGGGAATTAAGGAAGTTTTAGACGCGTTTTGAGTTCTTGAATCTCTGCTTATGCTCTATGGTTGCAATTTTGTATGAACGGTTATATCAGACTGAATTTAGCTATGATCATTCTTGCAAATGTATACGAAATTTCGACTTTAAGAGAAGCTTGAGGTGATGTACCACACAACAAGCATCTCAAATTAGCAATACGTGTAGTGTCATACCCAACGATCCAAACTTTTGATGAAGGAATAATAGTTGAATCAAAGAAATTAATAATTTTTTATACAAAATTCGGATCAACCAAAGAATAATTCTAGAATTAGATTACTTTAAAGATCAAAGATCTAGAGGTAAGATTTGAAACCTTGTTCTAAATTGTGTCATCTAACAGTGGATCAAGACTTAATTGAATGACTTCAATACAATTTTCCACAAGAATTGCAACCTAGAAATGACAAAGATGATTCTGTCCCGAGAGCTCAAATTCATTCATAAATGTCTACTTGGAGTTGGATTTTGGTGGGAGTTCTAAGTGGCTACTTTGAGTTAAACTTTTCATGTTGAGATGGCCGAGTTGGTCTAAGGCGCCAGATTAAGGTTCTGGTCCGAAAGGGCGTGGGTTCAAATCCCACTCTCAACATTTTTTTTTTTGTTCACCTATTTCTGGTGTCGTCGATATACAAAACATCAAATCTTAGCTCGAGGTGCATTAATGGTGTGATCTCCGTGTGCCGACCAGCTACTGGGTTGACCTATGTGGTCTGACACCCCCTTAAATGACTGGATGTCTGTACCATAGAGCTACCGCCGTGACAACTTAGAATCTTAAGCAAGGTATATGGACAAGAGGATGTCCTACCCTAAGATTCGGGCATAAGCAACTTTCAAGGGCAAAATTTTGAAGGAGGAAAGTATTTGTAACCACTGAATTGGAATGATGATTAATTTTTAACATTTTCACTTTTTTGTTCTTTCGTTTGATCTTTTAGGATTTTATTGAGGGCAGGATTGCGAAAAAGAAAATGCTTAGAAAAATGCTAGAAATTCAATAAAAAATATATAAGATAAATAGTACAAATTGAAAAAAGTCGATCAAAGTCAGGGATAAATGATCAGTTTGACTCCATTCCTAAGGATCCTAACCCGAGTTATGGAGTGAGAAGAAAACAAAAAGAAAAGGGAGGGTTTAGAGTTTTAAAAGACCGGAATCCTCTCTAAGTGGCTACTTCAAGTCGGATTTTGGCGAGAGTTCTAAGTTCAAACTTTCCATGTTGAGATGGCCGAGTTGGTCTTAAGGCGCTAGATTAAGGTTTTAGTCCAAAAGGGTGTGGGTTCAAATCCCACCCTCAACAAAATATGTACTTTTTTCATTAGTTTTATTTACAAAATTTAATATGGTTCTATAGGTTCCGAGGTGATTCACCCTATTTCCAATGTCACTAATTTATTGGGCGTCAAATCTTATCTTGAGGTGAACTAAGGTGTGATTCCCGGCCTTTACGAACAAGACCCTGGCCTTTAGAATCTATATGAATGTAAGCATGATCAACGTGTAGTGAGTGAATGTCCGTATCATAGAGTTTTTCGTTGTGACAACTTGGAATAAGCAAGAAAAATGGACAAGAAGATGTCCTACCCTAAGATTCGGACATAAACAACTTTCACGGAAGATAGTTTTTAAAGAGGGAAGAATTCGTGGAACCCAAATCCCGATGAGGATTAATTTTCAAATTTTTTCCTTAGAGTCTTCTACCGAAGGCTTTCGAGGCCAAATTTCACTAGGATACCCAAGAAAAAAAGAAATTTAATGGAGCTCACTCACTAGCTTGCCTTTTCCGACAGCTTTTAGCTGACCATTTTTGACATCTTAGGACAGTGTATCACAGTTTCATTCCTTTCCTTTCCAGCTTAATTAACGGTCCTAAGCTTGAGCTAGCAACCGTTTCGGTGAAGTTTAATATCTTACTCGTATTTGCTCATCAATCTGCTCTAATGGTACTTTTCAAACACTTTTGAAAGTTCAAGAGTACCAACAAATTTCATCCAAAACTAACGGTAAACAATCCCCTCGCCTCCCAGTAATGATGGAAAACTTCTTCTAGCAATGTAAAAGAATAATCATGAAACACTCAGAAAACCTGTCTAATGTTGATGTTTATTCTTGAAGTTCTTATGTATTCCAGAAAATGCAAATCGTCTCGACTTGAAAACCGCTTTTCAAGAAGAGAAATTTCCTCACTTTCTTCATCTGTGAAGATCCGTGGTACACCTACAAGACATTCACAGCATGTTTCAGGAAGTTAGCGGTTTTTTCGATAGATGAATGAATCACTGAGCATTCGTCGAAATCGGATATCCGGGTTGATATTTAGAACAAAAGGGCAACGCATGATGTAAGAGTAAACATGAGGGCTGCATTACCATGGAAACATTCCCTTGCTTCTCCAGCCATTAGCACGACATCTCCACTTCGAAGAAACATGGCTACGGGCGGATCCTGTCTCGACTTGCCACCCAAAAGAAAGATAGCCTTGCAACCCAAACTGGAGCGGGCGGATAAAGAAGATAACAGAATAAGTACTGGAGATCAATGTCCTCTTTAACATAACAGACAGGAATGCAATTCAATGAGGATAAGTTGGCAAGATACCTCATGCTAACAATTGGCTTGCTCCAGTCAGCTTCCATGTCATCTAGGTGACCCCCGAGCGTGTCGCCTAAAGATATCAACGAAGTGTCAGAGTAATGGCAAGGTTATGCTGACTTTTCCATGCATTACTTATCATTCTATTGATGTCAATGAACAAATTTTTCTTTACGTACCTGAAGCAAAATAATTCACTATTGCAGCTTCAGGTTTGAATTCTTCCCCAGTTGGCATTGCAGCTGCTGCCATTCTTTTGGTAAGTTGACATAACGCAGAGGGAATCTCGTTATGGGGCAGAGATATGTCATAGCTTCGCTACTCCATAACAAGGAGAATAATTCAGATATCAAACAAATCCATAGAAACAGTACGGGAGGTTTTGGCGTTTTGGAAAGAAAAAGTCCCCACCCCGAATAATCTCTTTGTTAGGAATCACGACTCCCCACAATGGTATGATATTGTCCACTTTGAGCATAAGATTTCATGGTTTTGTTTTGGGTTTCCCCGAAAGGCCTCATACCAGTGGAGATGTATTCCTTACTTATAAACCCATGATCATTCCCTAAATTAGCCAATGTGGGACTCCCTCCCAAGAATCCTCCCCTCGAACAAAGTACACCATAGAGTCTCCCTTGAGGTCTATATAGAGACTCCTTTCTCTAGAGCCCTCGAACATAGCACACCATTTGTTCGATACATGAGTCACTTTTGACAACACTTTGTAGGGACTCCCTCCCAAGAATCCTCCCCTCGAACAAAGTACACCATAGAGTCTCCCTTGAGGTCTATATAGAGACTCCTTTCTCTAGAGCCCTCGAACATAGCACACCATTTGTTCGATACATGAGTCACTTTTGACAACACTTTGTAGGGACTCCCTCCCAAGAATCCTCCCCTCGAACAAAGTACACCATAGAGTCTCCCTTGAGGTCTATATAGAGACTCCTTTCTCTAGAGCCCTCGAACATAGCACACCATTTGTTCGATACATGAGTCATCTATATAGAGACTCCTTTCTCTAGAGCCCTCGAACATAGCACACCATTTGTTCGATACATGAGTCACTTTTGACAACACTTTGTAGGGTAGAGCCCTCGAACATAGCACACCATTTGTTCGATACATGAGTCACTTTTGACAACACTTTGTAGGGTAGAAATTTCTTTGCTCGACACTTGAGGATTCTATTGGCATTGCTAAATTAAGGGTATGGCTCTGATACCATTTATGAACCACGAACCTCGACAATGGTATGATATTGTCCACTTTGACCATAAGTTCTCATGGCTTTGCTTTGGGCTTCCCCAAAAGGCCTCATACCGATGGAGATATATTCCTTACTTATAAACCCATGATCATTCCCTAAATTAACCAATGTGGGACTCCCTCCCAATAATCCTCCCCTCGAACAAAATACACCATAGAGACTCCCCTGAGGTCTATATAGCCTTCGAACAGCCTCCCCTTAATCGAGACTCGACTCTTTTCTTTGGAGCCCTTGAACAAAGTACACCCTTTGTTCGACACATGAGTCACTTTTGACTACACTTTCGAGGATAGCAATTTCTTTGTTCTACACTTGAGGATTTTATTGACATTGCTAAATTAAGGGCATGACTCTGATACCATGTTAGGAATCACGAATCTCCAAAATGGTATGATATTGTTCACTTTGAGCATAAGCTCTCATGCCTTTACTTTTGGTTTTCCCAAAAGACTCGTACCAATGGAGATGTATTCCTAACTTATAAACTCATGATCATTCCCTAAATTAGCCAACGTGGGACTCTCTCCTAACAATCTTCGACACTCCTAATATTACCGAGAGTTCATACTATAAAACACGAGTAAAATATGGAGTCTTCTAGTTAGACTCACCTTGGACCAATCAAATTGTAGGCCGAGTGTACTCCAACGCAACTTCCGAAGTAATGCAGAGGCCGGAACTGATTTGCAGGTCCCCCTCCTGGATGAAACAGTATTTTCCTCCACAAACTTCCATCCATTAGAATTTCCATTGATAAGGGAAGGTTCAGTGTCGGAATCAACGTTGGAAGCAGAGATTTCATTATCTTCAACTAAAACTCTCTTTTCCTTAGCAGCAATGAACAGGTCTTGAATTGGTCCATAAATAGCATTATGATTGGTTCTGTTAGGAGGCTGCGGGAAATCCTTTAAACTCTCCCTAATCCATTGGCATTGTTCTTCTAAACTCAACGCACCAGGAATAAAATAAAACCCTACATTTTAGACACATAGAGAACAACTGAATTTTGGGATCTTTTTCTTTGAAACGGTATCGAAAATGGAGAATTAGCAATACCAGGACGATTCTCCAAGCAGAAGACTGGTCCATCGAGATCGCACTTAGTCGCATTCACGCCCAGCGGAAGCGCACCATCCTGATTGTAACATTCGAGGATACGCTTGAAATCGATAACCTCAGACAAATCCACTTGTTTCGGTAGCTTTTTCCTGAGAGGAATCATAAGCAAGAGTTTGACACATCGCCTCTAACAACAAGTCCAATGCCAACTGAATGAAATAGAACCTGAAAGAGCAAATTGGGAAGAAATATACTTTTTGGAAGATTTATAGGTGTCGTCGTAGTACAGTTTGTATTTCTTCTCTGCTCTTCTGAAAGCGGTGCGCTCAGCATCGTCGGTGCCTTTGTCTGAACCGTACATTTTATCCACCGAGATTGGCTACCGCCGGCGAGTTACTCGATAGGATCGTGAAATTGAGCTTCTGAGCTATGGCGATGGACGGGACAGGAATAATGAAGCTTAGGGTTTTGAATAGTCAGGCGCGTGAATTTTATTAAATATTAAAGGGAGACAAAATCAACGTACCCTTAATTTTTCTTACAATATAATTATATTTATATATTTTTATTATATTTTTTAATAACTCTCCCGAATAAATTTTAAGAAATTATTTTAAAATATATATTAAAATTGAATTACAAAATTTAATTAAATATTTAAAAGTAAATAAAGAAGATGTAACGACCATATCCACCTAGCAGATATTATTGTCCTCTTTCGGTTTTCCCTTTCCCGACTTCCCTTATAAAGGGTGTTTTTCTCTTTCCCAACATTGTGGGACGTCACAATCCATATCCACCTAGCAGATATTGTCCTCTTTGGGTTTTCCCTTTCGGGCTTCCCCTCGAGGCTTCTCTTATAAAGGGTGTTTTTCCCCTCCCCAACAATGAGAGACATCACAATCCACCCCCCTTCAGGACTCAACGTACTTGCTGACACTTGTTCCTTTCTCCAATCCATGTGGGACCCGCACTAAAATCCACCCCTTTAAAGCCTAGCGTCCTTACTAGCACACCGTCTTGTGTCTGCCCCTTTGGGGAACAGCCTCCTTGCTGTCATATAGTCCAGTGTCTGACTCTGATACCATTTGTAACGACCCAGATCCACCGTTGGCAGATATTGTCCTCTTTGGGCTTTCCGTTTTGAGCTTCCTCTCAAGGTTTTAAAACGTCTGTTGGGAAGGTTTCCACACCCTTATAAAGGGTGTTTTTCTCCTCCCAACCAATGTGGGACATCACATAAGTGCTACGTGACCAATGAATAATTATGCGTTTTACCAATTAATATTTTACTTTTATTAAAAAATAAAAGCTCAACAAACGACTCAAATGACGTGAGCAATTCAACAAATTTATGATTAGGTTGAATTGGGTTTAGATTAATTATCTAATAAAAGTTGTCTGAGTTGAAAATTTCACTCCAATGTGAAATCCCACAATCAAACGTCCTCGTTGGCACTGCTCGGTGTTCATTCCCTTTGAAACTCAGCGTCCTCACTGACGCGCCGTTTGGAACCTGACTCCGATGCCATTTGTAACAATTCAAGTCCGTCTGGAAATTGATTCTGATACCATTTGTAATCGTTCAAGCCACCACTCGCAAATATTGTCCTTTTAGACTTTCTTTTCAAGCTTCGATCCAAAATTTTTAAAACGAGTCTATTGTAGAGAGTTTTCCACACTCTTAAAACATGTTCGTGGGGGAGCGTGTCTATATTATAAAAACGATTAAAAATAAATTATATTAAAAAATTATTAATTTTACAGCCTTTATTTTCTGGCCCAAATAACCAAAAAAAAATAATCATATCCACTAAGGCCATAGCAAGAAAATTATCTGTACTGATTTCGCATACTGTAAGCAATTCCCCAGAACTCGGTTAAAGCTTGAGAACCAAAAATGGCAGCGAGCAGGGCTGTGTTGCGTTCTGCATCAATATTCTTAACGGAGCCATCGCGACCCTTCCACTTCAGCCGTGCTTCTTCTTCTTCCTTCACGCTCGGAACTAGGCGATCCTTCACTCACAGATTGAATTGCAATGTCTGGAGTTCTAGGGCTCGGGGATTTCACTTTCCTGAACGAACTGGTCTGAATTGCTCGCTCGACGAGACACAACTGACGTCGTCGTCTGATCAGGACGGCCAGGGCCCTCCTCAGGAGGCTGTTTTGAAGGCAATTTCAGGTTTCTACCTGACCTTTATGTTATCAAGGCTTCGGAATTGTAAGCCATGATTCAATTAATCGTTCTTTAACTCTTCTCATGGACAAGTTTGTGTAATTCTTGTTTGTGTGTGAGCTTTTGCTTGTGTAATCATGCTTCTATTTCATGACGACTTGTTAATCTATTCGACGCAATTGATTGCGAGTTCGTTTGGTTGCTCTGTGCAGAGGTATCTAAGACAGAAGGGAGGGTTGGGCATACCACAAATATGGTACTGGGAGGAACAGTGACTGATGATTCTACCAACGAATGGATTGCTTTGGATCAAAAGGTGCGGAATAGTTGCTTCATTAGCTCCAATTTATGCATGAAATGGCTAGTTTATATCATTTGATGGTTGGGTTTGTAGGTAACTTAGCGTTGATTTCTTAAGTCGGGGAGGATTTAGCTGTAGAAACCATACTATTGGCACTAGCTATAAGGTATCTTCACCACCATGGAATTTGCATACTTATTGGACAGGTTAACTCGTACCCGGGCGTTAGAGGCTTTACAGCAATCGGAACCGGGGGACATGATTTTGTGCAATCTATGGTTGTCGCCGTGGAGTCTGTCATCCAACAGCCAATTCCTGAGGTGATTATTTTCAGTTTTTAGGCCAATTAAATCACAGAGTCTTTCAATCACTTTTGTAAAATCCCACATCGGTTGGAGAGGGGAACGAAACATTCTTTATAAGGGTGTGGAAATCTCTCCCTAGCAGACACATTTTAAAAACCTTGAGGAGAAGCCTGAAAGGAAAAACCCAAGGAGGACAATATCTGCTAGCAGTAGGCTTGGACTGTTACAAATGTTAAACGAAACATTCTTTATTAGAGTGTGGAAACCTCTCCCTAGCAGACGCATTTTAAGAACCTTAAGAGGAAGCCCGAATGGGAACTACTAGTGGTGGGCTTAGGCTGTTACAGCTTTGTTCCACAGATGTCTCATTATATGTGTGGAATTTCGAAGTAAGTGAAATTTTTGCCTGCAGTTAATTATGAAATTCAGCTAGATAATGTTATTTCCTCTGCTGTGTTCATGTGTGGGAAACACAACTTTTCTTATTAATTTCAGTTACAAAATATTATACAGAATGAATTGATAATGAAAATTAGAAGATGTAACATAAATTTAATGGCAACTTCTAATTGTATTATCGTTGTCGTTGTTTTACTTTTAGTAGTTATTTTTAAAAATTTTGAACTATATAGTATTTTATAATTGTTTGTGCATCTAGGTATCAAAATAGATAGAGATTGTCTTGTAACAATTTCCTTTAGAGATGTACTCCAGCAAATGTCTTGAACATAAAATTGTGTAAAATATTATTTTGAACTCCTTTCAACTTTCACGGACTCGCGAAGTCTGTCATTTTCCTCATCCCTTACACATGTAATGTAATAGCCCAAACCAACCTCTAACAAATATTGTCCACTTTGGCCCGTTACGTATCGCCGTCAGCCTCACGGTTTTAAAACGCGTCTGTTAGGGATATAAGGAATGTTTTGTTCCCCTCTCCGACCGATGTAGGATCTCACATGTAAGTTCACAAAAAATATTGTGAAAGCTTTTGATGGTCCCTGTAAAGGTCTTTCTCCTCTTTCTGCCAAATTGAAGGCTTGGAGCTTGGTTCTCCTTCCCATTCATTTTATCCATGAAATCGTTACTAACACTCATAAAAATAAAGTTTACGCCATGAACGGGCCACAAAAGAGAGGGAGTCTAGTAAGGGATTGAAGGTTTTTCTTCTCTTTGTAGTTGAAAACCTTATTGTTCCTTTTCAAGCCAAAAATTCCAAAAGAATGCTTTAGTGCATCGAAGCTTAAGTATCCCTTTTTATTTTTTGAAGGAATGACTTGCTAATATTATAGCTAGGTATTATTGATATATACGGTGAGAGCCATGTTCCTATTGGAGCGTATAATTCCAAAAGTTCATAGCTAGGTAGTAGGCAATTGTTAAAAGGACCAAAAAGAAGGGCCTAGAGCAGAGACTTGTTATTGAGAAGGCTTATGTCAATGTGTTCCAGGGTGGCTTGACGAAAAATAGAGATTTTGGATTTTTGGGTGCTTTTTCTACTGCCAATTTCTCAGCTGTGCTTAATAGGAGATTGAATTTATGAGTGCTTGTTTACATTATCTTGTCTTTTCTTTTCCCTCTTTTTGGTGGTGGATAATTTATTTGGATTCTTTATAATGGATTGAAGTTGGTGTTCTTGATGGCTTCATATTTAGAAATTTTTATTAGATTTTTTTCTACTAAGATGATCTAAAATCGCCTATTTATTTAAGGTTATAGGAGTGAATTTGTCTTCTTTGAAGATTAGTACACTGGGTCTACGGTGCGAGCACATACCAATCCCCTTCTATCCCCTCTGAGTTAAACTTTTCTTGGCTATATAATGACTCCATTCCTAGTAGTATCATTGATACAAGTCAAATCCTAGACGTAGAAATGTAAGAAAGAAGATCCCTTTCTCCACCGAAAGAAATGAGATTTTTGAGGATACAACACATACGAAATTAACCAATTTTTCCTGATGTAGAGGCTATCAAGAAAGCCGCATAAGTAAATATATAACCTACAGAAAAGTGGGCTAATCCAACTAATCGTGCCACAAGGGAATCTTGCCACAAGGGAAAGAGCCACTGGTTTATCTCTCCATTGAATCAAATTAGCCAAAGGTGTGCGTTTGTGAGCCCACACTAAAGTTTCAATCAATTCTTACCAATATCCACACCAGGAAATTAAGAACATAAATCCAATAGCTCAAATAAGATGTCCAAATAAGAACATCCACGCCCATACTGATAAACTATTCATACCAAAAGGATTATATCCATTGATAAGTTGTGAAGTGTTCAACCATAGATAATCTCTTAACCACCCCATCAAATAAGTGGAAAAATCCATTAATATGTGAAGTATACCTTGGATAAAGAAAAAGTAGGTATTCAATAGCTAGAAGAATTATGTTCTTTAATCGAAAGATCTTGAACAAGTGATTCTTTTAGATATACATACTATTCTAGATCATTGGATAAGGTGGCCTTATGGTGATTATCATAGAAATGCTACACAAAGTTCATTGATCGTCAAAACCCTGCTTTCTTCATAACTTCATCTTTTTAGCTTTAGTTAGACAATTCAAAAACTGTTGTGCCAGTTACTTTAATCTTCACAACGACAGAGCTCAAGCGCTAAATTTAATTAATATGAAGTAATTCTATTGTCATTAAAACATTAATTAAGTGAAGTAATTTTATTCAAACAGTGTTTGGCTACTTCCACATTGAGGACAATTGTTAGGTAGCTTCTTACTGGTTGACCATGATGAATATTATGTTATGGGCTACTGAAATGGATGCAACCTTGTTTCAGGGAGATGGAATTACTTCGTTTGAATTTGTCCTTTTCTAAATTACCTTTCTATTTCTTATCATTTTTAAAATTTTGGCCAAATTGCTAAGTTTTTTGTGAAAGTTATTGACACACCCCAAATTACCAATGTTTGTATACGTCGAAATAGGAGTGATATTGTATGTGAGAAATGAGCGTTTATATGAGGAATGATCGTACGTGTACGCTTACGTGCATACACATTCGTAACTGGTGGCCTATTAGAAGCCAAACTAATTTAGAGTTGCAGGAGTGGATTTCTCTTTTGTGTAGTTGGGAGATATTTCATTAAGCCGAACTCCAGGACGTTTTCCTTTAAATTTCTGTTTCACGAGATTGTTCCAATGTAGCCGATCATCATGAGATTTAGACTATTCTTTGGAAAATCGCCTTATCCAAGTTAAAGTTTTTATGTCGGCTCTATTTTTTTTCTGGGATAAAATACACATGATAAAATCCATGTGTGAAACCCTTTAATTTTAGTAGCCTCGTGATGACGTGCTGCACGTAGAAAAGTTAACGAAATCGTTGATGACTTTATGATATGGAGCATTCTATTGGAAATAATTTGGCTACAGATTTTGGAGGCTGTTTAATGTCATGTGGCAGACTTCTTTTCTCTGTGATTGCGTTGCCAATCCTTTCTAAGATAGGGCTGAAATGTTACCAATCCTTTAGAGCTTTCTTTTGGAGCTTTCTTTTGGAAGATTTCGCTAGAAAAGGAATGTGATTGCGTTGCCAATCCTTTAGAGCTTTCTTTTGGAAGATTTCGCTAGAAAAGGAATAGGAGAATCTTTCAAAGTATTAATAGAAGTAAATTGTAATTGAAGAGTTTTAGGATGCTTTGCTTTTTTGCTTCTTCTTCATCAAGCTCTTTACTCTCCCTTTTTGTAACTACTCTTTTTCTCCTTTCTTTTACGGCTTTCGAGTTCTTTTCGTACTTTTTCGAGGGTTTTCCATAGAGTAAAGGTTCCACTCCCCCCTGCCCCGAAGTATTGTGACTGTATATGTCAAACAGATCATTGGTAAAAAAAAAAAAATAGCAGGGGAAAGATTAGAAAGAACTCGAAACATTTAAGTTGGTTTGTGTCGAGGATACATGACTTCTCGAGCGAGTAAACTTTCAAGGTGTTACTGTTAAATCAGACTATGAAAGTGTTGAGAATCGAAAAGCTTCTAACTATCTTTCCATCTTTGTAATTGTCTATCTCCTTTAGCCTGCAGGTTAATTCTTACGCCTTGAGGTTTAGTTTAAACTAATTTGGTTGTACGGTTAATTTATTTTGTTATTGTTAGTTCTTTTGTTTCCAGTAGTTTCATAGTTTCTTTATATTGCTTGCTCGTTTATTAGGGCATATTTGGAAGTGATTTTAAAATGGCAAGACTCACTTTTCTCGTGCCTTTCTAAGGGCACGTTTTAGAGTGATATTCGAGAATTGTTTATGAGTTGACTTTTATAGAATCATTTTAATGTTGGGTTTTAGATCACATTTTTTGAAATTTTATTTTGAACGATAAAAAGCATGCTTGAAAGTGATTTTGAATACGACAAAAGTGATTTTAACCATTTAAAAATCACTTCCAAACATGCTTCTAGTCGTAGAAAAAGTGATTCTAGTCATTCTAAAATCACTTCCAAATATGCTCGTAGTGGTGGAAAAAGTGATTCTGGTCATTTCAAAATTACTTCCAAACATGCTCGTAGTTATGGAAATAGTGATGTTGGTCATTCCAAAATCACTTTGAAACATGCTCGTTACGAACGTGTTTGAACACGAATTTACAATCATAGATGAACGGATGCTTTGTTGTTCAATAGAATGGCAATTTACAGATTTGTCCTTGCTTTTGATTTGCACACAGGGTCATTCCAAAATTACTTCCAAACATGCTCGTAGTTATGGAAATAGTGATTTTGGTCATTCCAAAATCACTTCCAAACATGCTCGTTACGAACATATTTGAACACGAATTTACAATCATAGATGAACGGACGCATTTACAGATTTGTTCTTGGTTTTGATTGCGTACAGGGCAAGGTGAGGCATAAATTATCAGCCAAAGGCAAGTACGTTTCGGTAAACATAGGACCAGTTCAAGTAATTTCCAGTGAGCAGGTCCCTCTCTTTCCCTCTCTCATTAACTCGTTCATTAATTATGCCTTCCAATTTCTTAGCATAGCATGCCCTCCATCCCCCAACATGTTCAGCTACGATGCTTCTTGATTTGGTCGACCCCATCTCCAAAATAGATAAAACAAATAATAATAATTGGTTCGTTTATTCAAATTATATCATTTCCGCTGCATTTTTTGCCCGACGATTTTGATTTTCTTTTCTTTTTCTCGGGTTTTCGATCCCAGGTTCAAGCCGTATACAACGCAATGAAGAGAGACGACCGTATGAAATACTTTCTATAGCTTTCTTTTCGACATTTACGTATACAATTCCATGTAACCGATCACTCTTATTCCTCTTTAATCTCCCTAATTTAACTTTATCTTTGCTTATCCAAGCCTGTTCTTCATATTATAAGGAAAGTAGAAGAAGATTAGATTTCAGATGGGTTTTGTAAGCTGCAAAGAATCTGATAATTGAAGCTGAAAATGGAAATTTAACTGAAAATATGATTATGATCATACACGACGTGGTGGGAAAGTGGGTACGACATGAAGAACAAATTACAGAATATGGAAAAAACAAAGCAAAAAAGTCAATTAAGAGATTGAAATCTTCTACTTCTCACCTTCTTCTCCGAAAACACAGCCGAAGTGGTCGGCTGAATTGTCCATACCAATCTATCCGCCCGCTCAGATCCGACTCCGGCGGGTTTTTTTTTATTGATGTCCATGAAAATGTTCCCTCACCGCCGGTCACTACACCGATGACTATCTTTAGACTAAGTAATTTCAGAAACAGCAAATCTCCGGCGACGAACCCCTTCTGATCTAACAATATCGATTGGAAGTTCGGTCGGCTTTGCTCATGTTGGCGGCCGGGGGAATCTTGAAGTGCCATAGCCTTCCGACTCCATTAACGTAATACTTGTTCTTACACAAAAACTCCTGTGCGAATGTCCTCTCCACTTTCCGGTCAACATCGTGCAAAAACACGTCGGTGACGCCGGATCCTTTCCTGTTTCTTGCCATCACGGCGGCGGAGAATATCGCCGCCATCCGACCAGGTGCCTCCGCGAAATATCCTCTCGGCGCGTCGATCATTATGAGGTCCCATTCCTTCTCGTAAATCTCTTCTGGAAGATTATGAAGCGCTAACTTACATTTTTTATTGTCTTTAAGAAACGCCTTAGTCGGCGAACAGGACGGCTCCGATCGATACGTCGACAGCAGCTGATCTGCTTCCTGAAGCTGCGTTCTGTACTGGACGTGGTAAGCTCGAAGCATCGGAGCGTCTTTGATAACCGTTTGAATCCATTTTGGATCTTCCTCGAGAAACACGGTGGTTCCGTGAGGGTTGAGCGACGCCCACATCAACGAATCGTGACCGAGGCCGAATATCAGAAAGTTGCAGGGACATCGAACCTTCAATACATCAAATGAGATACGGATCTCGTCTAGCGATTGCTGTGGAACTATCTTCGCCGTCGCGTAGTGGATTATTGATTGGAGCTGGATCTCCGCCGGTGAATATCCAGTTATTGCCGGTGGTCCGGCGGTAGAGATGGAGCAGAATAAGTTACTGTCAACGAATCCAATGTAACCGGAAATCAACAGTGATCCGGCGATTAAACCGACGACGGCCAGTCCGAGAATCCATGGCTTGACGGATAATCTGTTCTTCATTTTCAGATGATCAAAATTTCGTCAACTCTCCGAAATAAACAAATCGAGGGCTCTTGAAATGGCGTTTGGTTTGTTTAAATGATTTAGGAAGACGGGGTTGCGAGAGGACGGTGGGTGAAAAGACATTAATGCCCTCCTTGTGCGGGCTGTCCTTCCCATCAGCAGATCCAGCTTGACCGGTTCTTTGGTAAATTTGGCTCTGGATTCAACGTTTCGCTGACTCACGTGATGATTGGATGTTCGAGCCCGCTGTGGGGCCCATTCTAATTTTTTGTCCATTCACAAATCGCCACGTGTATCGTCTTGGTCCTTGTTTATGCCCCATCCATCCCTATTCAATTTTACATTTATTAATAAAAATTAATTTAAATTATTATCAACTAGTCGTTATTTCTTGAATAAATACAATGACTTATTTTAAAAATAATTATTTTGATAAGGAAGTTCCTTGAAAAAAAAGAATCCTAATCAACAAAGTCCAAAGTCTAAGCCACCTACACGTGTGAGATTACGAGAAATATAAGCTACCATATTCAATAACCTGAATAGCATAACCCCGACAACGTTGACCAAGAAAAAAAAACATCATTAATGATCGATAATAGCTTACATTTAATGAGATTAAGAGATGCAAGATTTTTCGATTAAGCTTTTTAATGAACATGCAACCTGACTCGATCAGGATCTTCATTGGTTAAGTTTTTAGGTAAAAATGATACCTGCAATTGTGTCATTCATCCTCGTCATACCATTTAAGATGCACCATTGAGCTTATTTTCTCGATAATTTTCGACTAAAATCGACATGTTTATATGTTAAGCGCTGGTTTGGAGGAGGGTGCCATTAACTTTCCGATTAGGTTATGAGGTAATAGAGCAGATGTTATGGAATGTAGAAAATTACATTTTTACCCTAAAGTAAAAACTTTTTTACCAAAAAAAGAACGAACAATTCTATACCATTTGGAAAATAATTCAAAGTTGTAGGTCCTCTTCCAATTGGTCGGCTCGGGGTCTCTCCCCCCAAACAAGCACCTTTTTAAGCTTTTCCACCAAAGCAAAGTCACGAGAGCGTATGCTCAAAGTGGACAATACATACCATTGTGGAGATCCGTGATTTCATGGTATCAGAGTCATGTTTTAAACTTAGCCATGACAATAGAATCCTCAAATATCAAACAAAGATTGTGAGTCTTGAAGCTGTAGTAAAAAAGTGACTTAAGTGTCGAAAAAATGGTCTACTTTGTTTGAGGGCTCCAGAAAAAGGAGTCGAGCCTTGATTAAAGGGAGGCTTATAGTGTACTTTGTTCGATGGGAGAATTGTAATTTAATTGATTTTTATTATAATAAATATAAAACTCATAAGGGTTGTCATCATGCATCTTAATTATTGAAAATATAATTGTTATATTTAATTAGGATATTCTTTAATAAAATTAAGAATTTATAATTTTGAATATAATTAGCGTGTTTCATTTTTTTTATTGCTTAATTAAATGCCAATATTTGTTATAATCGGTTTAATTAATTTGTTTTTTTTAATAAATCAACATTTAATTCTTTTCCAAATCAGCAAATAATAACATAATTATTTTTTAAAAAAGAATTTTATGGTTACATTTAATGTTTAAAATTTTATATATTAGCATTTAATTTCCTCATCAAGTATGGGATAATTACGAAAAAAATTGTATTTGAAGAATAAATTTAAGAATATTCGAAAAGCTCGACCCGAACAACTTTATCAATTAAGCCCAACCCAATCCGTACGGTTTGAGTTTGGGTTATAAACTTATTTGTGTTCGGTGCTCTAACCGATTTCCGTTATTTAAACAACTTTTCTACCAAACCCATTTTACAGTGGGTACGTCTTAGTCATGATATAATCATGTAGATTTAAATTTTAACGTTATTGTATACTTAGGTACGACGGGCGTGATATATATATTTTTTTGATTATATAGGTAGTTCTATTATATCATGGATTGTCGCTTGGTCAAGAAGGTCCATGTGAAAAATAAAAGGCTCGAGAAAATGTGTTCAAGTCGTGATAATCACCTACCGAATATTTAATACCCTACGAGTTATCTTGATAGTCAAATATAGAAAGAAAAAACATCTTGACCCATGCCTGTAACCACCTAAATCCACCGCTAGCAGATATTGTCCTCTTTGGGCTTTAAAACGCGTCTACTAGGGAAGTTTCCACACCCTTATAAATGGTGATTATGTGGGACATCACAATCCACCCCCCTTCGGGACCCAGCGTCTTCGCTGGCACTCTTTCCTTCCTCCAATCGATGTGGGACCGCCCCCAAATCCACCCCCCTTTTGGGCCACGTCCTCGCTGACACTCTTTCCTTCATCCAATCGATGTGGGACCGCCCCCAAATCCACCCATTTTGGGTCACCCCCCTTTGGGGCCCAACGTCCTTACTGGCACACCGCCTCGTGTCTACCCCTTTCAGGGAACAACGAGAAGGCTGACACTTCGTCCGATGTCTGGCTCTGATACCATTTGTAACGACCAGATCAACCGCTAGTAGATATTGTCCTCTTTCAGCTTTCCCTTTCGGGCTTCCCCTCAAGGCTGTAAAACGCGTCTTCTAGGGGAAAGTTTCCACACGCTTATAAATGGTGATTTGTTCTCCTCCCCCAACCAACGTGGGACATCACAATGCCACATTGGTTAAACTACAAAAACAATTTCTCATAGGGTCGATCAAATCAATGGTTCTCTTATATTAAAGAAATTTGATCCGTAAATCTTATATAAGATCTAAATTCGACCCATAAATCTTAGAAGTTCGATCAAATAAGTTGAATGATCTCACGACGCCATTCACATAAGTTGTAACGGCCCAAGCCACCACTAGCAGACATTGTTCTCTTTGGGCTTTAACACTTCCTGGGCGATGTGACAGTGAGGACGATGAGCCCCGAAGGGGGTGGACACGAGGCGGTGTGCCAACGAGGATACTGAACCCCGAAGAGAGTGGACACGGTGTTGTGTGCCAGTGAGGACGCTGGACCCCGAAGGTGGTGGATTGTGAGATCCCACATCAGTTGGAGCAAGGAATGAACTATTTTTTTATAACGTGTGGAACATCTCTCCACCACACGCGTTTTAAAAACGTTAAGGAAAAACCTAAAAGAAAAAGTTTTAAACAGAACAATATCTGTTAGCGGTAAACTTAATTTGAGCTGTTATATAAAGAGAACATATAGACTAACGACTTCAACCGTTTAAAAGATATGTTAACGGTGTGTAACGTTCTTAACTTGTTGAGATAAAAGGAGAGCGTTTATTATAGTACCACCTTGAGAACAAAATAATAACAATAATAATAATAAAATGGTCATTATTTCATGTACCATCGTGGTCGATCCAATTATTTTTGGTGTCACATAACATACTTTATTGAATTATAATTATAATTTATAAATAAGAGAATTTTAATTGTAATTATCAAATTCATTAGTTTTAGAATTTAATTATTTATTGAATAATAATTTAAATTTAGAATGTCAAAATTGGAAAAAAATAAAGAATTTATTTAATTAAATTATGAATTATTTTATACGCTAAATTAATATTCCTAAACTTTATATTTTACTTTAAATATACCGTTTCAATAAATATTTAAATTAAAAAAATTATAAAATAAAAATATTCTTATTAATTTTAGATGAAAATTATTAATATTTTATTCAAAAATACATTTAAACTTTTAATAATATTTAAAAAATACTCTTCGATTAAAAAAAAATCATTAATATCCTTCAATTTTTTTAAAAAATTAAAATATATTTTAAAATTTTTTAAATAGCATTACACTTATTCACCCTTTTATAAAAAAAAATATATTAAAATTATTATGAATATATGACGAAAACATATTAAAAATTACTCTTGAATTTTAAAAAATTCCAATAATACTTTTCAAACTTTTTTAGAAATTTAAAAGATATTTTTAAAAATACCTATGAAATTTTAAAAATAGCATTAAACACAATTTTTTTATTAAAAAAAATTAAAGAATCTATTATCAATAAATGAAAGAAAACCGACACTTTATACATTATTTTAAAACGTTTAGATATTAATGGTATTTTTAAAGTAAAATAAAAAAAATTAAAGTGAGGAATATTTTTTAACCCTTTTATAATTTCTTAAAATTTTCAAAAAAAAAAAATAGACGGACGATCTAAGCCGTTGATATTTACCGGTCCCACACACTCTTAAGAGAATCAATGGATTTCAAAGTTTCCCACATGAGAATCAAGGGTGACACGTGTACCAAGGCACGCCACGTGGTTGTTGTACAGCTCAGCCACATTAACTTCCAACGTATTTCTCACTGACGAGCAGCAGCTACCCAAGCAAGCAAATTTAACTCCACCCCACCCCAACTACCCAAGCCCCCTAATTCCCCTCCCGCAATCCCAACCGTCGGATCAAATCACACGCACACGTGGCAGCCTTTAATCCCGCAAACGCATTAACTAACCGCCACCTGTCAGTCTCCTCCCTCTCCTTTATAAAGAACAAGAAATAAACCAAGAAAGAAGGAAGGAAAATAAAATGAAAAAGATTGCGGTGTTGATAGTGGCCGTAGGGCTGTGTTTGGCGGCGGCGGCGGCGGAAGAAGAGAATCTGAAAGAGGAGTGCAGCAACGACTTACAAAAAGTGGTGAATTGCTTCGATTTCGCGACGGGGAAGGCGGCGGCGCCGGGGAAGGAATGCTGCGACTCGGTGGAAGTTATGAAAGAGAACAACCCTAAGTGTTTGTGTTTCTTTATACAACAGACTCATAACGGTAACCAACAGATTAAGAATTTGGGGATTCAAGAAATCAAGATTCTTCAGCTTCCCTCTGTTTGTCACTTGAAAAACTCGAGCGTTACCTACTGTCCCAGTAACCCGTCCTTTTCTTTTTCTTTTTCTTTTTTAATTTATTTATCCATTAAAATATTTTAAATTGAATTATTTTTTTGACAGAGCTTCTCGGCTTGCCTGCAAATTCACCGGACGCTGCTATTTTTAGCAATGCCACGTCATCAGTGTCGCCGGCGGCGACTACGACGACTAGGACTGTCCCCGACGGTAGCTCTGGAGATAAGATGGTAGCCAATACTCCCACCGGGGTGATGGCGGTGGCCATCGCTGTGTTCTTTTTCACTGCTTTCCTTCCGCCGATCACGCGTGAGGGATAAAACCATACCGCCGATCACCGGCGACGATCCCGCTTCCGATCTGTCGTTTGTCATTTTTGTTGGTTTAATTTTGTTGATATTTTAGGACAAAATATGTCGGTTTAAATGTGTTGTATTTTGTATTCCATTTCTTTTCTAAAGCAATGTTGATGAAAAGTGGTGGTTCTTGGATGAAAATAAAAGTCCCATGTTCGGCTAATTTAAGCTAATTCTATTATCTTGGAATGATTAGCCTAATTCTATTATTTTAATCTAGGAATACTATCTCAATTGATTTGGCTTCTCCGGGGATAATATTATACCATTGTGGAAGGTTAATATTATACCATTGTGGAAGGTTGTTTTCCTCTCGCGAAAATAACTTGATTTTTAAAATATGTAAGACGACAATCATGAGCAACCAGGGAAAGGAGACGAGCTTCGGAGCAAGTCAAGGCCATAGCATGAGTCAAATGGCAACCAATCCTAACACTTTTGGCTTTCATCAAATATAGCTTTCATGACTTTGTTTTGGACTTTTTCAACATCGCTCGTACATTATTTGATTATAAACTTATGATTATTTTCTAAAATAGCAGTAGGATTTTCATTCCACAATTCTTAGCTATGATATAACCGGCCCTAAACAAGGATTGTATTTTAGTAATTTAAAAAATTATATTTATCTATAATATTAATAACTCAAATATCAAAATAATAATAATAATAATTTAACGTGTAATTTATTTTCTTTTTTTATTTATTGAAAGAAGGTCCGCTAATTTAGGGAAGGATGAAGGATTTATAATCAAATAATACTATTTCTATTGGTCTGAGGTCTTTTCGGGAAGTCCAAAACCATAAGAGTTTATGCTCAAAGTGGACAATATCATACCATTATCGAGAATCGTATTCATTTAACCGTGGAAATGATATATTTTTTTTCAAAATATAGAAATATATTTATTTCTAAAATATCTAAGACGACCATCATGAGCAAACCAGGGGAAGGAGACAAGCTATGGAGCGAGTCGTCGTTGCATTGTAGCCGATCCTCACCGCAATAGCATGAGCCGAATGGCAACCAACCCTAACGCTTGAGTGAAGCGGCTCATATAGGAATTTTTTTTAATATAACCTTAACTCCTATATTAAAAACTAACAAACAAATATTTAAACAATAATTAAATAGTGATTCAATGAATCATATGTGATTATTAGTCCTTCTTGATATTAATTCCATAAATTTAGCTATGTAACTTAAAGTACATTTAATGCATATCTTTCTTGAAGCTCAACTTTGCAGATAAGGGAGTTCTCCAACGTTTTCTAGATTTTCTTTTGATGAGCTCACCATAGCTTGAATATAAGTGTTCGAGGTTTGTTGTAGCTTATTGGCTCTCGTCCTTGTAATTGGACCTTGAAGTATGGAAATTCTTTGGTCGTAGTTCATATCAATTCAAATTTATTAATAAATTCTTTTAAGTTTAAGAGTATTTTTAAATACTATCGTTAAAATATTTTTAAAAGTCAGAAGATATTTTTGAAATAAAGTATAGACTATTTTAAAATTTTAAGAATATTAATAAAATTTTAAAATTTAATATTTTTATTAATATGCTACGATAAATGTCATTAAAAAAAAAAGCTAAATGGGTCGTACTGCGGTCCATTTATCTTGCAGTATATAATGAAGAAAGGAATTCGGGCAGCCCAATCGTGGTCATTCTACAGAACGGCGTTCGTCACGTATACCCGACGGGCATTGCCGTTCCCGAGAGAAAAATAGATACGCGCAGCTATTCCGAGTCCGAGAACAAGATCTCCCTCTCCTCGTCTTTCTGATTGGTCGCAGTATGTCTCAGGTTCGTTCATTCACTTAATTGTCTCGTTAATCGTTTGTTGTTTTGTTTTATACAAAAAAAAGAAACGAAAATCGACTTCTTGCTTCCTTAAACCCTAGAAAATCTTTGTTAATTACTTGTTCTCGATGTATGGAAGCTTAATTGCACCGCCGTATTCCTGAAGTTATTGAATTTGAATGACATTGGTCAATTTTATAGTCTGTATGATACTTAGGTTCTGTTCGATATCTGCGCATTTATGTTTGTTTTTTTTTTTTTTTGTTTATCCGTACGATTGTTCTGTATCGGATTCTGACAGTAATTGCGCGATGCTGCTGTAGAATTTAGAGTTCGAGATTCTCATACTATTTCTCTTGGTTTTGAATTGATGCATCCATTAGTTGTGAATAAACTTATTTAATTTTCTCTTATCTCCATTGTCTTGTACAGGTTGATAGCAGGAATTCCTCTGCTGCCAAACGTGCTAGAACCGATGGTATGTTTAGGCGTCGTAGTTTCCTTTGTAATTCAGTTACAGCTTCGTATTTGATCATGCATTCTTTTACAACTACGTTGCATCTGTAAATTTTCTCATTAGATTTTTTGAGTGAATACATATGGCATACCGATTAACGAAGTTAGATTTATTGATATTTGAATCTGGAGAGATTTCCAGAAATTTGACGAACGTCTTCTTCCTATCTCTCTCTCTCTCTCTCTCTCTAATAATTGTTATTATTTTATTTGTTTGTAGGTAGCCGAAGGGAAGATGACTGGACGTGTCCTAGTTGTGGAAACGTCAATTTTTCATTTAGAACAACTTGCAATATGCGCAATTGCACTCAACCACGTCCGGCTGATCATAATTCTGTAAGACGTGAATGATTCCCCCAAGGAAACTTAAATTATCACGTTTGTTAATTTGAAAAACCTAATTTTGTTGTCTCTTGGATTTAAATGTTCTAGTATGTTTTCCCTCTCTGTTCATTTCAGTGCTTTGTTTTGTATCCATCTGCATAACGAGCAAGAGGAGACGTTTATCAAATTTTTTTATACACAATCTGTAATTAAAAACTTCACAACCTTTTCCGTTTGTTGAGAAGAAACATTCTATTTCTAGCAATCTTGTCATCTCATGTTTACTTTTCATTTTTGGTGCGGCGTATCTGGAGTTAAATTGTTTGTATTTTTCAGTTTTAGGTGGTAATTATGTTTTGCATTTTTAGGTTGTGATAATTATGCTATCTTCATTTTTTTTTTGTTGTTATGATTTTAGGATGTACATTTTCTCACAAGGCACAAGTGACTATTAACTACTTGAGCTTCATGAGATGGTACTTTATTGAACATATTAGGTGTAAGTTTTTCTTGGTGTATTCTCTTCAAGTACTCCAGTAATTATGATTTTATTTTTTTTCCTCCTTGTTTTCCAGTTCTTGTAACATCCATTGGCCAGTTCCCGTACACCTCTCATAAGTTTCTTTCATAAACGAAAAGTTTGTTTATTAACACACCACCGACACTCACAAAGTTGAACTACACGTTCTCTTGACAAAACAAATAACCTTCTTAAGCTTTTCTCTCTCCAGAAATCTGCTGCCAAGCCTGTTCATGCTCCACAGGGCTACTCCTATTCTGCCCCTTACATGGGTTCTGGTGCACCCTCTTCAATGTATCCTGGCGTACCACCTTATGGTTCTTCTATATTCAACGGTTCATCTATACCTCCCTATGATGTGCCATTTTCTGGGGGATCAGCATATCATTACAACTACGGTAGCCGATTTTCTGCAGGCAGCCCCTACAGACCTTTGCACCTATCTGGGCCTGCACCTTATTCTAGTGGATCTTTGATGGGAAATAGTATGTTATGTTACTATTATGCTCACCTTTGTTTGTGATTCTTGTTTATGACGACATCATAATGCTCTGTCTAACAAGATTATTAACTTGAAATTCATTTTTCTGCCTTCACGAGTACTCTATGCGAAGTGAGTGCTGTGCTGATCGGTCCTCTGTTTATCTTGTTTTGTTCTTCTTTTCAGGTGCAGTATATGGTATGCCACCCATAATGGATCGCTATGGCATTGCTTTGCCCATGGGCCCTGGGACCATGGTAGGTCTTTTGATGTAAATTATTTCCCGGTCGCTCAGCAGTTTTTCTTTCTAGAGTTTTAAGTTTGGTGTACTCTTAGCTTAGCTAGAACCCCCCCTCAAAGGACAATATTCAAGCATCCATAGAGGTATTGACGATTAGATTCTATGGAAGTTGAGAAAATGAATTATTAAATCTTTGTTTTCTGAAGATAAGAGATTAAAAAAGAATCACATCATATCGAATTACATTTTCACCTTAGTTTTGAATATTTGTTATAACAATACATCAATTGATGTATCACAAAGAATATTAAAAGACGAATGTTAGTGATGGGTTTTTTTTTTTTTTTTTTGTTTGTTAAGTATTTCAATGGTTGAATGTTGAAGAGAAATATCTTTCCTATTGGAATGAATGTTAAAGCCTGAAGATTTATAGTTCGGATATTAAGACTTGTGCGAATAAAGACTTACCCCTACAGCTATGAGTTGCAACTGAATCTGTCCTGTATGTCTACTAGTGTTGTTCTTGATTGAGTTTCACATATATTTCCTATCTGTCATCTGTCACTTTTTGTGTAAAATTTATGAGCAAGTAAATTTACCAGGGTCCAAGGCCAGGTTTTTTTCCGGATGACATATCGCAGAAGAAGGGTGCAGGTTACTATTCTTTACTTGCTTTGTTATGTTCTGTCCTTGACCAATTACGATGAAAACCTTTTCTAATCTAGTTTCTTACTTATGCTCATCCAGACGCTACTCGTGACAACGATTGGCCATGCCCCAAATGCGGAAACATCAATTTCTCATTTAGAACCGTCTGTAACATGAGGAAATGCAACACGCCAAAGCCTGGGTCACAGGTCTGTTATGTTATTTTCTTAAGAGTGACTGATTTTCCTATGTGCTTTTATGCTGCAATTACTTATTTAAACGTTGTTAGCAAACATCTCCTTTTCAATTGGTGAATGTTGAACTTCCTTAAAAAATGAGTTCGCTTAACTTTACTTGCAAGTCTAACCTTTTCATTTATTTTTGAAATGCAGGGTCCCAAAAATGATAAAGGTTCTAGTAAGTTCAATATATGGGCCTGTTCCAATAGAAGTGGTTTCCTTTTCAAACTTCGTTATAAGCTTCATGATTTCTAATGTTCTTGTTTATAATGCCTTCCAGAACAAAAGACGCCGGAGGGTAGCTGGAAGTGTGAGAAATGTAACAACATAAACTATCCATTCCGAACCAAATGCAATAGACAAAATTGTGGAGCCGACAAGCCAGCGGAGTCGGAGAAATCCCCATCACCGGCACAGGATGAAGACAATGAACAGGTCTGTTGTGTGAGTTTCTGTATCTTTATATGGTGTTCGGAATTGCATGTGCTTTTCTTGAGATATATATGCATTATGAAGTGGATTCCATATAATTTGATTAACAAGATAATTTTTGAACCACCAGAAAAGGGGAGAACCCTTTTGGTAAATTATCAGCGGTAGTGGTACTTTCCTTGAGTATACCCCACATTTCTTTTTGTAATTTTGTTTTCCCTTCCACGCATTAATTTGTCATTGTGTACTGTTCCAGTGAGTTCTAGAACATGTTTGAGGGGGTTGAGAAGGTCCAGAGTTATCTTCCAGCGTTGCTCAATATGGGTGTCTGAAAGTCAGTCTTGTCGTCCTCATGTTGCAGCAGTTGTCAAGTTAGTCTACCTCTCTTGATCCGTGTCATGTTGTATTAACTCAATTTAGTTCCTGGTCTTTTCAATCATCAACCGGATTGATCTGGCAAAAGATTTAATGGTTGGTTTCTAATATTTTAGGAACACATTTACTTTCTTGAATTCACTTATTTAGTTTAGTGGGCCTGTTAACTTGTGCACTAAACATGTTGCGAGTAGACTAGACTCTACCCTTTTGGGTTCCGGTTTGATCTCTTAATTGTCTTTCTTCTGTTGGGTGTGCCAAACGGATCCTTTCCTAGGACAGGATCCCAAAGATGCATTAGATAGGGTTTTCTTTTGGGTTGGACTAAGATTTTGGGTTCAGTCCATTGCCTCATCTGACAAACCGCTGGGTCATTCATGGTATTTATGACCCTTATCGGTGGTGTCACATCACATTATTATGGTCAATAAATTATGGTTAGCATGTTGCGTGCGTGCGTGCGTGCGTGCGTGCGTGATCGTCAAAAAAAAGTAAATGAGCCTTCCCAAATGGAGTCTTGGGGACGTGACTTGTGTACCATTTACTAATGTTGGTTAGGTTGCAATGTCTTTCGGGTCAATTCTGTCATCATTATTCACATCTCGTTTATTATTTGTCTTTCCATGCCATTATTGTTCATTAATTTATTGAGGAACCTCACGCATGTTCATGCAGTGTCGTGGCAGGGCGATTTGGGTATCCAACTGTTTGAAGTAGTTGGTATTCTTCACCTTATCCACTTAGGTAGTTTTATTATTCCCTTCTTAGGGTGTGGTTTGGTGCTAATTATGGATTATTGCGTGGCCCTGGTACGTTATATAACCAACCCCTGTTTGCATTACATAAATATATCATTAAGGAAGAATTTAGCTTTAGGAATAATGGAGTCTTAAGAAATATTTTAAGATAGTTGTTTTTACCATCAATGACAAAATTTGATGTTTTTTTTTTTTTTTGCGTAGTTGCAAATTTTAAAAGCAACTTATTTTAAAAGCAACTTGGGTTTGGGTTTGACCATCAGATGAAAGTCCCACCTCGGCTATTTTAGGAATAATCATGGGTTTATAATTAAGGAATATTATGTCCATTGGTATAAGGCCTTTTGGGGAAGCCTAAAGCAAAGCTATGAGAGCTTGACCGTTGTGGAGAGTCGTATTCATCTAACGATTGACAAATCTTACATATTCTTCCGTCATTTGGCTTAAATTTGACCATTTCTTTGTCATTAATTTTTTTTAGCATAACTCTGTTTTAGAAAATACTTTCTAGAATTAGGTAGTTCCTAAAGTTGACCCATAAGTAGCGATATAGATGGAGGTTAGCCTTCTTAGAAATGCTGCTTCAAATGTGGGTAAGTACAGGTGTACAAGTTCCATCGTTTAAAATATCTTGTTCTATTTATATTCTAAAAACTACTTCAATTTTCTTATAGATTCACCTTTTGTATCCTTATGCTTTTTTGCTGAAATAATTCTTGTTTTTCCCTCCGCTATTTCTTAATATGACTCGATTATTTCTTAATATGACTTGTCGTCATGGTGTGGTGTTTTATTTTTATTTTTAAACTAAAAAAAGTAAAATAGAATAAAATTTAAAGGCATGAACTAATTCTTTTGGAGCAGTTGAAAATGGTGCCAGCATTTAGGTATCACTTTTGTCCTCGAGGACTACACAAGCATCTTTCAAACAATTTGTCATTGTCAATACATAGTCGAAAATAAATTTACAGTTAGGTACTTGATAAATTGTTTTTTAAAACCAAACTTTGTTTTTAGAACTTAATGTTTTAAAATGTAATTTTAGTAACAAATAACCTTTTTATTTACATTTGTCTTTGGATTAAACTATTTTAAAAGTCAAAATTTAAGCATTGTTTCATTTCTTGATATTGGACTGTACATTTGGAGCAAGAAAACGCCCCTGCACCATTCTTTAACTTTTGGAGTTGGAGAAATGGTCCTTGAAAGATTATTGAAGTACCGCCACCTCTATGTTGTTACATATGTCCACCATCACTCTCTACAATGATATGATATTGTCTACTTTAAGCATAAGCTCTTATGACTTTGTTTTGGGCTTCTCCAAAAAGTTTCACATCAATGGAGAGAGTATTAATTGATTATAAACTCATGATCATTTTCTAAATTATCTCTTTCATTCCTAAATTAGCCTACATGACTTTGCTGTGTTTGATACTTGAGGCTAGAATCGAAACAGTCATAGTCGTAAAATGAGTAAAATGATTCAACTCAGTATTTTCTGTAGTTTGTTATAATATTTTAAAATCCACTATTTTAATGAAAATATCTATATAACCCATCTCCTCAAAATTCTCCCTTGCCTAATCCTTTGAAGATTCCTTTCACGGTATCTATCCTTTACTGTTTAATCTCTCTGGACTCGTCTCCCAATATTTTATTCGACTTTTCTCTCTCAACCACCATATCATATCTTAACATTTTATTCGACTTTTCTCTCTCAACTACCATATCATATCTTTTTTTTCCATATTAAAAAAAAAGAAAATATTGTTAGATATGCTTAGCTCTTCTCTCTCTTTTTTGAAAAAGTAGAACCGGAAGAAATTAACAAACGTTTTTAGCTGGGTTTTTTTTTTTTTTTTTTTTTAAAGAAAACAAGCCAAACAAAAGACAACATCAATTGGGGTCGCGAAAAAACGAAATAAATTTGCAATAAGCTAGGAGTCTAAATCGATGTACTTTCGAGGGGAAAATGTAGATAGTGTAGATACCTGCAACATTCCTATCTTCGTTCTTAATTTCCGGGGTCACCTAGTGATAATGTCACTTTTGAATTTTAGTAAATTGACAAAAAAAAAAAAAAAAAAAAAAAAAAAGAGTTTTTCTCTTCAGCGATTGGTAGCATAGGATCAAACAACTTTTCCTCCCTTTTCTTGTGTGCGCCCAATAACAGCGCTATTTTTTATGGGGGTCTGAGATTGTGACTGGGATTGTCTCAAGGGTTTATATGTTTTTTTTAATGCTTCTGTTTTCACCACATGTTATATGTAGTGTTTGCTCTCTTTCTTAATATATATACTAGATTATTTTTCATATGCATCTGCACANATTTCTCTAACAAAAGAATAAATGGAAAGTCGTTAGTGGGGAATTTTGGTCTCATGGATATGATTTTAAGTAGTACGGTCATCAGCACAGAAGAAAAATTATCAGTGAAAATGCAAGAAAAGGAGTGTGTCCGTTTTAGTTAACATGCATCTTCCAGGAACATCAAAGTCTTCAATTCATTCAAATAGAAAGCATGAAAAATCGTAGGGAAAGAATAAGTTGGCTGACCTTAATTGTTAGAGAACATCCCAATCTCGCATGGTGTTTTGAAGAGCTGCAAGTCTTGTAACAAACCATTGCCTTCAATGCTGGGATGGGGGACTTGCACCTGCGATTCAATGGGCCATCCTGAATCAACTGAAGCAAAGGGCAGACTTTGAATTCCGAGATCCATTGGCGACTGCGATGTGGCGGTTTGGTTAGCATAATTAGGGTTACCATGACGATTAGGGCTGTCAGATGAAATGAGCTTTGCCTCATATGGACCCTTTAAATCAGTTGACAGAAGAGAGAGAGCACGTTGAAGATCCTGTGCTGTATTCAGAACAGAAGAGAAATCAAATATCCTTCTAAAAACCTATAAACGATTGCAAATTTCATTTCTGTACAAACAAACGTGAAGAATTGGATATAAATATCATATCTTTTAGTGGGCAAAAACAAATTCATAGTTCGTAGATTGGGTCGGTTGAATCTGAACTTGTCGGGTTGTTTTCGTTGAATATGATCACGTCTATGCATGTAAATTGAAACTATTACTTATTCTAAAGTGAAATAAAGAAATGATGCACGCATAAAGGAACTGTTATGAAATGACGTTTGTGGAACATTACTTGGCATGTTTCCAATTCATATGGAATCAAAGGACACACTATCGACCTCGAGTTCGTTAACAACCTAGGAACCAAATCATTATGGAATAACAGAATAAAAACATAGAACATGTTCGTTTGTATAAAGGGGTGAAACGAACCTGCATCAAGAACCCTGGTTGCAGGTCCCTTGAAGGTCACGAGCTTACTGGTGTCGTGATAAGGCATAGCACGCACGCATCGCATCTCATTCCTTGATACGTTAAGCTGCCCTGTCGAACCACATGCTTGTTCTGACTTTAATACATACTGGCCACATTGTGGGTGTCTGGTGTTCAATTCAGATTCCCATGCTGAATTCGTACGAGATATAGGATAGATGAGCGATAATTTGTCTGAGAAAATGTTAATCTGTCGCCTCTCTACAGAGGTCACAATATAAACGGATGATCAATATGCTGGTGAATAATGAATTATATAGAAATACAAAATGATCTCCAGGCAGATATCCACTACTTGAACTATATAAGGGAGTCTGGCTGCTAAATACCACAGTTAAATGGACGCTAATTCAGGATTCCAAACATGAGCAATAAAGAACTTACAACCATCATTTGGTTGCGGACTTGAAAGCTTGTTAACATGAAAGCTGTTCTTTGTGAAAATGACATACCAAAATCCCAAGAAGATAGCCTTGCTGGATTCAGACTGATCACTTTTGACTGTGGCTTACGACGTCGAGCATTATGATTAGAAAGACGCCTACGGCAGCTTCGTTTCTTCTCATCAAAATCAGATATGCCATGAAACCTTTGACAATGCAGATATAATATTTATTCACATTGGATTTAAATAATGGCTAATTTCGGGAACATATAGTGGTCAGTAATATGCAAGATACAAAGCAGATCAAAGAGCTAATGGATAAAGAGGTATATATGCACTCGGTAAGAAAATACTTTTTGACCCATAACTATCTGCAAAAATTTAAATATGTCCAGGAGTTTACCTACTACATTGTTGGCAAAACCGACGCTCTATGCCTCCAATGATGACCTTGGGAGATTTGGAATGGCATTCACAGACTCTATGTTTGCGATAGTAATCCTTAGCATTCGAAAGATCTATGTTACAACCTTCAACTTGGCAGTGAGGGGATAGTGTATTCTGGCACCTCTTTCGAGTAGCTCGGGATTCCATCAAGGGAACAGATGGCTTTTTAACATTTCCAGCACTAGTATTTTCGAAGTATGCCTGCTTACCAAGCTTCAGACTGAGCATTGGTTCACAGGAGCAAATTGAAGTCTCAACAAATTCGTATTTATTGTCAATATCTTCTAAAGTTGGCTCAAATCCCTCAAGCGTGAATTTGGTTGTTCGACTTTTCTCAATCGACAATGAATTTTGGGAAACTGACTTGGAGTTTTTTGGAGAAGTTTTCCCTAACTCGAAAAAAGGACCACCAGTAATTCTGGCGTCCCCAACTGAATTGGAAGATCCAACATTCATTCCATGTTTATTTTCAAAATTAGTTGGATGTAATATATCCCCATGTCCGGAAATTCTTGGATTAAGTACCGTTAAGTTCTCCCAGTCCCATTGTAAAGAAGGTCTTGCATTCCACTCCATCAACTACAAATGGCTGGGAAATGTCTCATGCACCTTATTCCTATCAGAGAATTATAAATCAGCATTGACTAGCATTTTGGAGAAACCTATTTGGTCACAAAAATCATAAACAGTGTATTGAACATTCAATTGCATCACAAGAATTGGTGGTCATAGTTAATTTACTAACAAAAACAGATGCTACAGCTGAAAAAAGGTATGAAAGAGCAAGACTTAAATCAGGCAATCAAGAAGAAGTATAACCTTCAAATAAATGACGAAGTAGAATTTGAACAATTTCTTTCTTTGAGATCATATACAAAATAAAGAAGCATGATATATTCCTCTCTCAAACGTGCAGAGATCAATACAGTTGTCGACCTCATCCAAGGAGACCACAGTAAGGAAGGCACAAAAGCAGAAAGATGTTCTCTCAGAGTACATTTCTTTTCATGTATTTTAACTTTATTCTAAAGCCCAACCAGGTGCGGTTACAAGCAACCGCAGTAGTTATCAGTACTTTTTATTCCTTATCAGAGAATGGTGTTATTAAATTTTAAAGCACTATACCTTTCCTTCGGTGTCACAGTTCTTCAACCGCTTACCTTTTAGCTTTAATTGCTTAAAAAGTCATACAAAACTCACCTCAGACAGAGATACTTCCTTGTCTGTGTACCCTCAGAACTACCTCGGGAAAGCACAGATTGTAATCAGGTTCACTTTCTTGAGTGTCTACATAATTCAGTTGTGGCAAAGGCCGACTATTACCTCATATAATTGGAAACATGAGAACAGAATTTCTATTGTTCCAAATAATTCGTGAAAATTTCTGGATCAACAAGTCCACATAATTAAAAACGAGACAATTGATACATTATGGCCTAACAATGGAAGTGAAGCTAGAAAATTTCGACCTCAAGTTATCACGATTGCCAAGTACCAATCCAAACCGACCACGTTCCTTTGTATTTCTCAGTGTAAAATAAATTGCTAAATTTGTAGAATCCAGACGGTTTAGTGTCCCCTTCCTAGGCTCTGGGACAGGTTTTAGAATTTAAGCGTCTTCTTCATCTCTATCTTAGTCCTGGAGCAATTAACTACAGAAAAACCATCAAGGATCGAAGGAAACTGCGTATTCTTACGATTTCGGAAGCAGTAGTGCTCAAGATAACTGGAGAGAAACTAAAGGAGGGATGATGAGTAGAACACACATGGTTCTGCAATCGACATTGAATGTACGATCTTAAGCTAGCTATATTTCTAGATTTAGGTAAATATATCCAAAACTAAACAGCAAATTCAACAACAACAGCCGCAGCAGCAGATATAATATCTCCATCCATACCACCGACAAACAAACGGAGAAAATCACATATTCAATCATTTCCAAAGCATTCTAATCTCTCCACCGAGAAAAAACTATCTATAACTAAGCGAAATCTAGAAAAAAAAAAGAAAAAGTAGATTCATTCAAATTCGAAGCAAAACGAACATCTGATAACACACTAAAAATTCACAAAACAAACTGAATCGGAAGAACCTCAGTGGAAACATGAAAAAAACAGTAAACTCGATCCAGCTTCATTACTTTTCTTCCAATGCACAAAGCAAAAATAACAAAGAGCGAGATTTTCAGAGCTTACCAAGTGCGTCGGCAGAAAAATTTGGTAGACTTCAGTGTTCAAAGGAGGACGTGTTATGGTGGAGGACTGCACGTTCACCTCCACAAAAGCTCACCCGCCACTCTATTACTGAATCAGTATTTATACCAACGATAAAGCCACGCGTTTTGGGCCGAGTCCGGCCCAATGGGTTCATATCCAAATCACACACGCTTCCATATTTTATTATTAAAATATATTTAAATTTGTTTTTAGCTATAATTGGAAGGGATCGATCTCTAGTGGGATTTTATCATAATATTTTATTTTATTATTTTATATATACAAAAATATTAGTGTGACATAAAAATATAAAGGTTAAAAAATATTTTTAAATAAAAAATTTTAATTTTGTAATAATTTACTCCTCTAATTTTCTCACAGCTTTGAAACGCGTCTGCGCGAGGGACATCACAATCCACACCCTGTGGGGCCCAGCGTCCCCGCTGGCACTCTTTCCTTCCTCTAATCGACGTGGGACAGTCCCCAAATCCACCCCCTTTGGGGCCCAGCGTCCTTACCGGCACACCGCCTCGTGTCTACCCCTTTGGGGAACAGCGAGAAGGCTGACACATCGTCTAGTGTCTGGCTTTGATACCATTTGTAATGACCCAAATTCACTGCTAGCATATATTGTCTCTTTGGGCTTTTTCTCAAAACTTTACAAAACGTCTGCTAGGGAAAGATTTCTACACTCTTATAACCAGTGGTTTATTCTAATTTAATATATTATAATTTAGTCAATATTATTAAAATTTAATGATATATTTTTTTAAATATGTAGATTAATAAATTGATTATGGACTAAATATTTTTATAAATTACAACCGTTAACAATTAAATTTTTATAGGTTTTTAAATATAAGAATTAAATTTTTAAAAAAATAATTATTACAAAATTTAAATTATCGTAACTAAATTATTTCTAATTAAAATTTAAAAAATTAATTTAATTTGATGCACATTTTTGTTTTTGTTTTTCTATGTTTATTTTTTTTATCATTTTTTTGCTATCTTTTTTATATTTAAAAAAAATATATTTGAATTTTGAAAATATGAATAAAAAAAGTAAATAATAAAATATAGAAGTAATATTTATTTGTTTAATTTAAAAAGAATAATAACATGGCAATAGATCCAAAATAATTAGTCTTTTGAAAATACAAATTTTTTAAACTAAATATAAAATAATATTTTTTTTAAAAAAAATAAAACTAATTATTCCCGTTTATTTATTTAGCAACTTGCTTATAATATTTAAAAATTTTGTGAGATGGGGCTGAAGTCGTGGGGTGTTATGGTAAATAAATAATTATTTGAATTCAATATTAGAAATTAATCGACATTTTTGTAAAAATTTAAAAATACTAAAAAAAATATATTAATAATACACTTGTTTAATTATATAATTAAATATTTTTAAAAAAAATTGTAATTTTGACCATATATTAAAAGACCTGTTCTATTTTATTTTTATTCGCATGGAGAGTTGTTTCAAGCCAAACATATTTAATTTTGGAGTTTGAACAATAAAAAAGATGTGCACCTTGTTGATATATATAATAATTGTCCGTTATTTTCTTAACTATAATGACACATTCTCGTGATCACTCTTATTTAAATATGGTTTCAGTTCATTCATGTATGATGTATCATTCCTTTACTCTCGGGGCACATGCCTATTAACTCTACCTTAGTTCATCTCTGAGTCCCATCCTATCGTCCTGCTCTAATATGATATGTAATGCCTCGTGTGCAAAATTTAAGAGTAATTTTGAAGCACTATTAAAAGTTCAAGAGTATTGATAAGGCAACTCTAATCTTCAGTCTAACGATACAATCTTTTGTTGAAGCAAGAGATTCAAGTAATTAATACCTTCTCATACAAAATTCGGATCAATCAAGAGATAATGCTAGAATTAGATTAACTCTTACGATCGAAAATCTAGAAGTAAGATTTGGAAATCTTATTCTAAATTGAGTCAGTCCACAGTCGAACTTGATCAAGACTTGATTAAATGGCTCAGATGCAATTCTACCTCAAGAATTGTTAGAATTGCATGAAACTTAAAAATGACAAATATGATGCTCAGATTTCTAAAGAAAACGTCTCAATTTGAGATCTGAATTATATTGAGATTTGAATTATATTTATTCACGAATATGATTTTTACCTAACATATTGTGGGTATTTATAGTCTCCCGACAAAAGATGTTTGTGGTCGGAATTTATTCTCGGTACCTTTAATCTCTACAAAAGACGAAGTCAAATTGACCATTTGACCGTTACATAATTTATGAAATTAAAAATAATACATTCTCAGCAACGTTGATGTGCTTGAGTGAGTGGCTAAGGAGACAGGTTTTGACAATAAATCCAATGTTGATGTGCTTGAGTGGCCAAATAGGTGTGCTTTTGAATGAGTCGCTAAGGAGACAGATTTTGGCAATAGGTCCAGATGTGCTTGAGTGGCTAAATAGGTCCAATGTTGATGTGTTTGAGTGGCTAAATAAGTCCAATGTTGATGTGTTTGAGTGGCTAAATAGGTGCAATGTTAATGTGCTTGAGCCTAAAGGACACGAACTTTAGCAATAGGTCCATTTGGAACACCATCGTTCTTATCAAATAGAACTTTTAACTTTTTTTTTTTTAATTGAACAATATTAATGAAACTTAAAACTTCTAATTTTTTTTTTAATTGAACAATATTAATGAAAACTCAAAATTAAAGTAATTACGGAGGTTTAAGGTATTATTAAAACTTTTACGATATTAAAATATTTATGAAATAAAATATAAAATTTAGACTTATTATATCACATGGTAGACACTATCATATGAGTCTGTCGGGTTGAAACAATAATTGCAGAAATTGAATTACAGATTGAGAATCTTAGGAAAAAGAAAAATAAACTTATTTATTGAAAAATGGAAATTAAAATATAAGCTTCATATTATTAAACAACAACTTGCATTGAGGCCTAACAGAACAGAACAGCCAAACTAGGCACTTGAGAAAGGGGAAGAAAAAGAGCTTAGTGTGAGCTTCACTGCCCATTGCAATGGAGGATTCAAACAAAATATAGCCATCACAGCCATGGATCAAGAGGCCGCCTCGGCTCGAATCTTTTCGATCATCTTCTCTTTGATCAACCTCCTCATGACTTTCCCAGACGGCGATTTCGGGATCGTTTCGACAAAATGAACGAGCCTAACTTTCTTGTAATGTGCAACGTTTGAGGCGACGTATTTGATTATTTCGTCTTCGGTTTCTTTTGCATTTGGAGCCATTACAATGCTTGCTGCTGGGATCTCACCGGCTTCTTTGTCTGGCAGCCTGAAATACTGACGCGGGTTAACGTTGTTTTAACCGTTTCGGGTTCGATTTGTTTCAGAAATCATTTAAATAGAAATATGTAAAGGGAAGCGAAGCATACGGCACCACAGCTGCATCTTCAATCGAGGGATGAGTAAGGAGGATTGCCTCTAACTCGGCCGGAGCTACCTGTAGAGAAATCAAAGACATTCGTTACCTTATATAGGTCTCGTTTGATAACCATTTGAATTCTACTTTTTTTCTGTTCTCGAGCTTCGATTTATCAAGCAAAGTTTATGCAGTGTCTTTACTTGAAAGCCTTTGTACTTAATCAACTCTTTAATACGATCCACAATAAACACATCGCCATCGTCGTCGATGTATCCGATGTCGCCCGTGTGCATCCAGCCTTTGTCGTCGATGGTCCTTGAAGTCTCCTCTTCATTATTGTAGTAGCCTGAAACAAGGAAAGATTCAACTAGCATATAATTAGAGATCTCAGATGGATTTTCTGCACCAGTCCAAATTATGTACCTTGCATTACACACTGGCTTCTTACACAGATTTCCCCAGGCGTGTTCTTCGGCAGCGACCTGCCGCTGTCGGGGTCAATGAATTTGACTTCTAGATTAGGAAGAATGCGACCGACTGTGTTTTTCTTTGCAGCGAGATTGTCTTTGCCTATGCTTCCATAGTTGAGAGTGATGCAGCTGTGCTCGGTAAGCCCATATGCCTGTTGGTGATCAATGACATTTAGTTAGCTTAGGTAGGACGACCCTGTGAATCAGCTCTACAATGCGACGGTGGAGCTCGGTTCGTTTTCGATATGCAGAAAACAGGAAGGTGGACTACATGTTATAGCTTGATAATTTGACAGAATGAATAAGAGTCGAGAGTTCTCACAATCCATCTACTCGAGTAGTAACTTAATTACCTCTTGAACATCCACGCCCGGGAACTTTTTCTCAAAGGACGTTTGAAGTTCGGGTGCGAGCGGAGCAGCTGCAGTCATGATAGCCTGAAGTTTGAGACCGCTTAGATCGAATTCCTTCACAATAGGATTCTTAACCAAGGCCAAGATGATAGGAGGAACAATTGGAGCAAATGTGACCTCCTGTGTTATCAGGGCATTGATGAAGGTTCTAAGATCAAATCTTCCCATCACCACAACTTTTCCCTTGTTTCGAAGTGTGGCACAACATATTCCGGTAATCCCGTAAATGTGGAAGAACGGGATGAGGCCTAACGTCGTGACCTTGCCCACCATTTCTTGCGGCACGCCCGAGAGCGTAGAACACAAGTTAGCCACTAGATTTCGATGAGTTAGCATTACACCTTTGGAAACTCCTGTAGTGCCTGATGAGAAAGGAAGGGCACATAAATCAGTCTGCTTGATATCTTCTTTGACGAAATTGTTGCCCGCTCGGTCCGCAGCTTCGAGCAGTTTGTGCCAGTTCATGGAACCTTCAATCAGTTCCTCCCCTACTACGATCACTGGAAGCTTTAATTCCTTTACCTGTTATCAATCATTAGATAGTAGCAAGTCGAGTTGAATTCGAAATAATATGATCGATAACGACAGTTTCGATTTTACCTTTTCAAAGCTTGAGCTGTTTGTAACGACGAGTTTGGCGTCTGCTACCTCCACCTGCTTTTTGATTTCGGATATGTGAGCTGCTGGATTCACACCAGAAAACACACCTCCAGCAGCCATTATCCCTAAAGCAACAATGGCATATTCAGCAACGTTGGGTAGAACGACAATAACGACCTGCCCCTTCTTCAACCTCAGAGAGCTTAAGGCCTTAGCGAACCTACTCGTGTCTCTCACAACTTCACGATAAGTGTACGCCTTTCCGCTCACAGCTTCCACAAATGCCACATTATCAGCATATGATTCAGCATTCTGAAGTACAAACTCCGGCAATGTGATATCATCAGGCACTTGGACCTCAGGAAGTTGGCTACGGAAAATGTGTTCCTCGTCTTCTACCAAATCCCGAATGCAAGTAGCCATGGCGGAGTTGTTGTTTGCTGCAGACATCGACGGGCGTCTCCCTCTTCTTAAAGGAGGAGCTGAGAAAGCTTGTATCATGCTTTGTGGATGAGAAATTTGTAGAGCTACTGAGGGTGAGATTGGCATGAGCCTTTTTTTGGTGGGATGTTGTTGATTCATGCCACTCATTAAGGCAAACCTATAAACTCCCTTTCTAAACAAAGCTGGTCACGGGTTCAGCTGCAGAAAGCATTTAGACAATTCCCCATTTCTAAACTAACAAATAATGGTTTGGAATCTTCCTACTTACACATAAAACTGTACAGAACTTATCAACAGAAGCTAGCCTGTTCTAAAATTTAATGAACCAAATAAAATTTCATTGTTCAAGAATTCCCTGTAGGACGTGTGAGATCCAACATCAGTTGGGGAGGAGAACGAAACATCCTTTTATAAGAGTGTGGAAACCTCTTCCTAGCAGACACGTTTTAAAAACCTTGGAAAACCCAAAGAGGACAATATGTGCTAGCAGTGGCGTGGGCTATTATAAATGGTATCAGAGCTAGACATCGGGCGATGTGCCAACGAGGAGTCCAAATCCTGAAGGGGGTGGACACAAGATGGTGTGCTAGCAAAGACACTGGGACCCAAAAGGGAGTGGATTAGGGGGTCCCACCTTGATTGGAGAAGGGAACGAATGCTAGCGAGGACGTTGGGCCTCGAAGGGGGGTGGATTATGAGATCCCACATAAGTTGGGGAGGAGAACAAAACACCCTTTATAAGGGTGTAGAAACCTCTCCCTATCAAATGCGTTTTAAAAACTTTGAGGGGAAGGCCGAAAGGAAAAGCCCAAAGAGGACAATATCTGCTAGCAGTGGGCTTGGACTGTTACAAATGGTATTAGAGCCAGACATCGAGCGATGTGCCAGCGAGGAGGTTGAGCCCCGAAGGGGGTGGACACAAGGCGTTGTGCCAGCAAGGACGCTGGGCCTCAAAGGGGAATGGATTAGGGGGTCTCACGTCGATTGGAGAAGGGAACGAGTGCCAACGAGGACGTTGGGCCTTGAAGGAGAGTGGATTGTGAGATCCCACATCGGTTGGGGAGGAGAACAAAACACCCTTTATAAGGGTGTGGAAACCTCTCTCTATCAGACGCGTTTTATAAACTTTGAGGGGAAACCCGAAAGGGAAAGCCCAAAAAGGACAATATCTGCTAGCAGTGGGTTTGGGTTGTTACAAATGGTATTGGAGCCAGACACCGAGCAATGTGCCAACGAGGAGGCTGAGCTCCAAAGGGGGTGGACACAAGGCGGTGTGCTAGCAAGGACGTTGGGCCCCAAAGGGGGGGTGGATTAGGGGTCCCACGTCGATTGGAGAAGGGAACGAGTGCCAGCGAGGACGTTGGGCCTCAAAGGGGGGTGGATTGTGAGATCCCACATCGGTTGGGGAGGAGAACAAAACACCTTTTATAAGGGTGTGGAAACCTCTCCCTATCAGATGCGTTTTAAAAACTTTGAAAGGAAGCCCGTAAGAAAAAGCCCAAAGAGTACAATATTGGCTAGCAGTAGGATTGGGCTGTTACGAGTCTTAACTATTCGTTTCCCTATTCAATTCAAATTTGACACGACAAAGAGACAGAGAGAGAGAGAGACAGACAGAAAGATCCTCAAAAGGGTTATGTCATTTGACGTAGAAGGAAAGTCGTTAGAGATTTACTTACTTTCTTGTAATAGAAAACGGCGAAATGTGATAGTAATCTAAGCTGGTCAAAGCTGAACAACTCTTCGTACGGCTTCCTCCTGAAAAAAGTCCATTGGCAAAGGAAATTGCAGGTGAAAGTGAACACAACTCTTTCTTTAATAATATTATTAATATTGAACATATTCTTACGGCGAAGCAAAGAACTCTGGTTTATCCTTGAAAGTCAACGCCTCTGCAACTCCCAAATTTTGCTTTGTTTCCATGGCGGAGATGCAGAGTTTCTTCAACCTCCACCGTGCGGCCGATTCTGCAAATGGGAATGTCTTAATCTTTACATCAGAGGACTTGAAAACACTTACCAGCAATTTCCACAGCAACAGCCTGATCGGAATCACCCAGTCCGGCAGATTTTACAGAGGGCAGCTCCGATCAGCTTGGTCAACGGGAACAGAAGCTCGAAACCTGACAGTGAAAATATGGGATCAAAAGCCAGAATTCGACAACGCAACAACCAATGAGTTCTTGGTTCGAGTGAGTACTCAGATTTTAAGTTTCTAACCTTCATTAGCAGACATGGCTGTGTTTTCGAAGCTTGAAATTTTATCTTTTCAGGAAGAAGTGAAGCTTTCTACGCACCCGTCTCTAAATGGCCATCCCAGTTTGGCGAAATTGATCGGTTATTGCTGTGAAGATGAAGTGAAGGGTGTTGTTTATGATCTCGATCCATTGGGTTCCTTGCAAAATCTAGTGGCAAGAGGTAATCTACAAGTTCATGAGCCAAAAAACCATTGTCTTAGAAGCTCTGTACCAGTTTTCTTCTTTCTTTTGGCAGATGATCTTAATTGGCTCCAAAGAGTTGAAGTAATCCTCGAACTGGCTCGGCTTTTGGACTTCATTCACAGTCAGGAAAAGCAAAGCCTGCCCATCAAGTTTAGAGCATCAAATATACTGCTAGATTGGGTCAGAATAGTTGCTTTATAGTCTTTGAACAATGAATAAAAGCTACTGTTACCTCATAAATCTGTATGTTCCAGTCTATGCAGCTTCAACATTGTTAACCTGTTTATTTTAACAGGAATGCAAGCCAAAACTATGCGGGACAGGGGCCGACCTCAATAACTTTGCACAAAATCCTTCTAGCTACTTTCATCTGTCTACAAGAGGTACCTTAAAAATATGTTTCAAATGTCCAAAAGGTAGCTTTCAGTATGAATAATCTCCAAGGAATCGGTTAAAAAAGCGACATACTTGTTAAATAGGCATCACAAACAATCCAACTGGTAAACACGAGTTTATATAAAGTAAACTAGCTTGAATTTCTTGATACTCAGCTTCCTCGGCCAAAAGATGAAGTTTTGTTCCTTGCATTTCAGGTGGGAGTCAGGGGAAAATGAGCACTGATATCTATTCCTTGGGGGAAATTCTGCTGGGACTTATAGCCAAGAGAGCTTATGAACCTGAGAAACTAGAAAGGGAAAATCATCACCTGGTTGTGAACAGCTTAGTGAGCAATTGGGCAAAAAATGAGTACAGACCAAATGGCTCATTGGTCCACGAAACCTTGCAAAAAGACTGGGGTTACACCGCTGAAGAGGGAGTCGAACTCACCGAGCTAGCAATACACAGTATAGAATTCTTCCCAAGAAACCGTCCGAGCATCAAGCAAATACTTCAACATCTCGAAGGGCTGCAAGTTACTCAACGCCTTTCTGATACCCGACCCAGAAAAAAGGAAAGGAAGTCCCCTAGCAGTGCCATGGGCATATGAAATCATCATTACTAGTAAAAGGTTAGGCAGATAGTCATGGAGCTAAACAGAAGTTAGCACTCTCTAGTTCTTAGCTCTTTCTTACCAATGTAGAACATCGTCTAACACGGGAGCTGCAAGCACAGATCCCTCATGATTCAAGACCATAATTACATAATTGACACTTTCTGTTTTCAATCTTGCACTTAAGTCACAGCTTTCCCCATTAGCCACCTACTAACTCGAAACAAAAATAACTATTCTTTCCTGGAACGATATGTTTCATATTCATCAGACGTACATTCCATCCCACCATTCTGCCCAAACGTCAAATACAAATGACAATATCTATAACAATACGTTCGAGACAAGCCCTAAATCTACTATGTTCGGTCAGTAGAGACTAATAGTCCAGCTTAAAAAGGGAACAACTAACTAAGACTAGAAGAAGAGCTTGCCAACGTCACGGTACACATTTGCGCAGAAGATCTCAAACAAAAGTCCAGAGAGTCAAGAATAGCAAAACTATACAACATTTTTAATCTTCTTCTAAACAGGATACTCAATATTGATATATAATTTCAGAAATAACATTCAAGCTACTCCTTAATGTCAGCGACAAGGAAATGTTACAGTACACAATGGCGAGCCAATAATCGAATCCAAAGGTCTCATTAGAAGTCTACAACAACATATCACAATTTAATCATATTTACCAATGAATGATCAATAACTTATCAATGTGAAGACTGCAGAGCCCATTGAATAATCTAACTTACACGAATGAACTCGAATCAGTTCATGTCGGATAGAGAACAGACTCGAAACCAAGTATCTGTGAAGTTTTTATTGTTTGATGGACAGGTGCAGTCTCATGTTCCTAAGCCTTAACCTCCACTTGTTTAGGTCCTTGTTCATGAAGCAACTGCCCGAGCCCCTCCTTGCTATCACTATTCAGAGAGTTCATAGGCTTTTTCAAATGCGGATTTGATGTCAATATTCGCGGGGGAGAGTTCCCATTAAACTCCAAAACTTCGGGAAAGCCATTGGTGCAGCCCTTTGACATGCCAACATCAATTCGAATAGCTTGGTTATTACAGACGCCATTGATCCCCGCCGTCTGAATTGTGTGACCCATTATCATTCTCTTTGCCCCTGGGATCGTATCGAGCACATGCCTTAACAATGAACAGTCGCATTTCGTCGCTGATTCATTGGAAAATTTCCTCAGCCAAACAACGGCATTGCTCCGACGACAATAGTCCGGTGCGATTTTGCCTGACAACCCTTTAATCCAATCTCTCACCTCTTCGTTAATCCGTTCCAACCCATATTCCACGTGTCCCGGCAGAAGCCCGCCGTGAACAAACACCGACTCTCCGACGACAAGTACGGTCGTATTTTGTGACAGGAATCGGCCTGAAATGGGACCATTGGGGTGCAAAGCGGCAATTCTAGCACGAAATCCGGAATGAAACTCTTCCTTAACACCACGGAATGCCGTAGGAATTCCTTGAAATGGATCTTTGGGAATTTCTAAACCAACGCAAAGAGCCTTCATCTTGTTCCCAATGGAAAACCAGTCCCCCCAAACCCTAAATTCCTCCAACCCTTCCTTAGTCACGTACCTAAAATCACCCTCGACGTTCATGATTTCGTGGTTTCCATTCATAGAGATAATCATACCACCATCCTTGGCTGCTTCTCGTTTAAGTTTCTCAAGAAAATACAGGATCTTAAGCTCATCGCCGCCGCGGTCTAGCACATCACCGATCTGAACCATGGTGGTGGACCCTCCAATCCACTTTCCAGAGCCATCGATCAATCCAGCAAGTCTCAGTGCTTCCTTCGACTTTGAAAGGTCGCCATGAAGGTCTCCCACCGCAATTAGCCGCTCCGGAGAGGGTAACCATGTATGAAGCTGCGAAGACGATGACGGCTCGGGCTTATGATTACGAAGGGAAGGCGCGGTTTGAGAAGCGGAATCGGGAGCAGGACTGGCCGGCGGTAAGAAGAGACCGCCGCTGACGGAGAAGTCGACGAACGAGTCAACGAAAGAGGAGAGAAGATTCGGAACGTCTCTACATATCACCTCTTTCGAATAGTCCATTGGCGTTCGCTGCTTCGTTCTTTTCTTTTCCGCCGTAAGAAAAGATCGATCGTTATGTATTTAGCGCGAAAGAAAGAGGGAAGGGAAAGGGGGAAAAAGTGTGGGCCGGGTTCATATGGGCCGGGCCCAAAGTATAAAAGACCATGCTTTATGAGACCTCAGATGAAAGCAAAAAACCCTAAACCCTAGCGGATCTTCTCTGTTGTGAGCGTTTTCTGGAGCTTGGAAGGAAGATGAATCACATAGCAGCCATGGAAGAACAAGTGGTTTCTGAGAGAATGAGGCAAAAGTTGAACGAAGTGAATATGGCTGCGCAGGCTCAACTTGGTCCTATTCAAGACCACGTCAATTTTACCCTTCAGGTTTGCCTCTTCGTGGTTTTTGATATTCGAAATCCGGTTTCTGTTTGGTGTTTACTGTTTTTCTCCATCAATGCATTTATTGATGATTTCCTTCTCTTCTGGATCTTCATTTTCATCATTTGTGATTTCTTTTACTTGATGACTGTTGATTGTTTTCGTGATTCTTGATCTTGACTGCAGCAAGCGTATTTCAAATGTGCCTATGAGTGCTTTGATAGGAGAAGAAAGCAGGAAGAGATTAGTAATTGCGTTGAGAATTGTAGTGTTCCGGTTGTCAAAGCGCAGCAACATGTTGAGAATGAGATGGCCAAGTTTCAAGTACGTGTTATTATCCATCATCTTGTTCTTATTTTTCTCTTTTTCGCCTCCATGTTCTCCCTCATTAGAATGATTTCCCTTTCAAACTACCTGTTATTTGATTTCTCGAGTCATTTAACTTCATATGTTGATCTCAACTCTTAAATTGACATAAACACATGGCTCGAAATGCTTCAAACCAAACCCCAACCAGCTTTGTTCTGGTTTTGAGATGGAATTCACCACATCACTCGGAATGTTATGGTTTTGTCCTTGTGAGGATGACCATGATTTTCTTTCAAGACCTCATCCTGCGCATATAACACCATTTTAAAACCATTCAATTCGAGAAATAAACAAAGTTTCTTATCATCGTTTGCAGAGATCAGCTATATATTTCAGCATTATTTAGTCGCGAACTGAAGTTTGAATTCACATTGAATGAGTAATGCAGTTAATCATATGGGAATTGCATGTCAGTTAGAAATGTTCACAAGGCGGGTCCTAGAAAGACTTCTCATCCCTATCTCTACCCAATTTTCGTTTATTTTTGCATGGATCAGTTACAAATTTTTTTTTTTTTTTTTTTTTTTTTTTTGATAAGAGACAATTTCATTGATGAGTGAAATTTACAAGAGGGATGTATAATCCATGATGTTTACAAAAGACCTTCCCAATTTGCAGTGAGGGAGGTATAACTATAGGAAATAAAAATATTAGACAGTTTACACCAAGATATAGCTTGGTAAACAACATTGTCGAAAAGTTTTGTGTAGGTCTGTGTCGTTTCTGCAAATATTCTCTGATTAATTTCTTTCCACAGATTCCAAAAGCAAGCCATGATGAGGTTTTTCCATAATATGGCTTTTGCGTTTGAAAGCCATGTTCAAAATTTTCCTTTAATGAATAATATTTTCTAATATAATTTTTGGGTAAAACATCCTATAAGTTCATAAGGAAAAATAGTCTTCAACCGCCCCGCAAAGTGAGGCTGGGCGGGATGGGGTTGGTGTTGGAGTCGAAGATGGAGAATGTAATCTCCATCCCTGTCTCTAATGCTAATGGCAAGCTCCCAATCCCCATTTAAACAGGGATTCGCTACCCTGTTCGAGGCGGGTCCTTACGGGCTTTGACACTATAGGTTAAACAGACATTTCTAATGTCAATATGGTATCGGTGCATGCTATGAATGTGACTACCTAGGACATTTAGAAGCAGTGTTTCATGACCATGTTAATATGCCAACAAATATGATCTAATGTTATGATCATCTAATAAAGGAAAGGGTGTATTTTTGTATGGTGAATGCAGGAAAGATTGAACAGGTCACTAATGGTGTGCCAGGACAAGTTCGAAGCAGCTAAGCTTCAACAGAAAACTAACAGCGTATATGAATTGGAGTCATGCGTGGATTCATCAATACAAGAAAGTTTGAATACGCTTCCACACCTAGCTAATAAATTAAAAGCTTCCTTCAATATCAGGAATCAAGTTTAATGAGAGTTTGTATGGCTTCATTTTGCTCATTTTAATAGGATCCTTCACACTGACTATGCCTATTGCAACCCCAATTATCGTTTAGAGTTTTTGTAATTTCAATTCATTGACCTCGATTATGAACTTTCCCAGGGAATATGGGCGCTAGCTGAAGCTCATCCCTACCTGAACGACAGGATATTCTGACCCATTGTATACGATTTTGAATGAATAACAATGTGGAATGACTTTGTTCTAACCTTTCGTGAATTTTTATAGCCCTCTGATGGATGGCTGCATTCAGGATCTCGAAGTGTGTGCCGTACAGAAACTCAAATTAATTGCCATCGGTATATCTCATCCATTTATTTATTTCTTTAACTTGTTGCATGATGAAAATCCTATGGCGACTAATTTAGGAAATGATATGGATTTATAATCAAAGAATACTCTTTTCCATTGGGGTGAGACCTTTTGGGGCGTACTAATTTAGGGAAAGAATCCTCTATTTGTTGGTGTGAGGTCTTTTGGGAAGTCCAAAGTAAAACTATGGAGCTTATACTTAAAGTGGACAATATCGTACCATTGTGGAGAATCGTGTTCGGCTGACATAACTTTTTCCCATTTCGTAATTTTCCTTCAAGCTTGACTTTATTTTTCCTCCAATTTTTTTATTTTATTGTTTTTTTTAGTATAATTCTCTTTTTCTTGTTCTTGTTTGATTATTTGGGCTTAATATTATTTCCCTGTCTTTTTTTGACTATTTATATTTCTTGTCCTTTCTTATTGTGTTTTGCTTGTGGTTTTCCTTTCCTTGCTTCTTTTCTTTCTTTTTTTTTTTAGATAATTTTTTTTATTATCTTTTTCAAATAATTTATACAGAAGGTGAGAAAAAATAAAAATAAATTGAAATAGATGTATTTTATGTTTGGAGTAATTATATTTGATTTTTGAAACATAAATATAATGTGTATAATTAATTTTCCATTTTGATTATTATGAGTGAATTTTTATAATTTTATTAAATCATTTATTTGAAGATAAGTATTAAGATAAATAAATTTTAAAATCTAAAATTTAAGTCTCGTTGTTTACCATATGGAAGTTAAATTAAGATTTCATTTCAATGGAGATATATTCTTTATATTTAAATTCATCATCAACTCCTTAGTTAGCTGATGTGGGACTCCTCTCCTCTTCCAACACTCTTGATCAAATTATACAAAAGGGGAGAAAACAATATACTAAGTAAATTTTAGGAGGCATCTCTAGAAAAACCTTAGTTATAGGTGAGATTTCGAATGTTTTGCTTGGAATATATGTTAATCTGATTCAATTCCGTTGTAGTGGGTACAGTTAGCTAATAGTACCTTCAGTAAGTTCAAGTTTGTTCGACCATTAAACCATACTTGGGTTTATCATGTAAAGTACATAACCAATGTATTACGCCATCAATCTATCTAATTTTTTCTTAAGTTGAAGTAGAGCTTTAGAAGAGTAGAAATATCCATCCAATATTTGTTGCTTGCTTGAACACGCTTATCGAAAATTGATCCAGAAGTCAGGTTCAATCGAATCATGAACCACCCCGTAAAATTTAGTAATTTTGATTTTTATCCACTCTTTTTTAATAAAAAATAGGATGATGATAATAATTTTATTTATTTGAAAATTACTCATATTATTATTATTATTTTCTTTTCTTTTCTTTTTGTTGGCCCAAACAAAATATTAGACCAAAATCCAAAGGAGGAATAAATAAAACGACCAATTTGAGCTATAATTTGGAGTTTCTAGGGGTATCATAATTAGGCCCCCAAGAGAAGAACTGCCCAGTTGGTAACCGATGAGGCGGCAGCAACGCCAGCCTCGCTCCGACAACGGCGGCGGCATCGGCAGTATGTGTCCCTTTCCCACCCGTCATTGAGGTCTGTGTAAAGCCTGGGCAAAAGCTGTTCACACTCACACTCCTACTCCGCTTGGCCAAGACTCTCGTGTAAGCGTTCAGCGCCAGCTTGGACACCGCATAGTCCGTCCACAGCGCCGGCCACCCTTTCTTCTTCCACGTCCCTCTCTTCACGTCCTGCAGAAAAGCATCCACCACGCCCTCGATGTCCTCCTCCGCCAGATCTTCGCTCTGCAGAATCTCCTTCACTTTCTCATTCTTCACTTTCTGAAAATTTTCATTTATTAATTATAAATCACAATGATTTCATTGTACACTCCTCCCAACAATCCTCCTCTCGAACAAAGTATACTATAGAACCTCTTCTAAATCCTATGGAGCCCTCGAACAGCCTCCTTTTAATTGAAGTTCGACTCTTTCTCTAGAGTCCTCGAACAAAGTTCACCATTTGTTGAACACTTTAGTCACTTTTGACTACATGTTCAAGATTCACAACTTCTTTGTTCAATATTTAAAAATTCTATTGACATGACTAAGTTAAGCATGTTAAAAATCACGACCCTAATATCATGTTAAAAATCACGACTCTTCACAATGATATGATATTGTCCATTGTGAGCATAAACTCTCATGACTTTGCTGGCTTTGTTTTGGGCTTCCCAAAAAGCAGTCAACATGGAACTCCCTCCCAACAATCCTCCTCCGAAGCTAATGGAACCCTCGAATAGCCTCCCCTTAATCGAGCCTCAACTCCTTCTCTGGAGTCTTCAAACAAAGTACACCCTTTGTTCGACACTTGAGGATTCTATTGACATGACTAAGTTAAGGGCATGACTCTAATACCATGTTAAGAATCCAACTCTCCACAATAATATGATATTGTTCAATTGAGCATAACCTCTCGTGGCTTTACTTTGAGCTTCCCGAGAAGACCTCATAGCAATAGAGATGTACTCGTTACTTATAAACTCATGATTATTTCCTAAATTAGTCAATGTAGACTCCCTCCCAACAATCCACAACAAAACAGACACCAGAAAGTTTCTTTTCATAAGGCTTACATCGATGGTTCCGAGCCTCGAGGTGATATTGAGGATTCGGCTTCGAGAAGAAGAAGAGCGGAAAAGAGGTAGCAGAGCCTGAGTGAGCAATTTGGCGCCGTAAAAGTTAGTTTTTATTACTGTTTCTGCGTTTTCCACGGAGTTGTGGTCAATGTCGTTGAAGGATACGGCAGCGTTGTTAACCTGGCAGGGTAAAAATCATTATCAATTATTAAGACTTTTCCAAGTTGGAATGGTCAAACTGGTTGACTTATTAATTACCTTTGTCGTTACCAATGGTGACAGTGGCAGTTCAAGTGGAAATAAATAAAGAAAGAGACTCTACGACACAATGGGAACATGGGAGGAATGGTGGACTGTCTTTTTCGACCTTTTTCTTATATTTAATTCGTTACACATTAATTAATAATTTAGGGAATGATCATGGATTTATAAATAAAGAATAGATCGAAGCTTTTTGAGAAATCCTAAACCAAAGCTACGAGAGCTTATGCTCAAAACGGACAGTGTCATATCATTTTAGAGAATCGATTCCTAATATGGTATCAGAGTCATGCCCTTAACTTAGTCATGTCAATAGAATCCTCAAGTGTCGAACAAATGGTTTAGTTTGTTCAAGGACTCCAGAGACGGAGTCGAGCCTCGATTAAGGGGAGACTGTTCGAGGGTTCTATTGACCTCAGGGGGAGGATTGTTAGGAGGGAGTTTCATGTTGACTGCTTAGCAAAGCCAGCAAAAACATGAGAGCTTATGCTCAAAATGAACAATATCAAATCATTGTGGAGAGTCGTGATTTTTAACATGATATCAGAGTCATGTCAATAAAATCCTTAAATGTCGAACAAAGAAGTTGTGAGCCTCGAAAGTGGAGTCAAAAGTGACTCAAGTGTTGAACAAATGGTGTATATTATTCGAGGATTCTAGAGAAGGAGTCAAGCCTCGATTAAAAGGAGACTATTCGAGGGCTCCATAGGCCTCAAGGGAGGCTCTATAGTGTACTGTTCCATGAAAGGATGGTTGAGAGAGAGTCCCACATTAGCTAATTTAGAGAATGATCATGAGTTTATAACTAAACAATGCATCTATATTGGTATGAGGCTTTTTGAATAAGCCGAAAGCAAAATCATAAGAATTTATGCTTATAAAAGAGTATATCATACCATTATGGACCGTCATGATTCTTAACATTGTCCTAAAATATTTGAATATCTTAATCATTTTCCTAAAATAAATATAGCTCGTATCATTATTGTATTCAAACCTATTGGCGAGTGATTTTATAACAGATATTTTAATAGATTCAATTGATATGATACTGTACTCATAATTAGTGACTTACAAGAATATCGAGGGCGGGAAAATTGGCGACGACCCAGGCGGCGAAGGCGTTAATGGAGGCAGGATCGGAGACATCGAGGCGGCGGAACAGAACGTTGAGGCCTTCGTTTCGCAGCGATTCAACGGCCTTGAGTCCTCTTCCTTCATTTCTAGTGGTTAATATGACGGTGAGTTCCATTTGCGCTAATCTTCTAACTAGGGCAAATCCGATGCCCTTATTGGCGCCGGTGACGACCGCCACTGTGTTATTCGACCACCATCTGCACAAAAACACGACGGCGGAGGAAATAGATGAACAGAGATGAATAGAGATGAACAGAGATCGGCGACGGAGGTTAATCAATGAATTACCTGTCGGAGAAGGGAGAAGAGGAAGCGGAAGAGAGGTCGAATTCCTTGGAATCCATGGCGGAAAGAGGCGAGGGAATCTGGAATAATCGGGCATTGAAATTGGGAAGTGAAGAGGGGAATATATAAATAGAGATGGGAAATGGAAAGAAGCAGAGTGGGAAACTGGACAAGATTTAGATATAAAATTAGGAACGTGAGACTGTGAGAAAGCGGGACCCACCTTCCCATTACTCCAGCAAATTGAATAGAGTTTATAATTTAATCGGTTACACTATTTTTTTTCAATTATTTTAAAAAATTATATTTATAATAATATATATTACATTAATAACTAAAATATTATAAAATCGTAATAATGCATTACTAATATTGGTTATAACCATTCAATATTCTTTTTTTTTAAAGAGTACGGTAGAGTTGGGTTGGTTTAGACCCTATTTTTTATGTTTGTCTGGTTGGTTGGGTTGATTCGAACAAAAAAATGTCTACCTGATTGAACTGAATTTTCAGCCTTACAAAAATTCAACCCAATCTAAATCATTTGGTAACTTGGGTTAGTTGGGTTATCGGAACACGAATTTTTTTATTCTATATATATCACTTTTTTTTTTTTAATTTTATATATGTTTGAACACTATGAGAAACCGAGTGAGGGGGAATAGAGTTTTAAAATTATTATTTAAATATTATTAACATATTAAGTAGGTAAAAAAATTAATTATATTCCAAATAATAAATTATTGCAACAAACTCCAATAATTTCAAAATTAAATATGGAAGAGTAATATAATATAAGAGTCAAATTTGACCTACTCCACCGTAGTTGAAAATTTAAATAAAACTTTATTTACTTAGCAGCATAGCAACTATTATACTACTCTTTTATGAGTTGAAGAGCAAACTCAATCCTTTTTACGACTCAGTATCAAATCATTATAAATGTTAGAATTTTGTAAAGATCACACTAGAACTCTTATGAACCGTAGATTTATAAATTTGAGCACAACTAAATAAAATTAAAAATTAAAAATTAATTTAAAATAATAATAATAATAATAACAACGTATATAATAATAATAATAATAATAATAATGTATATTATAATAATAACAATAAATATTTATTATAATAATAATAATAATGTATTATTAACGGAAACACACTTTCAAAATTTCGTTTTTTTAATTATAGTAATATAATAAGAATAAATATATATGTAACAAAAACAGAGTTTTGAATTCTTTTAAATATTTTTAAAAATAATATAATATATATATGACGAAGGGAAACCTTTTCTCAAAATTTCAGTTTTTAATATAATAATAATAATAATAATAATAAATATAATAAATATAAATATAAATATAATTATTTTTTGGAGCGGCAATCTCCACTTGCAGGTTGTCCTTTTTTATATATATATATATATATTTATTTATTTATTTATAATGTTATATATAAGTATTTTTATTTTCTTTTATTTCAAAAGAAATAAAAAAAATTATCTTGTCATCCAATCTATACTCCAAATATCAATTAATTAATTAATTTAAAATTATTGACCAACCACTAACCATACATAATAATTTTTTTTTATAAAAATGTAAAATAAATATTTAAATTTAAAATTTTGTATTTCTAACATATACTTAATATTTATTAAAACTTTTAAACTACTGTTTTTTCAATTATTTATCCGTGAATTTTGAAAATATTAAACAAATAAAAAATATTTAGTTAACAGAAAATTAAAAATATATAACTTAAAAGTCTTAAGATCCAACGCATAATTTAATTCAATCGAAAATTTATATTTTGGATTAAATAATTTATTTATTAGAAAATTTTGCAAAGGGAAGCTTTGGGATTTTCTTAATTTATTTTTCTTTTTTTTTTTACAGTTTTTTCCGTTATTTTTGTTTGTTTTTTTTTTCATTTTTAAAAAGTATGATTATTTGGAATTTCTTTTTAATGTACTTGTCAAAATATTTTTAAAGCTGCACACGTTTTAAAGATGATAAACGTTCTTGGAAAAAGAATTGTCTATTAAAAAATATATAATTTTTTTTTTTGAAGTTTGGTTATCTATTAAAAAGTATATTTTAAAGTGGGAAGACAAAACAAATAAATTTAAATTTTAAAAATGGAAAGAAGTTTAAATTAAATTTTCTTAATTAAAAATATATTTTCGAGTAATTTAATCTCTAAAATAGATTCGTATGTGACACCCAAATAATGAGGGGTACATGAACGAACTGAAAACTATATCTGAATGAGAGCCATTTTGAGAATAGTGTAATAAAGAAAAGCTTAAAATAATTGAAAGTTATTACCTATACGGAATGCAATTTCGTTTTTGATGGCTCAATCATAAGAACTCCACGATTAAATGTATGATTTTCACAACAAAAAACTAATAAATTACGTGATCATTTGCGTGTATCGAAAGAGCAATTACAAGAAGTAATGTAAAGAATATTGAAGTGTCAAATCAAGAAAAGAATGGAGTGACGATAAATATCACTTGACACTGGAAAGTGATTTGAAGACTTTTTGTGTTTGATAGTTGAACTAACATTTGAGACTATTTATGTCATTTCTTATTTTCTTTGATTTGTATTTAATAGCTTTTAGTAGTTTATAGTTGGTAGTTGAATTACCGTTGGTTTGAATTACCTCTATGGCACGTAATATTCAAGTTTGAAATCATGGTTGAAGACAAAAAAATCTTGTGTTTGAAACCCTTTGGTGTTATGTTTCTTTCAAACCTTACTCTATGTTTGATGTTAAAATCGATTCATTGGATTAGTCATGATCAAACTAATTATGGAGTGAGTCGTCTTGTGATCTAAGAGTGACCATCATAGATTCGAAGTTCGATCTAGGAACTATTCATCTTCTAACCACATTTTGGTTGGAATTAATTCGTTAAGTTAGCTTCCTGCGTGAAAGTTTGCAAGGATACTAGAAGGACTTCTAGCTTTGCAAAATCCAACATTTTTTATGCTTATCATTTGGTATCAAAGCATTTGGTCGACGTTCTTTGGCCAACTCTAAAAGTGAAATATCTTTTATTTGGTTAAGTTAGCTCTATTTCTGAAATTTTACAAAGATTTTAGAAAGAGCTCTAGCTTTCCTCGATGGCCTTGTGTTTGGTCGGGTTAAGATATTTTTAAATCCAACCCGACCATAATTTTTTTTAATTGTTCGTAAAATTTATTCAAAATTTTATTTTTTTTATGTTGAGCAGTAAAACATCTATTTATTTATTTTCATACATTTAACTAAAATTTACCATCCAATTTCAATATATAATTAAAAAATTATCTTCCAAATAATTTTGAATTATTTTAAAGAAGGTCAGAGAATAAATAATAAAAATAAATAAAAATAAATCAAATAATTGTATGTTATTTCATATAAATAAATTAATTTTTTTCGAAGGACGTTATGATCCACTTATAATGGTTTGGATTATGATCTTGATAACTATTTTAATTAAAATGTTATATAAGGTGAAGATACTGTAATATCATTGATATATCAATAATATATTAACACTCGTCCAAAATTCATTTCGAATATAATATCGGTGTTTCATTTAATATATATATATAATTATTAAGTTGTTGGAGATTTAAATTGTAAATTAAAAAAGAAAATGGGATTAATAATAGGGTGGGAAGGCAACTCTATATGTTGACTTTACAAACTTATATGGTTTTGGATATTGAAAGTTTGGAAGATACTTCCACAAAATCTTTTATTTCAAATACATATTTCCACCACCATTAAATTCAGCGACGTATGGATCCCATTTCACAAAATAATAACACTTATATTAATAATTTAACGCGTAATTTAGTCTTCTTTTTCTATTTGTTGGATGAAAGTTCAGATCGGTTTGTAACGAAGGAATATTATTTTCATTAGTTTGAGGTCTTCTGGGGAGCGTAAACCTGTGAGAGGTTATCCTCAAAGTGGACAATATCATACCATTGTAGATAGTCGTGTTTATCTAATACAAGATTGGGGATGAGAACTACATTTCTTTATTAAAATTTAATTTTTTAGAAATTATTTATTTTTCTTATAAAATATTATTGAATTTATTATAATATTTTATATTTTTAAATAAAAATTATATTAGAAAATGAAAATTTGATAATTTTATGCCTGGGAGTAAAATTCTCCAATATCTGATAACGTAAATGGAGAATTTGTGAAGATATAGATTAAAATAAAGACAGAGACGAGAACATCTCTACTAATAGTTTTATCTGCTCGTTATTTATTTAAAATTCTCTATGATTTGAAATTTAATATCAACATCCAAATAAATATTAATTATGTACATCAACGTAAATAGTTTGTCATTATCAAGTATTTTAAATCTTAATGAAATTTCTACATCTTGTAGCCGTAGATTTTCAAATAAATTATTCAAACTAATTTTATTTTATTTTTACGAATAATTGTAAAATTCAATAACATATTTTATATATAGTTCGACATGTTACGTTTCATTTCACACGTTATATCTCATGAATTCCTTCTTCAAAGTCACGTTTACACGAACGAATCAAATAAAAATGTAATATTTGTCTAAAAAATACGTTTAGAAGGTGTGTTTCATCATCTTTCATGGTTAAACCTGAACTCAAAGCTTTCTTTTTCTTGCATTGGCTTTGCATGCTCAAAAGTTGGAAGGTTCGAGGCCACACAGTAATAGTGGCTTTTTGTCATGCCTAAAAAGCCTGCCCTTTCCATTATTAAAGAAGAAGAAAAAGAAGTTGGTTTAGTTAAGTAGCTTCCATGTGCTTTACATTCAATCAAAAGCCTAAAAAGGCTAGTATTAGGCAAGTGTTGCCTATGCTATTTCAATCATCTCCTTTTGCTATTATACAATTCTTATATGATTATGCTACAGTGCCCACCCCACTAATCGTCTCGTTGTTGATTCTTAGAATGTTAAAAGAATGTTTTGTTCACGTTTGGAATGTGTAAAGCTTGTAGAGTTACAAAGTCTTTGTTTGATTTGAAGTTTTCGACTATAGACTTACTAAGTTTTCTTGGGCTAGGAGATTTGAATATCTGATTTCCTAGGTTCGAGAGGGTCATTGCTTTAATTTCTTGAAGAGCACGAAACCACCTATTCATCAATAGTAAAAAATGCTAGGAAGAACGATTTACTCCCACCAAGAAAAATAGCAATAAGTGATGAGTGGATTGCTTCGGGTAGTCATTGCGAACTCATTCCATTTTTGGAGGATTCATTCTCTGGTGGAGGTCAACGAAATTTCTCTCAATATCGATACTATGACTAGTAATACAACAGGTGGATTACACATTCTACTGAGGTGCAAATGGTGATGATCACCCTGAGGTATGCGCGGGAGCCTTTGATAGGTACTCCAAGACCTACCAACGCTCATGAAAACTTGAATCAGTCTTCCATTCATCCAACTAGAGGTGTGGATAACAAAGTCATCTTCACACCCCTTCTCCCTTTTGTCCTAGGAAGGTCGGGTGAACCAAACCTACCAACATTCTCTTATTATAAGAGAAGTTTGGCTTTGAACCATCCCAAAGTCATCGACCAATGAGACCACTCCTTGGTGGGTTTCTTAGTGGAATGTGTCCGAACATCAGTTTATATGCCTAAGAGAATCTTTTTCTAAAAGCATAAAGCTCCCAAAGAAAAACATAGGCAAAACTCTTTGGGTTGGTCAATAGACAGTGCCATGCAATTATGCATCTATCACCTACCACTCCCAGCACACCCAACTGAGATTATTTATATGAAAAAGACGGTTACTGAGCTGCCTGGAAAGGGAAATAGGAACACCATCATTGTCTAATTTATTTATCTGCAAGTTGGAACTATGGTAAAGCCATAAAATATTCAGGCTTTCACCTTTCATACTAAAACCTCAGACGATTCCATGGGGAACCAATGACAAAGAAATGGTCAATGGCGTAAAACAAAGGGAAAAAGAAAAAAAAAAAAAAAAAAAAAAGAAGGGAAACTAGAAGGTGTTTGCATCCGTTTATGCATACCGAGTTCCGATCGAAGCATATAGAACCATAGTGCTAATGGAGGTGTACCAAGGTGCTGCATTATAAAAAAATATTGACAACTAACTAAAGCCTTCTTGTCACTAGATTCCACAAAAGAAAGGTACTTCATGGCTCAGGTTGCATGTTTTCACACTCTTCTCGGATTGATTGGAAAAGGACCGAGGATAGATATCGTTCACCAAAGCTAGGGAATACAACCTGAAAACCTCGCATTGGGAGTAAGTCGATGGCAGAGAATTAAGCAACTGAAACTGGGGAAAAAAAGTAGCAATGAGATGATGCATAGAACTGAGTTTGCTGTAAATCAAATTACAAGGTATATTTTTGTAAAAAGGAGAGTGACGTGCCATTCATTTGGGAGAATAATGGAGGCGTCGAGAAACTAAATTGTGAAAAACGATCATTTTCAAACCATAGGCGTTGGATTTGAAACGGTTTTAACTAGAGGGCAGTATCTTATATTTATCCCCAAATGAGGCTTTCTGTTCCTATGTCGACAGAGCTAATATTAGCAAGACAATTGCTGAGCGGTTTCTCACATTGGTTGAGGAGGAGAACGAAACATTTTTCATAAAGGTGTGAAAACCTCTCCCTCGCAGACGCGTTTTAAAAACCTTGAGGGGAAGCCCGAAAGAGAAAACCCAAAGAGGACAATATCTGCTAGCTGTGAGTTTGGGCCGTTACAAATGGTATTAGAGCCAGACACCGGGCGATGTGCCAGCAAGGAGGCTAAGCCCCAAACAGGAGGTTGACACGAGGCAATGTGCCAGCAAGGACGTTGGGCCCCGAAGGAGGGTGGATTGGGGAAGGGAATGAGTGCCAACGAGGACGCAGGGCACCGAAGGGAGGTAGGTTGTGAGATCCCACATCGGTTGGGGAGGTGAACGAAACATTCTTTATAAAGGTGTGGAAACCTCTCCCTAGAAGAAACGTTTTAAAAACCTTGAACGAAAGCCTGAACGGGAAAGTCCAAAGAGGACAATACATGGGCTTGGACCGTTGCACTTCTGCAAACTTTTCCAAACCCTTTTTGGCTCCTACAAGATGCCAAGAGAAGTTCACGAGGCATACTAAATAAAAAAGGAATTTTCCTACATCTTCCTTAATTTGACTGCAAAAGAGAAGAAAATGCGTGATATTTTCTCTCTTATCCAACCAATTTCAAAATTAAGCATCCGGCTTATTTTTCATCCATATAAAATATTTCGTAACCGAGCATGGGGGGGGGGGAAGCTATTCAAGTTTATTTTAAGAAAATGAATAAATAAGGTGCGTACCGCAATAAGCTTTCCAGCATTTTCAGATCTTTTTCCTACTTTCAATGCAGCAGCTGCTGCTGCTCCAGACGAAATGCCCACCTGATATCAAGTCAATATGAGGTAATGTCAGGAAATATATGTACACTTCAGAATATAGCACTTCTCTTTTGTTTTGATATATTGCTTAAGATTGAAATTTTATTTGATAGAAATGGAATTTCAGTGGTCAAAAAGAATAGCCAAATTAAAAGTAAGGTATTAACCAGTAAGCCTTCCTGCAGCGCCAATTGTTTCGCCGTCTCAATAGCTTCTTCACTGGATATCTGCATCAATCACTAATAGTCAGAATTATAAGTGGAAACCTAAATAAGACTTAAGAGTACGTGATATGTTTTACCCTGCCAACAGTATAAGGCATATATCTCAGCCAACTAGTTTCCACTAAATAGTGTTGCCTTGAAGAACAATTTCAGTGGAAAAGTATGCAAGTGTGTACATGCATGTCTGTTTGTGGGGGTTCGGTGGTGTCACAATCACATTCTTTTGAAACCCACACAGTAACAATGCGGCACCTATTCTCGCCCACGAATAAGACAGCCAATTACTTGGGTCGCCAGTGGCACAAACGACCAATGGTTTAGTCTATGCTCCGTTCTTGAAAAATGGCTTTAGAAAACAAGGTCAGAGAAGGTTTTGAAAGCAAATATTATAAGTTAACAAGCAATAAGGACAACAATTACATTGATAACTATAATACAGGTAGGAAAATTTGACAACTAGTTGTATTCCCTACCCAGGTTATATGATATCAATGCCGTTATTGTCCCTTATTGCTTACATGCTTATAACATTTGTTTTCTCAAATTGCTTTCAAAACGTTTTCCAACACTTTCTCTGACCCCGTTTTCTAAAACTATTTCCAAGAACGAAGCATATGTTAAATTATACATTATTTCTACTACTAGCCATCCAAATTTTAATTGGTTGATGATAAGAATCACGGTGTTCCAAATGTTACAACTGGACCTATTACACGATCCAAGGTCAAGAAGATTCAACAAACATTCATTCTTCATCTACAAAATTGGATCGGCTCGGTTCAACCATCATTTCTAGAATTAGAAGCTGATACAATTGACGAAGGACAATTGAATATTTGCACGGTTGAAGTTGGAAAACTTTAAAATGTCAACAACAGAGTCTGAACCTACACAGGTGAAGCCCAATAGATTTCAAGTTTCCTTAGCCACTCAAACATATCAACGTTTGTTGGAAGACTTTATTATTTTTTTCGTATTCATTTTGTAATAGTCAAATGGTCAAATTGACTTCGTCTTTTGTGGAGATTAAAGGAGATCAGGATTGAATCCCGGCCACAAACGTCTTTTGTCGGGAGACTATAAATACCCACAATATGTTATGTAAAAATCAGATTGGTGGATAAATGAAATTGAGATCTTGAATTGAGACGTTTTTCTTAGAAACCCGAGCATCAATTTTGCAATTTCTAAGTTTCAAGCAATTCTTGTGGTAGAATTGCTTCCGAGCTATTCAATCAAGCCTTGATCAAGTTCTAACTCAATTTAGATCAAGGTTCCAAATCTTGTTTCTAGATCTTCAATCGTAAGAGGTAATCTAATTCTAGCCTGGGTGTTAATTACCTTGATTCAAGGATTCTTGCTTCAACAAAAGCTTAGATCGTTGGGCTGAGAATTAGGGTTGCCTTATCAATTTGGTATCAGATTTAGATCTTCACATAAACATGCAAATGATCTAAAATAAATGATAAATGTCATTTATAATCACAATCGTAAGAACAAATATGATAAGATTTTTTTTTTTTTTTTTTTCAAGATCTAAATGTAATCTTTAGGAAAAATGAGAACAAAGTGAAAAGTTGATGAATAATGACGGAAATGACCGCAAGAAAATAAATGGATAGATTTAAAGAAAAGATAAACAATAGCAAAAATGAAAGATAAAATCAATTATAGAGTCAGTCACAAAGATGTAACCTGGCTCTGATACCAAATTGATAAGGCAACCCTAATCCTCAGCCCAACGATCCAAGCTTTTGTTGAATCAACCAAGAGATAAGGCTAGAATTAGATTACTTCTTACGATGGAAGATCTAGAAGCAAGATTTGGAACCTTGTTCTAAATTGAGTCACTCCACAATCGAACTTGATCAAGACTTGATTGAATGGCTCGGATACAATTCTACCACAAGAATGGCTTGAAACTTAGAAATGGAAAAATTGATGCTCGGGTTTCTAAGGAAAACGTCTCAATTCGAGATCTCAATTTCATTCATCCACCAATCTGATTTTTACCTAACATATTGTGAGTATTTATAGTCTCACAACAAAAGACGTTTGTGGCTGGGATTCAATCCTGATTCCCTTTAATCTCCACAAAAGACGAAATCAATTTGACCATTACAAAATGAAAACGAAAAAAATAATAAAGTCTTCCAACAAACGTTGATATGTTTGAGTGGCTAAGAAGACAAACTTGAAATCTCGTGTAGGTTCAAACCCTGTTGTTGACATTTTAAAGTTTTCCAACTTCAACCGTGCAAATATTCAATTATCTTTCATCAATCGTATCAGCTTCTAATTCTAGAAATAATGGTTGAATCGAGCTGATCCAATTTTGTAGATTAATAATGAATGTTTGTTGAATCTTCTTGGCCTTGGATCATGTAATAGGTCCAATTGGAACATTTGGAACACCATAATTCTTATCAGTTGACTTACTCGAAGGTGAGAATAAGTACCACACAATCACTTCATAAGTCTGAAATAGTACGATTGTGACAATTAGTGAAAGAACCAAAGGGTTAATTGAAACTTCTAAAGTGTGTCAAGAGTGCCGATTTAGGCAGGGTAGTTCTGTTATCAGTATCAGAGACAATATTGTGGGTTGAGGCCAGACTCCTTCAAACTCAATAGTGTCGTCTGTTGACACGTCATTTAAGGGATTTTTATCCCTCAAAATGCAAAAACAAAACTCATTTGCCAAGAGCTTGGAGATCTGTATGTGGGCAAGAGAATCAAAGGTGTACCAAGTAGGTTGCTTTCCAAAGAGTCATTACCACCATAGGGATAATGGCAATAATTGCAAGCAGAGAAGTCGAGAGTTACTGTGACATGCATAGGTCAAGTGCCAAGTGGGTATTGATGAAGTTCTAAAAGTAGACCATCATGGCTAAAAGAGAGCATAAAGAGAGGGAAGTAACTCAACAGAATTGGTTATTTGCCCTATGAAAGTGCTCTAAGAGAAGTGAGCACGTGTATCCATTAAGTCATTTCCACGTGCATAAGTGGGTGACTTAACAAGAAGTTTTCGAGACCAGGGTTTGCTCATGAAGGAGCACTCGACTAGAGGACAAGAAAAGAGAAGCGGCAGCAAGACAAGAATGAAGCATCATTGCAGCGTTTATCACAAGAGGTGGCCAAGTTGAGAGCTGGCAGTAGGAAAGTGCCAACAATTGAGAGGGTTTTGTCAGAGAGCTTTCAGACTTCGCTACCGCATGAGTTGGTGCCATAAAGAGGTAATTTCGTGGTAGGTTTGTGAGCCTCACTCAAGGGGTGGACCAATATGTGTCATTCAAAGAATATGTGTATTGGCCAAGGTAACTGTCAAAGTTTTGTCGGGGCAAGTGTCCACAAGCTGACCAAAATGCGATAGAAAGTAAGTTGTCCAAGAGGCATCAGAAGTTTAAGTAATGACCAAGAGATGTCAGAACCTTTATCGAGCCTACACACCGAGCCTCGTTGGTCAAGTCCTAAGAACTGGACGGAAGTAGGTTCGTTGGTGGAATAGCTCGCAGATAGTGTGTGGTTGTTTACCTTGCCTATATTGTGAGTCTCAGGCCAAGTCTTAAAAATTGGGCGCAAGTAGGTCCGAAGGTGGGATAACTCCTAGGTATTATGTAGTTGTCTTATTCATTCAAAGCACGATTAATTTCAGTGAGCCAGTGAGGAGTCAACCTAAAGTTTGGATCGTCGTTGGACGATGCTGAGATGAAGTGGGGACAGTGTCACCCTCCACTATGTGAATTGTGCCTTCAAGAAAGTCATCAATGATGATGACAAGTTTAAGTAGGGGAGAATGTCACAAGCATACTATGAATAAAGTAGATTGTGACTATCACTAATCCAAACGGATAAAAGGTGACACACGAGTAGCGCTCATCAGGCCACATGAAGTGTCATGATGCAATTGAGTACGATTGTGCATGATCTAAACCACCAAGAAGAGTGGGAAAAATTGTCAAGCTAAGGTGTAAGCCGGAAAAAACATGACAATGTAGTTAGGTGTTATGGATAAGCTTTAGGTTGGCTAAGGTGTAAGCCAGACAGACGTTCCATGTTGGTGTATAACTCCTCACAAGGTATCAGATCAAATATGTCTTAGATACTATAAGAGAAGGCATGGTGTTGGCTTACCACCTCTATTGGGTCTCAGGGCCTACGTGAGCTACCACATGGCACATGTGTGTCACTGTGGGCGAGTGTTGGAAGACAAGTGTCTTGGGCATCTGCCTTTGATTGTGTCAGGTTGGCATGGGTGTGTCGACTTGCATTCTGTTCTTTGAGTTGGGGGTTGAAATATACAGTTGAACTCTGGCACAGTATGCAAAAATGATTTGGTTTGGATATAAGTGGGCTTGTGTCTTGATAATGCCCAGATGGATGGATATTCGAGAGGTCCTGAACATAAGGTTGACACATAGGTCGATTCTCAGTAAGTGTGCCCAAGCTACTGTGAAGACCAATGATATCTCGAGACTCAGAATGGCATCATGAAGCACGTGGGGCTTCAGAGTTCTCAATTAGCATGATATTTAATTGTCATGTCCCGATAAGCATTATATCAGCTTGATAATCCCTAGTTTACATAGTTATGTCCTGGTTGTAATGGCTCAATCAATCTTGGCAAGTGCTTAAATCACTTGGTAAGCTTTGGTTGAGCGTTTTAAGACTATATCGAGCCAATGAAGGGTCTATACACATCTTGTTGAAGTTTCGAACCAATGTAGAAGAGTGTGAGCCATGTTGTTGTGAACCTAGATGATGAAAAGAGATGCAAAGTTGCATTTGAAGGACCTTAGCCTAGAGTAGAGGCAAGTCAGCTAGAGTCACAAGGGAAGTACACATACAAGTGACGTGTATGGCAAAATGAAGCTTAGTTTCGCATAAGTTAACTTCAGTTGAGGAAGAAAAAAAAACCTCACCTAATATCCCACAAAGCCACTAAGAAAGAAAAACATATAATGGAGCTCGCAACTATGGCGGGGCTGTATGCTCTCTCGAGACCCCTACTCTAATCAAAAGACTAAGATGGAGTTTTCCTTAAGGTTGGTCATGATCGAGTGTAAGTCATGACACTGCATGGTTTGAAAAGTATGACCGTGACAATAGGGAACATCAATTCTCCACTTAGATTAACCTTATGCAAGGTCGTGCATGGTTGACAATGTAAAACTAAATATTGCTTCATGGAACATTTCAATTCTCAAATAAAGATTTGCATGAAGAGAAAAATGCTTGATCGAGGAAAAATGAACAGGAGACGGACCTCTATGATTTCATCAACTACACCTTCGTCCAAATTCTTTGGTACAAAACCAGCTCCAATTCCCTGAATTTTATGAGGACCTGCGTTTCCATATTAAAGTAATGGACACTTCTGTTTAGTGTTATAAAAAATAAAAAATAAAAAATTCATAACTAATAATCAGTAAAATTTAAATGGTTGACTTACCAGGCTTTCCTCCAGAAAGTATGTTACTTTCTGTAGGTTCAATACCAATAACCTGTTGAATGAACCAAAGAAGAGCTGTTAAACTTCAATAACTAGGAACAAGTAAAAGAACATTAAAACGAGAAGATGAGCCTTTGAGAGAAGAACATAAAAAGGTTATATAGGCTAATTTTCCTTCAAGAACCTTTGGGAAGATCTGTCTTACGGCTTACTGTTCAACAAAAAAATTTAATGAAATAAATGTAATGCTACTTAGAAGTAGCTAAATGTCTAAAAAACAATGTTACCTTAATTTTTGGATTTTTCTGTTTCAAGAACCGGCCAACACCAGAAATTGTTCCACCCGTTCCAATTCCCGCAACAAAAATATCCACCTTGCCACTTGTGTCTTCCCATATCTCGGGTCCAGTTGTCTCAAAGTGTACCTGCAAACTCAAGTTCATGTTTCACTAAAAGCTGTCTTTTGCACAAGCAGCAAACCATATCATTCGTGACAACCAAATCCTAGCCTTATGTTTGTTGAAAAGCTATTGCACTGTTCTCTATTTTACTCATATTTTCTCTGGTAATGTAATGTCTGGCCTTCAAACCACATCATTCATGTCTCTAATTATATTACTGCATCAAAATGTAGAGTGTTTCAAAGGTTGAAACAGTTAACGATAACTTGGATGGATCATTTATTAGCTGTGTAATTCTAATGCAAAATAATTGTTCTTTCTGGAAATATTTCATTTGCCATTTCAATTGGACTGCATAAATTTCCGTGTGCAAATATGATTTGGCAACTCAGAAGATCAATTTCAAAATCTGATTAGCATATGTAGAAATAAAAGAAGAATAGAAAGTGCAAAAATTATGTTTTGTAATGCTATGCATTCATGCGTTCAAAAAAACTATTATAATAATTTTTACTCATAAAATTTATATTTTTCCTCCAATATGTATTTTTGTGTCCATTTTTAACAACTAAATAAATAAATATTCAAACGCTTCAGCTCTAGTGTTCAACAATTATTTGAACAATTACACCTTTCACATTTATTATGCTAAAAAAATAATTTACATGTATGTGATTGAGTTAAAAAGTGTTCAACATGTACCTATTATGCTAGCTAAGTGTACAATAATTGCTGGGGAATCAAACTGTCCAATGTGTGTGCATAGGCAAGTTAACCAAACTTGAGTGTCCATGCTTCATAGTAAGCATAGAAGAATTAAATTATGGCCCCATAACTAGTTTACTACTAATATCTTTGTTTGGTCCACAGTGAGTCAACGGAGTGCAAACCAAATAATTAGACAACTTGATAAAATTTCACTTTGTCTTCAGTTTAAATAATCAGGTAGAACAACGTCTTTCACGTGAGACTTTTGACTTCATACCTTAGGGTTAGCGGAATTGTCAAATTGTTGAAGCATGTAAGAATTAGGTGTCTTTTTTAAAATTTCTTCAGCTTTCTGAACTGCTCCCTTCATGCCTTTAGCTGCATCAGTTAATACTAGTTCGGCTCCAAATGCTTTTAAAAGAACTCTCCTCTCCATACTCATTGATGATGGCATTGTCAATATTAGTTTGTATCCCTTTGAAGCAGCAATAAACGCAAGACCAATTCCTGTGTTTCCACTGGTAGGCTCAACCAAAATACTCTGAAAATACCCAAGAGAATTATGTTATTAAATATTCTGACCAGACCAGAATATTTCTGTACTTACATCAACCAGAAATTGGTAATATTTAGGTAAATGTTTCAATTTCTGAAACATGTTAGCGCAAGATTACTATCACGGAAGGTAACAACTAGGAGATCCCATCATAAAATTTGGTATGCTCCTAAGTTCAATCCATGCTTTCTTGATAATACAAGTACATAAATGCTTCAAATCCGATAAAAAAAAATAAAATAAAAAAAAAAAAGGAAAAGGAGAAAGAAGAAGTTCAACATAACCATCACGGGAGGTAGGCAATTATATAAAGAAGATACCATCACTCATCGGCATCTTTGATATGTTACTGTACAAGTTCTCTATTACAAGTATCTCAAATGAGCAAGGCAGTTGCTATTTATCAAATAACCATGAGAAGATAAATATTCTTAAGTTTACATGACACCGCGAGAGGACATTCAAACAATTCAATCCCTATGCGAAGACAAGATGCTGGAGGATATTGTAGATATAGTTTCAGTTACTATTGTGGTGTAAAATGCGGTCTGAAAACAGGTCAAAAACTACAAATGCATGTGAAGAAACGGCAACAAAATATATAATTTATTCAACAATTCATTTTTAAACAAATACGAAATGTAGTGAAACGTAATTTTCTAGAAGCATGTCTCTAATATGTTACCTTTCCTGGTGAAATAAGTCCTTTCTGCTCAGCATCAGATATCATACTATAACCTATCCTGAAGACAATTTGAGTACAAATGGTCAGAAGATGCACCAATTCTCTGATAAGTATAGATAGTACAACTCGCATGATCATAAAAGAACACTTTATGAGATAATCCATTCACATAGACATAAATACGCTAAACTTCTTAATTAATTTTATAATTTTTGTTCGGTTCGGATCAACCCAAGGTTTTTATCCTATGAACCAGAAACTGAACCGAGTCAATTCAGGTTCAGGAAAAATAATTCTCCTCAATAGGTTTTTATTCTTTATAATTCGGGTTAGGTTGGTCCGGGTTGTCGGGTTGTCAGGTTGGATGTACACCTATAGTAGTTGAACAAATACAGTTTGCCATACAATAGTTGAACACTTGACCTCCTCCTGCTTTTTTTCTCACCTGTCCTTAACACTACAACATGGTTCCATTATTTCAAGCTTAGCAGCAATGTTTGCTACAGATCCCTTCACGATATTGTTCAGGTAGACCATGGGTGTGTTACCTATCAGCTGCATCACAATGAAAGAAATAATTCATACAAAGAGATGTGGGGGTGAATTTCAATGTATTCAAATAATACGAGATAACCAATTGACCAGATTCCTTTTAGTTACTATCTTAAATCCTGAACCACAGCTGTTCCTAAACATTCCAAACACGATTTACTAGGTTGCTGAAGTCCGATTGTTTCATGTTCCCAGAAAACCAGGGTGTAAAAAAACACTGACCAAGTTGGTTTATCATTTAGTATATTTGCAACGTTCACTGTTCCGCTTAACAACAATCCACGACGTTCGTACAGCCATTTTATATAATTTAACGAGTTCATTTGATTTGAATTAGAAAAAAAAAATGGTAAAATTATCGAAATGGTACCAAAATCAGCGTAGATGGTGGATGTTATCGTACCAATCTGAAACGATATCCACAATCATTATACCGTATTAATACGTATAAAAAGTTTTGGATTGCTAAAATTTAATCCGTAGAGTTTTCAGTATGATGTCAGCCAAGCTAACTCCATAAGCATGAAATTTAATTTAGCCAAGCAATCAAGAAACTAGCATGTCAATGGCAAGGAAAAAGAGAGAGAGGGAGGTCCATTGACCATCATCTTCACCTTAGTTACATCTTTGGCGATGTTGAGGCCGTCAATCTCAGTTTCCGGCTTAGCAGATACCGCCTTGCAAACAACAGCGACAGAAGAGGAAGAGACTGTCCCAAACAAATTACTCTTCTTCGATTTCAGAGACGGAATGCGTCCTAGAGTCTGGCATCTAGAATTCGGCGAAGAATTCACAAAGAAGACCTCCGATTTTGCGCCGGAGTTGCAGAGAGGAGAAATCAAGGAATTGATCATAGAAGTGGAAGCCATTGGCCGGAAAGATCTCTCCTCCTTCAATATCCAAGTCTCTATCCACCAAGCAGAAATGTTCGCCTCAAGTTCACACTGACAGAGTTTCCGTTATTTCCTCGAGACTTTATGCCGTGCGTGTGGCACGTTCCCATATTGGCCATGCCTCCCATTTCTATTTTTGTGATTTTTTTAATTTACATTTCTAGAGATTGGGAGAAAAATATATATATTTCTTTAAAACAGTTTTTTATTTTGCAATCTAATTTTATTTTTTAAAAATGAAAAACATTTGGTTTAGGTAACAAAGAGAGCTTCTTTCCACTTTTCGAAAGATTCATATCTAACGTTTCTGATCTTGAGTCAGACACACTACCATTACACCATGGTATGTTATACTAGGTTATAAGAATTTAAACTTCAAATAGCGACAGAAGATTCATAATTATCAAAGGAAGTCGTGCTTTTAGAAAAAGGTAGAAAGAACAACCATAAAAGTAAAAGAAGATGCGTGTTATCATTGCACCACGGATCCCTAATCAATATGTCACTCTAATATATAAGAATAACGAAAAAACTCTTACTAAAAGTAAAAGAAGACCTTTAAACCTTCACTAAAAGTGAAAGAAGACCCTTAAACCCTAGAGGAGTCAGACGTGTTATCATTGCACCACGGATCCTAAGCCATGCTAAAAAAAGTTGACGTGAATCGAACATGCAACCTTCTGATTTGGAGTCAGACGCGCTACCATTACGCCACAAATCCCTAACCAGTATGTCACTCTAGTTTATAAGAATTAACTCGATATCATTGCACCACGGATCCCTAAGCCATGCTAGAAAATGAGTGAAAAGAAGAACTTAAGCACGCAACCTTTCCAGTGCTATGCGGCCCAAGCCCAATATACAATTGCCAAGGTTAAAGATGTCATGCAAGAAAAAGAGTGAAATATAAGAACAACTTGAACACGCAACCTTCTGATCTAAAGTCAAACGCGCTACCATTGCACCACGAATCCCTAAGCTTCTGATCTAAAGTCAAACGCGCTACCATTGCACCACGAATCCCTAAGCTTCTGATCTAAAGTCAAACGCGCTACCATTGCACCACGAATCCCTAAGCTTCTGATCTAAAGTCAAACGCGCTACCATTGCACCACGAATCCCTAAGCTTCTGATCTAAAGTCAAACGCGCTACCATTGCGCCACGAATCCCTAATCAAAATGTCACTCTAGTTTATAAGAATTAACTCGTTATCATTTCACCATGGATCCCTAAGCCATGCTAGAAAAAAGAGTGAAAAAAAGAATTTGAACCCGAATCAAACATGTAACCATGGATCCCTAAGCCATGCTAGATAGAAAAAGAGCGAAAGAAGAACTTGAACCCAACGTGAATTGAACACGCAACCTTTTAATTTGGAGTCAGACGCACTACCATTACACCACGAATCCCTTATTAACATGTCGCTCTAGTTCCAGTGCTACGTGGCCTATAAATTATACCCAAGCCCAGTATACAACGCAACTTTCTAATCTAGAGTGCGCTACCATTGTGCCACGGATCCCTTATCAGTGATCCCTTATCAGTATGTCACTCTAGTTCCAGTGCTACGTAAATTATGCCCATGCCCAATATACAATTGTCGAGGTTAAAGATGTCATGTTAGAAAAAGACCATGCAACCTTATGACCTGGAGCTACCGTTGCGCCACGAATCCCTAAGCCATGATCGAAAAAGAGTGAAAAAAGAACTTGAACCCAACATGAATCGAACACGCAACCTTCTAATTTAGAGTCAGACGCACTACCATTGCACCACAAATCCCTTATAAATATGTCACTTTAGTTCAATGCTATGCGCTACTATTGTGCCACACATCGTAGAAGAGTGAAGGAAGAACTCGAACCCGGAATCAAACACGCAACCTTTTGATCAGGAGTCAAACGTGCTACCATTGCGCCACGAATCCCTTATCAATATGTCACTCTAGTTCCAATGCTACGTGGCCTGTAAATTATACCCAAGCCCAATATATACAATTGTCCAGGTTAAAGATGTCATGTTAGAAAAAGACTGTGCAACCTTCTAATCTGGATTGAGAAGCGCTACGCACGGATCCCTAATCAGTATGTCACTCTAGTTTATAAGAATTAACTCGCTATATGATAGAAAAAGAGTGAGAGAAGAACTTGAACCCAAACGTGAATCGAACACGCAACCTTCTAATCTAGAGTCAGATGCGCTACCATTGCACCACGAATCCCTTATCAATGTGTCACTCTAGTTCCAATACTACGCAGCCTGTAAATTATACCCAAGCCCAATATAAAACGCAACTATCTGATCTAGAGTGCACTACCCATTGTGCCACGGATATCTAAGCCATGATCGTAAAAGAGTGAAAGAAAAACTTGAACCCGACGTGAATCGAACACGCAACGCGCTTCCATTGTGCCACGGATCCCTTATCAATGTCACTCTAGTTCCAATGCTACGCGGCCTGTAAATTATACCTAAGCCCAATATAAAACGTAACTATCTAATCTAGAGTGCGCTACCCATTGTGCCACGTATATCTAAGTCATGATCGAAAAGAGTGAAAGAAAAACTTGAACCCAACATGATTCGAACACAACCTTCTAATCTAAAGTCAAATGCGCTACCATTGTGCCACAGATCCCATATTGATATGTCACTCTAGTTCCAATGCTACGTGGCCTATCACGCAACCTTCTGCCATGATCGTAAAAGAGTGAATGAAGAACTTGAACCCGACGTGAATCGAACACGCAACCTTCTGATCTGGAGTCAGACGCGCTACCATTACGCCACGGATCCCTTATCAATATGATACTCTAGTTTCAATGCTACGCGGCCTGTAAATTATACCCAAGCCCAATATACAATGCAACTTTCTGATCTAGAGTGCGCTACCATTGTGCCACGGATATCTAAGCCATGATCGTAAAAGAGTGAAAGAAGAACTTGAACCCAACGTGAATTGAATCGACGCAATCTTCTGATCTGGAGTCAGACGCGCTACCATTGCGCCACGGATCCCTTATCCATATGTCACTCTAGTTCCAATGCTGCGCGGCCTATAAATTATGCCCAAGCCCAATATACAATTGTCGAGGTTAAAGATGTCATGTTAGAAAAAGACCGTGCAACCTTCTAATCTGGAGTCAGATGCGCTACGATCAAAGGAAGAACTTGAACCCGACATGAATCGAACACGCAACCTTCTGATCTAGAATCAGACGCGCTACCTTTGCGCCACGAATCCCTTATCGATATGTCACTCTAGTTCCAATGCTACGCGACCTATAAATTATAGAAAAGTGAAGGAAGAACTTGAACCCGACATGAATCGAACACGCAACCTTTTAATCTGGAGTCAGACGCACTACCATTGCGCCACGGATCCCTTATCCATATGTCACTCTAGTTCCAATGGTACGCGGCCTGTAAATTATACCCAAGCCCAATATACAACGCAACTTTCTGATCTAGAGTGCGCTACCATTGCGCCAAGGATCCCTTATCAGTATGTCACTCTAGTTCCAGTGCTACGCGGCCTGTAAATTATGCCCATGCCCAATATACAATTGTCGAGGTTAAAGATGTCGTGTTAGAAAAAGACCGTGCAACCTTCTAATCTCGATTCAGATGCGCTACCGTTGCGCCATGGATCCCTAATCAATCTGTCACTCTAGCTATGTCGAGGTTAAAGATGTCATTGTTAGAAAAAGACCGTGCAACCTTCTGATCTGGAGTCAGACGCGCTAGTTTATAAGAATTAACTCGCTATCATTACACTACAGATGCCTGAGCCATGATAGAAAAAGAGTGAGAAAAGATCTTGAACCCGACATGAATCGAAAATACAACCTTCTGATCTGGAGTCAGTCGCGCCACGGATCCCTCCTCCTTATCGACATGTCACTCTAGTTCCAATGCTACGCAGCCTGTAAATTATACCCATGCCCAATATACAACTTTATGATCTAAAGTGCACTTCCATTGTGCCATTGTGCCACACATCCATAAGCCATGATCGTAGAAGAATGAAGGAAGAACTTGAATCCGACGTGAATCGAACACGCAACCTTCTGACCTGGAGTCAAACGCACTACCATTGCGCCACGGATCCCTTATCAATATGCCACTCTAGTTTCAATGCTACAGGACCCGTAAATTATACCCAAGCCCAATATACAACGCAACTTTCTAATCTAGAGTGCGCTACCATTACGCCACGGATCCCTTATCAGTATGTCACTCTAGTTCGAGTGCTAGCGGCCTATAAATTATGCTCATGCCCAATATACAATTGTCGAGGGGATCCCTTATCAGTATGTCATTCTAGTTCGAGCGGTGAATCCAACACGCAACCTTCTGATCTAGAGTCACGCTACCATTGCGCCATGGATATCTAAGCCATGATCGTAAAAGAGTGAAAGAAGAACTTGAACCCGACGTGAATCGAACACGCAACCTTCTCATCTAAAGTCAGACGCGCTACCATTGTGCCACGAATCCCTTATCAATATGTCACTCTAGTTCCAATGCTACGCGGCCAGTAAATTATACTCAAGCCCAATAAACAACGCAACTTTCTGATCTAGAGTGCGCTACCATTGCGCCACGGATCTCTTATGAGTATGTCACTCTAGTTCCAGTGCTACACAGCCTGTAAATTATGCCCATGCCCAATATATAATTGTCGAGGTTAAAGATGTCATGTTAGAAAAAGACCGTGCAACCTTCTAATCTGGATTCAGATGCGCTATCGTTGCTGCGCCACGGATCCTTAATCAATCCGTCACTCTAGCTATGTCAAGGTTAAAGATGTCATTGTTAAAAAAAGACCCTGCAACCTTTTGATTTGGAGTCGCTACCGTTGCATCACAGAATCAGTCACTCTAGTTTATAAGAATTAACTCACTATGAACCCAACATAAATCGAACACGCAACCTTTTGATCTGGAGTCAAGCGCACTACCATTGCGCCACGAATCGAATCCCTAAGCCATGATCGTAAAAGAGTGAAAGAAGAACCTTGAACTCGACGAATCGAACACGCAACCTTCTGATCTAGAGTCAGATGCACTACCATAAGACATGATCGTAGAAGAATGAAGGAAGAACTTGAACCCGACACGAATCGAACACGCAACCTTCTGATCTGGAGTCAGATGCGCTACCATTGCGCCACGAATCCCTTATTGATATGTCACTCTAGTTACAATGCTACGCGGCCTGTAAATTATACCCATATCCAATATACAACGCAACTTTCTGATCTAGAGTGCGCTACCATTGTGCCACGGATCCCTAAGCCATGATCGTAAAAGAGTGAAAGAAGAACTTAAACCCGACGAAAATCGAACACGCAACCTTCTGATCTGGAGTCAAACGCGCTACCATTGCGCCACGAATCCCTTATTGATATGTCACTCTAGTTCCAATGCTACGTGGCCTATAGATTATACCCAAGGCCAATATACAACGTAACTTTCTGATCTAGAGTGCGCTAATATTGTGCCACGGATCCCTAAGCCATGATCGTAAAAGAGTGAAAGAAGAACTTGAACCCGACGTGAATCGAACATGCATCCTTCTGATCTGGAGTCCGACGCGCTACGATTGCACCACGACAACGCAACTTTCTGATCTAGAGTGCGCTAATATTGTGCCACGGGTCCCTAAGCCATGATCGTAAAAGAGTGAAAGAAGAACTTGAACCCGACGTGAATCGAACATGCATCCTTCTGATCAGGAGTCAGACGCGCTACGATTGCACCACGAATCCCTTATCAATATGTTACTATAGTTCCAATGCTACGCGGCCTGTAAATTATACCCAAGCCCAATATACAACGCAACTTTCTGATCTAGAGTGCGCTACCATTGTGCCACGGATATCTAGGCCATGATCGTAAAACAGTGAAAGAAGAACTTGAACCCGACGCGAATCAAACACGCAACCTTCTGGTCTGGAGTCAGACGCGCTACCTATGCGCCACGGATCCCTTATCAATATGTCACTCTAGTTCCAATGCTACACGGCCTGTAAATTATACCCAAGACCAACATACAACGCAACTTTTGGATCTAGAGTGCACTACCATTGCACCACGGATCCCTTATTAGTATGTCACTCTAGTTCCAGTGCTACGCGGCCTGCTTGCCCAATATACAATTGTCGAGGTTAAAGATGTCATGTTAGAAAAAGACTGAGCAACCTTCTGATCTGGATTGAGACGCACTACGCGCCACCGATCCCTAATCAGTATGTCACTCTAGTTTATAAGAATTAACTCACTATCATTGCACCACGGATGCCTGAGTCATGATAGAAAAAGAGTGAGAAAAGAACTTGAACCCGACGTGAGGATGCCTGAGTCATGATAGAAAAAGAGTGGGAGAAGAACTTGAACCTGAGGTGAATCAAACACGCAACCTTCTGATCTGGAGTCATATGCGCTACCATTGCACCACGAATCCCTTATCGATATGTCACTCTAGTTCCAATGTTACACGGCCTGTAAATTATACCCAAGCCCAATATACAACGCAACTTTCTGATCTAGAGTGCGCTACCATTATGCCACGGATATCTAAGCCATGATCGTAAAAGAGGGAAAGAAGAACTTGAACCCGATGTGAATCAAACATGCAGCCTTCTGATCTGGAGTCAGACGCGCTACCTATGCGCCACGGATCCCTTATCAATATGTCACTCTAGTTCTAATGCTACGCGGCCTGTAAATTATACCCAAGCCCAATATACAACGCAACTTTCTGATCTAGAGTGCGCTACCATTATGCCACGGATATCTAAGCCATGATCGTAAAAGAGGGAAAGAAGAACTTGAACCCGATGTGAATCAAACATGCAGCCTTCTGATCTGGAGTCAGATGCGCTACCTATGCGCCACGGATCCCTTATCAATATGTCACTCTAGTTCCAATGCTACGCGGCCTGTAAATTATACCCAAGCCCAATATACAACGCAACTTTCTGATCTAGAGTGCGCTACCATTTGAGTCACGGATCCCTTATGAGTATGTAACTCTAGTTCTAGTGCTTCGCGGTCTGTAAATTATGCCCTTGCCCAATATACAATTGTCGAGGTTAAAGATGTCATGTTAGAAAAAGACCGTGCAACCTTCTGATCTGGAGTCAGACGCGCTACCGTTGCACGACTCTCCACAATGGTATGATATTGTTCACTTTGGGCATAAGCTCTCATGGCTTTGAATTGGGCTTCCCCAAAAGGCCTCACCCCAATGGAGAAAGTATCCCATTAACCGAGGCTCGACATCTTTGGAGTTAGTCATTTTTTTTGTTTTGGATTTCTTTGTAAGATATGATCCCTAATCAGTCTGTCACTCTAGTTATAAAGTGATCTGGAGTTAGACGTGCACTCTAGTTATAAAGTGATCCCAACGTGAATCGAACACGCATCCTTCTAATCTGGAGTTAGACGCGCTACCATTGCGCCACATATCCCTTATCAATATGTTACTCTAGTTTCAATGCTACGCGGCCTGTAAATTATACCCAAGCCCAATATACAACGCAACTTTCTGATCTAGAGTGCGCTACCATTGTGCCATGGTTCCCTTATCATTATGTCACTCTAGTTCCAGTGCTACGCGGCCTGTAAATTTTGCCCATGCCCAATATACAATTGTTGAGGTTAAAGATGTCATGTTAGAAAAAGATCGTGCAACTTTCTGATCTGGAGTCAGACGCAATTGCGCCACGGCCACGGATCCCTGATCAGTATGTCACTCTAGTTTATAAGTGATCTGGAGTTAGACGCACTACCGTTGCGCCACGGATCTCTAATCAGTATGTCACTCTAGTTATGTCGAGGTTAAAGATGTCTTGTTAGAAAAAGACCATGCAACCTTCTGATCTGGAGTCAGACGCAATTGCGCCACGGCCACGGATCCCTGATCAGTATGTCACTCTAGTTTATAAGTGATCTGGAGTTAGACGCACTACCGTTGCGCCACGGATCTCTAATCAGTATGTCACTCTAGTTATGTCGAGGTTAAAGATGTCTTGTTAGAAAAAGACCATGCAACCTTCTGATCTGGAGTCAGACGCAATTGCGCCACGGCCACGGATCCCTGATCAGTATGTCACTCTAGTTTATAAGTGATCTGGAGTTAGACGCACTACCGTTGCGCCACGGATCTCTAATCAGTATGTCACTCTAGTTATGTCGAGGTTAAAGATGTCTTGTTAGAAAAAGACCATGCAACCTTCTGATCTGGAGTCAGACGCAATTGCGCCACGGCCACGGATCCCTGATCAGTATGTCACTCTAGTTTATAAGTGATCTGGAGTTAGACGCACTACCGTTGCGCCACGGATCTCTAATCAGTATGTCACTCTAGTTATGTCGAGGTTAAAGATGTCTTGTTAGAAAAAGACCATGCAACCTTCTGATCTGGAGTCAGACGCAATTGCGCCACGGCCACGGATCCCTGATCAGTATGTCACTCTAGTTTATAAGTGATCTGGAGTTAGACGCACTACCGTTGCGCCACGGATCTCTAATCAGTATGTCACTCTAGTTATGTCGAGGTTAAAGATGTCTTGTTAGAAAAAGACCATGCAACCTTCTGATCTGGAGTCAGACGCAATTGCGCCACGGCCACGGATCCCTGATCAGTATGTCACTCTAGTTTATAAGTGATCTGGAGTTAGACGCACTACCGTTGCGCCACGGATCTCTAATCAGTATGTCACTCTAGTTATGTCGAGGTTAAAGATGTCTTGTTAGAAAAAGACCATGCAACCTTCTGATCTGGAGTCAGACGCAATTGCGCCACGGCCACGGATCCCTGATCAGTATGTCACTCTAGTTTATAAGTGATCTGGAGTTAGACGCACTACCGTTGCGCCACGGATCTCTAATCAGTATGTCACTCTAGTTATGTCGAGGTTAAAGATGTCTTGTTAGAAAAAGACCATGCAACCTTCTGATCTGGAGTCAGACGCAATTGCGCCACGGCCACGGATCCCTGATCAGTATGTCACTCTAGTTTATAAGTGATCTGGAGTTAGACGCACTACCGTTGCGCCACGGATCTCTAATCAGTATGTCACTCTAGTTATGTCGAGGTTAAAGATGTCTTGTTAGAAAAAGACCATGCAACCTTCTGATCTGGAGTCAGACGCAATTGCGCCACGGCCACGGATCCCTGATCAGTATGTCACTCTAGTTTATAAGTGATCTGGAGTTAGACGCACTACCGTTGCGCCACGGATCTCTAATCAGTATGTCACTCTAGTTATGTCGAGGTTAAAGATGTCTTGTTAGAAAAAGACCATGCAACCTTCTGATCTGGAGTCAGACGCAATTGCGCCACGGCCACGGATCCCTGATCAGTATGTCACTCTAGTTTATAAGTGATCTGGAGTTAGACGCACTACCGTTGCGCCACGGATCTCTAATCAGTATGTCTCTAGTTTATAAGTGATCTGGAGTTAGACGCACTACCGTTGCGCCACGGATCTCTAATCAGTATGTCACTCTAGTTATGTCGAGGTTAAAGATGTCTTGTTAGAAAAAGACCATGCAACCTTCTGATCTGGAGTCAGACGCAATTGCGCCACGGCCACGGATCCCTGATCAGTATGTCACTCTAGTTTATAAGTGATCTGGAGTTAGACGCACTACCGTTGCGCCACGGATCTCTAATCAGTATGTCACTCTAGTTATGTCGAGGTTAAAGATGTCTTGTTAGAAAAAGACCATGCAACCTTCTGATCTGGAGTCAGACACGCTACCGTTGCGCCACGGATCTCTAGTCAGTATGTCACACTAGCTATAAAGTGATTTGGAGTTAGATGTCACGTCACTTTAATCCCTAAGCATGATAGAAAAAGAGTGAAAGAAGAACTCGAACCTGACGTGAATTGAACATGCAACCTTCTGTGATCTGGAGTCAAATGTGTTACCATTGCACCACAAATCCCTTATTGATATTTCACTCTAGTTCAATGTTACGCGGCCTGTAAATTATACCCAAGCCCAATATACGACGCAACTTTCTGATCTAGAGTGCGCTACCATTGTGCCACGGATCCCTTATCAGTATGTCACTCTAGTTCCAGTGCTACGCGGCCGTTAAATTATGCCCATGCCCAATATACAATTGTCGAGGTTAAAGATGTCATGTTAGAAAAAAACCGTGCAACCTTCTGATCTTGAGTCAGACGCGCTACGGTTGCGCCACGGATCCCTAATCAAAATGTCACTCTGTTTTATAAGAATTAATTCGCTATCATTGCATCACGGATCCCTAATTAAAATGTCACTCTAGTTTATAAGAATTAATTCGCTATCATTGCACCACGGATCCCTAATTAAAATGTCACTCTAGCTTATAAGAATTAATTCGCTATCATTGCACCACGGATCCCTAATCAAAATGTCACTCTAGCTTATAAGAATTAATTCGCTATCATTGCACCACAGATCCCTAAGCCAATCTAGAAAAAGAGTGAAAAAAAGAACTTGAACCCGACGTGAATCAAACACGCAACCTTCTAATCTGGAGTCAAACGTGCTACCATTGCACCACGGATTCCTTATCAATATGTCACTCTAGTTTCAATGCTATGCGGCCCGTAAATTATACCCAAGCCCAATATACAATGGCCATGGTTAAATTTGGAATATTCATAATTATCAAAGGATGTCATGCTAAGTGAGAAAAAAAAAAAAAAAAAACTTGAACCTAACATGCAATATTTTGATCTGGAGTCAGACGCGCTACCATTGGGCCACCGATCCTTTATTGATATGCCACTTCTAGTTCCAAGAGTGAAAAAAGAACCTGAACCGACGTGAATTGAACACGCAATTATCAAAACGAGTGAAAGAAGAACTTGAACCGACGTGAATCAAACACGCAACCTTTTGATTTAGAGGCATTTGCACTACCATTGCGCCATGAATCCCTTATCGATATGTTCCTCTAGTTCCAATGCTACACGACCTGTAAATTAGTGAAAGAAGATCTTGAACCCAATGTGAATCAAACACACAACCTACTGATACTCGCTAACATTGCACCACGTATCCCTAATCGGTATGTCACTCTAGTTTATAAAATTTAAACCCGACGTGAATCAAACATGCAACCTTCTGATCTGGAGTCAAATGCACTACCATTGCGGGTTAAATTTGGAAGATCCATAAGAGTGAAAGAAGAACTAGAAGATGTGAATCAAACACACAACCTTTTTATCTAGAGTCACCTAATTGATAAGAAAGAAAAAAACTTGAACTTGAACGCGCAACCTTCTAATCTAGAGTCAGATATGCTACCATTGCGCCACAAATCCCTTATCAATATGTCACTCTAGTTCTAGTGCTACGCAGCAAGGGTGTACATGGTCCGTAATGGGTTAGGTTGAGGAGTTTTTTTTTACCCAACCCAAAAGTTCGAGTTGGTTGGATTGGTAACCCAACCCAACCCGAAAATTTTCACAACCGAACCCAACACAACCCGAAAATTTACAGGTTGGGTTTGGGTTGTTCCAATTTTTTTTAAAACTTTAACTAACCCTCCATGCCAAGTAACTAACCTTCTCTCAAAAAAAAAAAAAATGTCACCTATATAGCCACAAATAATGGAGTGGAGAGTGCAAAGTGTAGAGATGCATTTAAGTTTTTTGTTTTATCTTTCATAAATTAATAAAAATATCCTTTTAATTTTATGTAAACCATTAAAAATATCCTTTTAATTTTATATTTTCTCCTAATACTTTTTAAAATATCGTTAAATTAAAAAAAATATTCTTATAGAAAGTTTTAAAAAAACATTAAAAAAAATTCATTAATATTCTTAAAACTTTTTTAAAAACTTTATAAACATTTTTTTAAAAAAATTAATTCAAAAATACCCTACAAGAAATACTCATTCTAAAGTAACATTAAAAAGTTCAAAAATAATCTATGAGACGACGATAAATGATTTTCATCTATACATTAAACGGTAAAATAAAATTTAAACTTGTTTTATGGAAGTAAAGAGAGTTAAATGTTAAGTTTAAAATCTTAGTATTTTTTTAATCATAGTACTAACAATAGAAATATTTTTGAACTTTTTTTTAAAGTTAGAAGGTATTGATGTAATTTTTTTACGGTTTAAACATATTTTTTAAACCCAATTAAAAGTGTAAGTATATTTTTAAGATAAAATATTAATGGTATTAATGTAAATAATTGAAATACTTGATGGAAATAATTCAAAATCATATACAATGGATGGTGTTAAACGAACACGACTCTCCATAATAATATGATATTATCCACTTTGAGCCTAAGCTCTCATGGCTTCGCTTTGGGCTTCCCAAAAAGCCTTGTAAGATAGTATTCCTTGATTATAAACCCATGAACATTCTCTAAATTAGCCGATATGGGACTTTCATTAAATGTCTAAAAAATGTGAATGGTCGATAACTTCTATGAGAGGAGACGAAATGGAGCGGAAGAGACTAGAGGAAGATCAAATTGAGATGAAAGTGGAAGAAAATTGAAAAAAATGATGTTTCAAATGAAATGGGTTGTTTGGGAATATTATCGAGTTTCAATGTGAGTTAATTGCTTCGGGTGATTTAGGGTTTTTGGTCTATCTCTTAATCTAATATTCTCGATGAATGGTGTCACAATCTCACTTTTCTTGACAGTAGACTTTTGCGATTATCCGACACGGGAAGGACATCACTAAACTTTTAAAATCAAAACTTTAAAATATTAGACACAAAATTAATACAAATCACATCCACAAAGGGCAAATGCATTAAGAGCATTTGGTATAATTTGTTCTCATGATAATGATGTTCTTCAACGACTGCTCTTTTCTTCTCTACAGCTTTGAATTGGAACACTTAAAAGGCAACGAAAACCAATAGAAAGTGAAGTTAGAATGGATGCCTGTAAATATTTAAGAATTACAAACCCTAAACAGTAATCTCGCAAATTCATGATACAGAAACAAAGTTTCAAATACAAGTTTTTTTTCGTACTACCCAGAATTCTCAGCTTCAATCTTACCTAAAACAGTACAGATTCGACGATTTCAAACGTAGATTAAATCTCCCCGAGATATATCTGTTTATCACTACTGCAAGATCCAACAATAGGCTCACTCGGATGGAACACGCACTCGTTGACAGATCCGGTATGGCCAGGAAGCTTATACAAGATTCGTCGAGAAGTAGTATCCCATACATACACCATCCGATCTGAACTACCTGCAGTGACCTTGCTACCGTCTGGAGACCAGCTACATTTCAGTAGGTTCTTTTCAAAGTTATGTTGGTGCCCTTCGAATATCTTGACACATCGGTTTTGAGGCGCGTATGGGCGCATGTCCCATATGCAGAGCTTGCAATCCATTCCATTGGTAAGGAGATAGGAACCATCAGGACTCAACTGCATACCAGTTATCATATCTTGATGACCTTGAAGTGTCATCATCACTTCACCTTTGCGCAAATCCCAGACCTTAACATCGTTGTCGATTCCGCCTGTGAAGATCTTATCTGATGCATCGGAGAAACTTACGGCTGTTATCTGATATTTATCTGGAAATGTTTGAATGGCACCCCTTTGACGCATGTCCCAAAGTTTCGCAGTTCCATCGTCCGATCCACTGACAATTAGTGGTGGTCCTCTTCTTGTAGGACAACATGAATTGACAAAGGAGGAGTGCTCGGCCATCTTCTTAATCTGTTTTCCAGTCTCGACATCCCATGCTCTCAGCGTTTTATCCGGGCTGGCACTAACTATCTGAGATCCATCAGTAGTCCAATGAAGATCTAGAACAGCATTCTTATGCCCCCTCAAAACCATATAGTTCTTGCAATCCCCATGTACGTTCCATAGAAAAATTTCCTTGTCATGAGACCCTGAAGCAATCACGCTTCCAGCTGGATTAAACTTTAATGTATATATAGCGCTCTGATGGCCCGTCAACAACATGATCGGTGATTCCAGACTTGATGTTCGCTGCTTCCCATTTGGCCCGGGTCCTTGAGGAGCATTATATGGAACAGTGGACCATTCCATTGGCCGAGGACCAACTGTAGCCAAAGCATTTTCTCCTCCTGAAGGGACTTGCATCTTGAGTTATGCTTAATATCTGACTCCGACTCTGAAATGAAAAAAAAAACTAAGTGCAAACGAACTAATAGAACGAGAAACAGAGAGAGCACACAAGGCAATATAACAAGACTCCGACTCCTGAATTATACACTATATCACTTGAAAACATATTTACTTTTTTTTTGGTATGCAGAAATACATTCTGACACTAAATTACCATTGAAATTATAGTTTTCTTCTTTAAAAAAAGGTTGATTTGCAAAGGAATAAACACTCCACATTAAAAATCCTATTAGAATCACAAAAACATTCAGCCACACAATCATTGTGTAACAGCCCACGCCCACCGCTAGCAGATATTGTCCACTTTGGGCTTTCCCTTTTGCCCTTCCCCACAAGGTTTTAAAACGCATCTACTAAGGAGAGGTTTCCACACACTTATAAGTAATGTTTTGTTCCCCTCTCCAACTGATGTGGGATCTCACAATCCACCTCCCTTGGGGCCCAACATCCTCCCTGACACACCGCCCGATGTCTGGCTTTGATACCATTTGTAACCGCCCAAGCACAGCGCTAGCAGATATTGTCCACTATGGGCTTTCCCTCAAGGTCTTAAAACGCGTCTACTAAGGAGAGGTTTCCACGCCCTTATAAGGAATGTTTCGTTCCCCTCTCCAACCGATGTGGGATCTCACACATAGTGTCTTGGGCAGCAGCATCCTTCCCCATTCCCAAATCCCAACTCAAATACTCTCCAAAAATTGAAAATAAACCAGAAAATGAACAGCAAACAACAAGCGTATACATAACTCACTACATAAAAAAATAAAAGTAAACAAACTAAAAATAGTATCAAAAAAGCATTAATGAAAGATGCAAATCCATTGGAAAATAAAGATATGCATACCGGAGGAAATGGTTGTCATCTACTACAGTAATGAATCATTGATTTAACTAAGAACTAAATAAAATAGACCTTAGGAAACGTTCTAACAGCAATACAATCAACAAAGTTTTTGAGAAGCATAAGAAACAAAGACTACATTGCATAAAAAACAAGGAAAATGAACCACATAATCAAACTGGCTAAACCGCTTGCTAAGTCGTTGGCATAAAACAGCAAGTAGTATCACCTTCCCGACATCTCATAGAACAACCACAACGGGATCGCGGTACTCAAAAAAATTTCACTTCGATTCCATAACAACTAGAAATAACAGTTGCATCTCCAATTTTTCTTTGGTAACTCCAATCGATACTAATTTCCACTTGACATAAACCAATGTACGACAACTATTTCAACCATAACACTGTGACTAACCATAATTACACAGAAACGCTAGAAGCTGTGATCTGTAACTATCCAAAACGGTATTCAAAAAAGTTGAAGAAACTAAATTACAAGGAAAATACAAAAACTCTCCCCTGTGTTGAAACTCATACAATCAGAAAATTCCTTACTCGATTCCCCGAGTTTAAAACGGAAAAAGAAAGTAGAAGCGCCATTAATTAGGCAAGAACAAATAGAATTGTTGTGGCTAACCTTAGCATCAGTTTCATGCATAGAATCAAACAATAGAGGCATTTCTCAAACTTAAAGAAGATAATGAACTTGGTGGAAGCGCAAACCTGGTTGAGACCCGAGAGTAAACCCTAGACGGGAGTTGAAAAGCCGGCACCGAATCTGCGTCGCTGCTCGCAAGAAGCGGAAATGATTTCTCCGACACTGAAATGTGAAGTGTAGCCAAAGTCTATAATCGAAGCACTCACGGGCCTGGTAGTGGTAGCCCCTCCGGTCATAAGCTTCCGCGGGAGGCCCAACAATCATTTATTATATTTTCTTTATTTTTTTTTTTATAAATTAATTTATACAGTATTTTTAATATAAAAAATATTTTTAAAACAAAAACATTAAGCCTTCAACTTTTAAACTAGCATTAATCCATTAATTTTCTTTTTTTAAAAATAAATTCATAAAACCATCTATTTACACTTCATAGAGACCACCGATAATAAAAAAAATTAAAATTAAAATTAAAATTATTTATCTAAAATTTAAATTTTTTTAAAATATTTTAAAGCTCGAGAATACTTTTGGAACTTTTAATTTGAAAAAAAAGTATTAACAGTCTTCATCCTCGAATCCCTCTTCGGACACAACGTTGCAATTTCACAATCAATATCCAAAGCAGTAAATAATTTGTTTCTTCTTTTCTCGGGGCTTAGAATCATGTACCATTCGTCCAATAGAAAATTATGAAAATTTCTGTATATAGTATTACTGGGTTATCTCAATTATTGGCTTCGAGCTAGACAGCGAAAATTGGATAAAATGTAAATCAGACTAATTGGATTATAATAATTAAGACAGGTTGGTTAAATTTGACGGATTAGGGTTAAATTGTAAAGCTTAATAAGGTCACCTACCCAAAATTTCAAGTTAGTCTAAAAGCTTCTAGAACCTAACCCGAGTGTATTAGGGTTTTGACCAATCGCACCATCAACACGGGTCGAAATCTTCTACGACATGGATCACTCCAACTTTAGAAAGCCAATAATAGAAACAACAATGCGTAAATGCAAATTCAGGAGAAAAAAGGAAGAGGAGGAGGATCAAATATGCTATTTCAAGACTGGAAATTTTATAAACGTTACAGAACAAACAAAATACCCCTTAATTCTTCACTTTCTCAAAGAATCTTGAAAGTGGCACTGGACCATCCGCCTCTTCATCATCACTTGAAGACTGCTTGCTTCTCGACCTATGCTTCTTTTCCCTCTTCGATCTTTTCGATCTCGACTTCGATCTTCTAGATTCCCTTTCCTCCTCGTCGCTGCTGGATGAATCCGAGGATGAACTAGAAGAGCTCGACTCAGACGATTTCCTCTTCGAATGCTACAACAGTAAAACTAAATTAGACTATTTTGTTAGATCAAGAGATTCACGGTTGCTGAAAGGAAGTGTCGGCATAAGATGGTTAACAGGATAGAATCAAGATAACGGATCACGAATGATAATAACTTTGCAGAGTTTTTCATGTCGCTTTTGAGCGTCATAGTGTTCATACAACATATATGACTATAGTAACTTGAGAGGCATCATCAACATCAAGCTCACCGACATTTTTCGAACTCGTATTGAGCAAAACATTATGTAAACAATGTATAGCGGAATCGTGATAGTAAGAGTTGAAAAATGTTGGCACCTTTCTCTTTTTTTTGCTCCGTTTCTTTAAGTCTCTGTTCTTCCTATCTGTAATGTCGACGACTTTAGAAGATCTCATTTATCTAACTAATATTAATATAAGAACTCATCAAGTATATACCTTTTTCATGACCAGACTTGCTACCGGAGCGATTTCTCCCATGAGCAAGTTTGCGTGCCCGCTCAGCATCCAACTGCGCTCTATATTCTTTCATCATTCTATCCGTATCTGCTTCCATCTCTCCCTTTTTCAACTCGTCTTCCTGTTGCACCAAACCGAATAGAACATGGAGATGTCAGGTAAATTTGATAAGAATCATGGCAACAAACAATTCCCATGATGCTAAAATGTGGCAGGTATGGAAAATATCTGACAATGATAGGTTATACGTGGAGAAGAATTGTGAGATCTCACAATGGTTGGGGGAAAGAGAACGAATTATTCTTTACAAGGGTGTGGAAACCTCTCCATAGCAGGCGCGTTTCAAAAACCTTGAGGGGAAACTTGAAAGGGAAAGCCCAAAAAGGACAATATCTGCTAGCGGTGGGCTTGGGTCGTCACAAATGGTATCAGAGCCAGACACCGGGCAATGTGTTAACCAGGAGGCTGAACCCCAAAGGGGGTGGACACGAGGCGGTGTGCCAGCAAGGACGCTGGGCCTCGAAGGGGGGTTCCACATCGATTGGAGAAGGGAACGAGTACTAGTGAGGATGCTGGACCCCGAAGGGGGTGGATTGTGAGATCCCACATTGGTTCAGGAGGAGAACGAAGCATTCTTTATAAGGGTGTGGAAACCTCTCCCTAGCATACGCATTTTAAAAACCTTGAGAGGAAGCCCGAGAGGGAAAGGTCCAAAGAGGACAATCTTTGCTAGCAGTGGGCTTGGGCCGTTACAATAAAAACTGTCGTTCTCAATGCAACCACGAGATTCTTTATGCATCACAGTAAAAAAGAACTATGATGTTGGATAACTATATTACTGATAAGAAAAAGAAGACGATTACAAATTAAACGAAAACACCACAATGTCATCAAGGACGGCGTGTACCATACTAGTATGCTACCAATTGGGCAAAGCATTTGCAAGGGTGAATGAAGTTAAGACAACCAAATCTAGGCACAAAAACATGAAGAAATAATTGGAAAATTTAACCCACGAAAAACTTACCTTTTGCTTCTTTTTATATTCCTCCCACGTAATCGTGTGAGAAGTATTAAGGCTGGCCAAACGAGCAGCATGCCACTCTGGTGAATGAAATGAACCATCCACCTGAGACAGTCCTCGTCAATAACAATAAAGGAGAAGATAATAACCCCAATATGCCACTGAACAATTTAGCATCAGAATCTCGACGTATATACAAAAAATATATATAAAGAAAAAATCTTACTTCATTAACAACAGGCCTGTCATCTAATAATTATCCAGGGCTAACTTGGATTTCGTTCTCCAACAGATCATATAGTCATCAAAATGAAGATCCAAGCAATGACAGAGTCAGACTACTTGATAGATGGTTTGTACGGGGAAAATAACTATTCGTGCCAATATATCATTCATATCAAGGCATCATTAAGTATCATTTACCCAGAAGAAGCCTTTTTCTAAATATAAGAGAAGTAGCAACTACATTCTATCGGTACCATATGCGACAAAATTTATAGATGCTCAAATAAAATCAAAGCCAGATAAAATTATGAAATGAAATGAATGTAATAATACCAAATGATTGGAGAAAAACAATCCTTCCAATTAAAATGTCAAACTTCAGTCATCAATATCTAACGACGACGACTAGAACAGGGAAACCATAGAATGCAACCATCTCCAAATGTTCTAGGAAAAAAAAGGATACTATTGCCATATATGTTTCTTTTTTAACTGCTAAACATTGTATAAATTCAAACAATTAAGTCAAGTCAATTTGAACCATGGACAACTTATCGTGAATCTACAGCTAAACCGACATTTTCTTACATCCAACGACCCAACGAGTCGACTAAATGACATAATAACATTCGCTGTTTATAAACTTCCGATTGAGTTATTATAGAAATCGAACATCACAAGAGATAAGTATTTAAATTATGAACGTCTCAGGGAAACTAACTCCCCAGAGGTAGTAGAGTGGAAGGGTACAAACCATTCCATCTTCAACCTCTACCGGCCCAGCCGCGCTTGTGGATCCCAGCCTGGCTTTCTGCATCGCTTTGTACGCTTGATTCTTACCCATTTTGAAATACAGCCAGGCAAGAAATCTGAGGAAAATGAGAGTATAAATCCCAGCAACATACAGATACTAAACGAAAATCGGATATAAACAACCAAAAACATACAAACACAACGGATTTAGATATGAAAAACAAGTAAACGAAAAGGAATGACCGAGTCAGCTCAGCTCTTCACTGTTACATGTGAGCGTTGCCAAGAGAAAATTACGAGAACTAGGCAATTCGTTGGCTCTTTCCTATGGGGTAGCTGTTCTTCAATAGCTTTGTAACATATACTTGAATGATTTACCCAGAAATAATATCCAATTGGTCATAAATCTATACAAAAACGATAAAAAAAAATTGAAGATGACTTCTTATAGTGAGCAGACCAAGAACAAGGAAGAGCACGAACTCCGGGGCTTGATTGAATCGAGGAATACTTGGAAGGAATTTTGTGTCAATTTCCCAGAAAACTGGAATCATAAACGAAGAACAGATGAAGTTCAAATGCAGGCAAGAAAATGGGGGTTTAGCTAAAAATTGTTGAGAATTGATAATAGAAGCAAAGAAAAGTGAAATTGGGAGAGGTAAAGAAGCTACCAAATGAAAATTGTGTAAAGGAAAGGACCCTGAGAGTAAACCCTAGAGGGTTCTTCAAAGGCAACCGGCAATCGGAGTCGCCAGACTCGAATCTGAATTGTCCCGACACCGAATTCTCCTGAAGCAATAGTCAAAGTATTCACGGGCCTGGAGCAGGCTGCCTTCTCATATGGACATACGAGTCAGGCCCATCTTATATTTTTTTTTCTTTTTTCTTTTTTTCCGTTTAAAATAAAAATCTATTGTTTTGTTTTTGTATGAAATTAGTTATCTTATATTTGTATTAAATATAAATTATTTACTTACTTAGTATATATATTATCTATTTTGGCTCATTACGTATTGTCAATAGCCTAAAGATTTTAAAAGCCGTCTATTAGGGAAAGGTTTTCACGTACTTACAAGGAATGTTTTGTTTCCATTTCTAACCGATGTAATGCCTCTGTTAGGGAAAAGTTTTCACATACTAGAATGTTTTGTTCCCCTTTCTAACCGATGTGATGCGTCTGTTACGGAAAGGTTTTTACACACTCATAAGAAATGTTTCGTTTCTCTCTCTAACCAATGTGAGGGAAATCTTTACACACTTATAAAGAACGTGGTTTTCACACACTTATAAGAAATGTTCGATATGACGCGTCTGTCAGGAAAAGGTTTTCACACACCTTACAAGGAATGTTTTATTTCCCTTTTAACCGTGAGATCTCACAATCCATCTTCTTGGAAGCCCAGCGTCATCTCTAACACATTGTTCGATGTGTAGCTTTAATACCATTTGTAACAAAACCTAGATGTGTAGCTTTAATACCATTTGTAATAACCCCCAAAACCCAGATGTGTAGCTTTAATACCATTTGTAACAACTCCCAAAACCCACTACTAGTCAATATTGTCCGCTTTAGCACTTTGTGGTAAGACTATGATAGAAAGAAGTTTCTTTGCTAAATAAATAAAAATTATTTTTAAGGGTAAAAAAGTAATATTGAAATTTGAAAATTTTTGCGTTAGGAGAAAAATTGAAATATGAGTTTGGTAAGATGAGTTATTTTTAAGCTAATGAAATAAATTAAGATATTTTAATAATTGATATAAACTATGCTATAACATTATTATTATTATAATTATTGATATTAATTATTCATAAACTAATGGACTTGGAAGTTTCCTAATAGCAAAAATCATGCTTTAAAAGATATAACGATATTATAAGGCAGTCAAAACTTGATTTGCATTGGAAGAGAAAATGGGTATCAAAAGTGACAAAGTCGAGGCGACCAAAAGTATGATTTTCTAAGTAACAAAACACTCCAAGATGAGAAAAGTTTTCGACCAAAGAACGAAACTTAAAATAATAAATAGCAGAACTACTACATTAAAATCCTTCCATGCCCACATCAACTAATTTTCATCTTTCACTCGTCATCCTCATCGTCATCGTCGTCGTCGTCGTCAGCATTAGCTGCAGAGTTGAGAGCGTTCAAACGTTCCACCAATCGAGCTTTTCTTTCGTCGTATGTCAGCTTCTTCAAGTTGTACCTGTAATTTTCAACCAACAACAACAGGGGAATGTTAATACAATGCCCGCAACAAAGAAAGTTCACTTAGAAAAGATATTTTAGGCTCGAAAAAAGCTCGAGCTAGGTTTCTACCTCTTGTGTGCCTTGGGTTGGGGCTTGTCGGATTTCTTCACTGATGGGTCTGCCCGAATGGCGGCATGAACTTTCTTGTATAAACCCTCAATGTCATCAGCCTCAATGCCCTTCTTGATGTATTCGCTGAAGTGGGTTTGGTACTTCTCTGGTTCATCTTCCATCAAGGTCTGATGAAGCCATATATAAAAAGTTACCAAACGTTTATACAATTTTTTTGAAGGATACAAATAGCATGTCATAAGAACAAATAAACAGCACGGTCGTACCCGCATGTACGCCGCAACGTGTCCACCATAAATGTACTTCCTATGAACATCAGCATCAAGCTGCTTGCTATCCTTGGAAAACCCAGCAAACCTCTTGTCGCTGTGAGGGATGTCCAATCCACCATCTAAAGCTCCCTGTGTTTTTACAAATTGAAATTCGTTGCAGGTTTTTACACGGCCAACATATCATATTAACAATTCCAACCAGCCATATAATGACAACATTCAACCGAAGAAGTACAGAACAATGAGATTGTTCGAAAACGTGTACTCGACGACTTATATCAAAAAATAGATGCTGGTTCCATGTTATAGTGCACAAACGCACATAGAGAAATAAAATTGTCAATAACAGTATAAACTAGCTTTCCATGAGATTAGTATCTGAAAATGTTGATTTAAGATACCATCATAGGCTACTTTGATTACAGGAGCTGACAGAGAAATTAAGTTTCAAAGAACTAAAAATTGAATATCCAGTTGCTAACTGAGTACCTTAAGAGCACCAAAAACACGGTTTCCAGTTGTAGTTTTAAGAAGACCGACATCAAGTAAAGCACGGAATGGCCTTCTGGTATCAGCAGGCTCAACAGAGTAATCTTCACCAGTAGCCTAAGAGTGCAACATCATAGTGTTAATAAAATTAAAAATATAATATAGATAGGGGTAGAGGAAATAGTTAAGAATTGATGTACCTCCACATTGCCCTCATATTCATCATCCATCTCAAGCTGTTTCAAAACTCGTCGAGCCAAGAGAAGCCCAGTGCAATATGCTAAACAATTTTAAAACAGTTGTTCATCAAGTCATTGAAAATGTTGATAGGAATATTATAAATGAACGGACATACAAGAAAGAGTGACAAGATTGAAAGCATACCTGCAGCATAGTTGGTGAGACCAACTTCCAGCCCGTAACGAGGAAGCTCATGAGAATAAGCTGAAGCAAGGACCAAGTCCCCAGCAATGCTAGCAGAAATTATCTGAGCTGTGATATCTTTGTTCGACTATTGAATGATGTCAAGGACACACATCTCAAAATCCATGAAAAGTAGATGTAAAACTGGAAGTAATCTAAAAATAAAACCCAACAAAAAGTCTTGCATTTGATAGCTAAAAGAGAAACAATTACTCATGCTCTTCAACAACCAAAACATGTAAACTTCTACAAACTATTCAAACTCAGATCTTTCATAGGATACAAATCGGACAACAATGCGATACTTGGGAGTATTGTACTTGTTCTTGTCCTGGTTAATAAGACGAATTCTAGCTCGGTAGTCAGTCTTTCCCTCTGTGAATATTCAGAAACAACAATCAGAAATCTAGAAAAGAATAAAAAACATTGTGACATTATTTATATAGGGAATAAATACCTCTCCTTCTCTTGAACTTGACTTGATAACGTTTGAAGTAGGCCTTCGTCTTCTGAGCTTTGGCAAAAGCCTACAATAAATAACCCACCATATAACTACCCCCAACATTGTAAACACATCACGACATAAAAAATATGACCTCGCATTACTATTTAATGAATCAATGACCGTCAAAACCATAAAATACTATAAAGTTAGCTCTGATCTGTAGAGCAAAGATATGTATGATAATTAAGAGCGGCGGAATGCTCAAACTAAAAGCTAGGAACGAAGCTAAACAAAACAGTCCGACCACCAACATAGCTTAAAATAAAGATCCCTACACATACATAGCATGAAACCTACGAATTACAGACCAGTTCCTAACAAAATATGACATAGATTCCACCACACAACGGATTGCGAAGATGAACGAGAAGTCGGAAAACGCAGTAAAAGTATGATTACATGAACTTCTATAGTATAACCAGTGAATGGAAACAAGAACAAACGAAAGCGCAAGGGAAAGGGATGGAGCTCTCACCATTGTAGATTTGGTGCCGCGAGCGGAGCAGGAACCCGAAAGAGAAGTGGCGGAAAACAAGAGATAGGGCAGAATCCCTTTATATAATAAACCCTAGGTTTTCTTTTTTCTTGTTGGGCATAAAACCCTAAATTGCTTACATATGGGCCGACGACTCCAGCTTCTTATTCAAAGTGGGCCGGGCCCGTCTTTCCTATAATCAGTGTAAAGCAATAAAAAATATATATATCCATTTAAAAAATACCTTTAAATTTTTAAAAATTTTAATAATACCAACTTTTTTAAAAGAGATAAATGGTTAATAATTTATTCCAAAAATGCCCTAACGTTCAAAAATATCATTAAGTTTTTTAAATTTTCATTAATACCCATAATTTTTTTTAAAAACTTCAAAAATACCTTCTAAAAAAATTAAATTCAAAAGTATTTTGCCTACCACATTTCAATACCAAAACGTTAACAAAACGTTAAAAAACACGAGAAAGCAAGACTTAATAAGCTTTTTCCTAACTCACCCTGCTACAAGATGTCACCCCTGAAAAAACACACCTTGCGTCCTTGAACCGATAACCATCTTTCGGCTAACCTAGCCTCCTCTGTCCCTCGGGACCAACAAGGGGTAGTACTGGATCACTGTCCACTACGCCTTTCGGCCTGATCTTAGGCCCTGACTCACCCTCCTATTCATAAACTTTCAAAAGTAACGTAAAAAAAATTTGGAAATAACCTGTGATGTATTGATAGACGATTTTCGTTCATATATTGATGACAATTATATTTGGTAAAAGGTTTTAATGTTACTATTAAAATTTCAAGGGTAATTTTAACGGTAGTGAGAATATTTTTGAAAATTTTTAAGAAGTGAAGTCGTAGTAATGAAACTTTGTAAAGTTTAAAGGTATTTTTGAAATAAAATATTAACCATTTCTAATCCAAATAATAAGGGTATTTTTTAGATACGGTGAAAAATTAAGCCTTTGACACTTTCTGTCTACTCGAGAATACAATTTTCAAATTTGATGAGATGTTAAGCCTTTAAAAATTGGTCCTCTTACATTAGACATCGCATTATGCAACGAATGTGCTTGCGGTTTGCTCCACAAATGGAGAATTCATTTTTGTCATGCCAGGATTGTATAAAATATCACGACCTAACGGGTTGAAGATTTGAAATCAAATACAAACTTTAAGAATTGTTAATGTAGTATGGTAAAATGCCCGTAATTGTATAAAATAACTACTCCGACGTTATGTAGAATACTACTATCTTTGTAATGTCAGGTACCCTAATTGTAACGGCCCAAATTCACTGCCAGCAGATTTGTCCTCTTTAGGCTTTCCCTTTCGGGCTTCCCCTCAGGGCTTTAAAATGCGTCTGCTAGGAGAAGGTTTCAACACCCTTATAGATGGTGGTTTGTTCTCCTCCCCACCCAATGTGGGATATCACACTAATGTTGAGAGATTCTTGGTACCGTATAGAGGCGAACTGTAAGATCCCACATCGGTTGCTAAAAGGGTGTGGAACCGTGTGGAACCTTTCCCTTGCATACGCGTTTTAAAAACTTTGAGGGTAAACCCGAAAAGAAAGCCCAAAAAGAACAATATCTGCTAGCAGTTAGCTTGGGGCTGTTACAAATAATATCAGTGTCACATATCTGAATGGCGTGGAGTAGGGAATGCACTGACAACCGCAATAGAATTTTTCAACATGAAACATTCATTAGCAAGGAACGTGATAGAGCGAGCATTCAGTGTGCTAAAAGGGAGGTGGGCTATTCTCGAGGGAAAATCCATCTACTTTGTTAAAGTCGAATGTCGAGCGTTGAACGTGATAGAGCAGGCATTCGGTGTGCTAAAAGGGAAGTGGGTTATTCTTTGGGAAAAATCCATCTACTCGATTCAAGTCGAATGTCGAACAATAACAAACTTATTAACTCAACTCAGTATCCTAAACATTGACTTTCTGAACTCCGACTTCAGAACTCAGTGTCCCGAACACAAACTTATAAACTCTCCCACTTCATAACCCAACTGAACGCTCCCTTTGTGTCACCCGCCTTAACAAAGTTTGCAAGTGATTGATTATTGTTATAAAAGATATTAATTACTATTTAAATCCAATTAATTGTTGAGTTGAACAAATTGAACATTCATATTGATTTAATTAAAATATTTGAACTAATAAATTTTAATATCCAACCATACATATTCTTGAAATAAAATATGTTATTGAAAAAAATAATAATAATAAGTTCAATTATGGTAAGAGTATGAAAATTTATGCTTAAAATTGCCTTTGACCCCAAAGTTTTAATATTTTTATATTTAATAATAATTATTTTTTAAAAAAATATTTGGTTTATACCTTTAAAACAAAATATTAATCAAACAAATTATATATGAAATTCATGGTAATTCTTAATATTCGTATGCTTTCAAAATCATATGGTCACGAGAAAAAGAAAATAACATTTTATTATAATCATCAAATTCGTTCATCCTGACATCATATTAAATTTGACCTAAGATTTTATGATGTTTTATACCGTTTACCATTGTGTTATATCTTAAGTTAATGAAATAGTCACTTTAAAAGGATAAATATAAAAATAAAAATTTTAAAATGGTATACTCGAATGTAACACTCCAGTAAAATAAACATTTTAATGTCGAGAAAATAAATAGTTGAAAAGGTAAAAGCAATGGTTGGAAAATGAATTTAAGACAAATTTATTAAGTAAACCAAACTCTATATTTTTGAGCTAAATAGGATTGGTAGAGTCTTATTTATTATTATTATTTAATTTTATCTAAGACATCTCATGCATCAAAGGTCCCATCTCAGACCTGTCAAATATCAAAGACATTAAAGACATCTCAGATCTCTCATACATTTCAGACGTCTCAGACCTTTGAGACCTCTCAGACATCAAAGGCATCTTAGGCCTCTGAGACCTCTCATACTTCTCAGACCTCTAAGACATCTCAGACATTAAAGACATTTCAGACCTCTCAGACATCTCAAACTTCTTGTATGTCTCAGACGTCTCAGAGGTCTCAAACCTCTGAGATGTGTTACATTAATAACTAAAATTTCATAAAATTTAAATATCAAATATTTACTAGTCACAACACATTACTAACTCGATTACAGATGTTAAATATTTTAATATTTTAAAAAATACAGTAGGATTGAGTTAGATTCTAATGTTATTTTCGAGTTTGTCCGATTGACCAGATAAAAAAAATATCAACAAACCAAATTTTTTATTTAAAAAAAAATTCAACCCAACCTAAAAGAATTTTAACCTAACACAACCCTTTACCTTTTAGGTGGGTCCGTCTAAGTTAATCAAGCCATATGAATGCTCTTAATGGATAATATTAATTCAAAAAAATAAAAATAAAAAATAAAAAAAAAGAAAAAAAAGAAAAAGAAAAAGAAATCATATTATATCACATTTTAAAAATAGAATAATATAGTTTGTTGTTTTTGAAAAGCCTCCCAGCTTCCATTGTTGGGAAGTGCAGAAACTGGAGATACAGGAGAAGCAACCAGCCATTGCAGACTCTCTGCCATGTCTTCTTTCGTACGCTTCATTCCTCTAACATGGCCTTTCATCATCATCTTCTTCTTCTTCCTCTTCTTGCTTTCTCCCGCGCTTGCCGCTGAGTCGGATCACAAGGTAACTTACCCTTTCCATATCTTTTCAACCACTTGATCTCCCTGATCTTCCTGCTTTTCCTCCATTTTTGTTTTAATTCATTGCTTTAGATCCGTCTACATGCTGAGGGATTTTCCGTCGAGTTGATTCACATTAGTTTATATTTTGTCAATTTGAATGTATGTGTTTCTTGCTTCAAATTTGAGTTTCTTGAATCGTGAATCCTCCATTGTTGGACGCTCATATCGGATCTCATTTCTGTTTTTCCGTGTCCGTTGGTTCTAATTTAACGCGCGAAGTGTCGACTTGCTACGGAGATGAATGTATATAAGAATGGCTCTGGAACTATCCAGCTAATCTCTGTTTGATGGTGTCCAGATCAAAGCAGCAGAAATGGAGTCTCTAGCAATGACGAACAATTTTTCACAAGTTTTTTGAATTGTATAAATTTTTTGAATCCAAACCAAGGGGCCAACTGCTGCAATTAGGCAATTCGTGTCAAGTCAGTCCGCCGCTAACTCTTTACAAATTGACTGTTGCAATAAAATAAAGACTGTATAATTGTGCAAGGCATGTGTTTACCTTTGCATGCTCTTCTTCCTGCATAAATTCACAAGTCTTCTTATTTTTTCTTAGATTGAATGGAAACGGGCTCTTCTAGCAATTCTCCAATAATTTGAATTTGAGTATTTATAAGTTATATACCAGCAGATAATATATATTTCTTTCCGGTTGTTTTTCGAGGTTCTGCTATATGGAATGCTATATTTAACTATCTGGACAACATGGTCAGCAACTTTTTTGCATGGTTACATATTGATTAAACTGCTGCTTGATATCAACCGTTTACTTGTTTAATTTTAATTTTTTGAAGTTTTTTATTGCTTAAGATTCTAATTTGAGTTGCTTACCCACTCTTCATTATAACTATTTCCAGTATCAACCAGGGGAATCAGTTGTTCTCTGGGTAAACAAAGTTGGGCCTTATAATAATCCACAAGAAACATACAATTACTATAGCCTTCCATTTTGTCATCCATCAGGGGACTCTGCTCACAAATGGGGCGGTCTTGGTGAGGTCCTTGGTGGAAATGAACTCATTGACAGTCGGATCGAAATAAAGTTTCTGAGTATGCAGTATTTCGTGTTGTGCTAAATCTGATAAGCTAGAGATGGCTGCACAGTTTTCTCATTGATATTTTCATGTTGCAGAAAACATGGACAGAACTACTATTTGTCCGCTTCATCTTGACGAAGCAAAGGTTAAACTGTTTAAGAATGCAATTCAGAGAAGTTACTGGCTTGAACTCTTTATAGGTACGATCTGCATGATGTTTTATAGTAGTGAATCAGTGGTGTTGTCACAACTATGGGCATTGTTTATAGTTTTGCTGCTAGTACTTACCAAATTTTTTGAATGGTGATATAGTTCATGTAGGAAAACTAACTAAAATAGCATTTATCTGTTCATCACGAACTTATATGCTTGTTGAGGAATGGAATAGCTTTATCCAAAAAAAAAAAAAAAAAAAAAAAG
>NW_019268527.1:866934-897045 GCF_002738365.1 Cucurbita moschata
AAAAAAAAAAAAAAAAAAAAAAGTCGTAAAATGAAAAAGGTTGAAGGATAACGGAAGTATGTGCCTACGTACATCACCTCCCCCGTTGACTAAACTTGCCCTTCAGGCAAGGTGCGATTTAAAATTCATTGGACATTGTTGCTTGATAGAATTTTGATGTTAGAAATAAGGAGGACGTATAGGGGTGATAGATAAATAATTAATTGCGTAAGCATTTAATTAGCTCATGGGAACCCTGCTTGTCATACCTGAACTAAAGCAAGATTGTCTTTTCAAGTAACGTTGAACTTCTTATTTGCAATAGATTTCTACCCATATTAGCTGGCTCTAAGGTGTTTGTAACTTCATAATGAATTACAATAACTTGATCACCGATTTCAGATCCTTCTGATAGCATCTAAGTTACTAAATCAGTATTTAATGGTAAGCCTAGGAGCCATGCGTAAGTGATTTTGATGGTGGTTTGGCTTTACAATGGTTTTCCATATTGTTTAAAGCAAATCCCGTTCTTAAAAGAGCATATTTGATAGCTCAAGTTTAGAATTAACATGCTGCCTCACTGGCTTATGCATGGGCATTAGAGTGGGTTTAGGGATGCCCTCCCCATCAGACTCGCACACACAAAAAGAAAAGAAAAGAAAATTGTAATATTCAAGTCGTTCCATCTGAAAGTTTGTTAATAAGAAATTAGCAGAATGTTTTGAATTTGACAGTAATTTCAATTTATAATAAACTGCAGTTTACGATCAATTGTTTCCTTTTCCTCTTTTCTTTTCCTCCAGGTTTTATACTTTTGTCTAATTGGGTTCTTGTTATATTGATTCTATATAACTGACTCTTTTTTTTATGCGTTTGTTTTCTTTCTTATTCCTTTCATGCCAAATACAAGTTCAGATGATCTGCCGTTATGGGGTATGTCCTCTGCATGCTGCAGTTTGTTCATTGGTGAGTTTTTATATTAGTTGATGGCTTGCTGAACAAACTTCGGTTTCCATTGTTCAGGCTTTGTTGGAGAGTTGCCTTCAGACAAGAATAGTGAAGATGAAAAGCATATTTTGTACACTCATAAGAATATTATTATTAAATACAACAAAGATCAGGTTTGTGAAAGTTCAAACTTTATGCAGACTTTTGTTGTGGGTACCCACTCAATTGATTTATAACAGCTAATTTTTTGTTCTATAGATTATTCATGTGAATCTTACTCAAGAGAGCCCAAAGTCATTGGAAGTTGGAAGATCTTTGGACATGACATATTCTGTCAAATGGATACCTACCAATGTCACTTTTGCCCGTCGCTTTGATATCTATTTGGATTATCCGTTCTTTGAGCATCAGGTATTCTATTGCTTAACACATTCTTTTCTTTTCAAAGATTAGGATTTTTAAATAATATATATATATATATATATATATATATATATATATATATATTTACACACATATACTGATTACTGTATAGCAATCAGGGTCAAATACAAACCTTCCAAACAGGATACATTTTTCTGATTGCGAAATAGCTTTGCTATCAGCCTTTTCTATCATCTGGTCATATTTCTTGTTCATTGTGCATGTGTTTCATATTTCAGTTGTGTAGCTACTTTGTTTGGCTCTCACTGTTCTATTTTAACCAAATATAGCATATGCTTGAATGTGCAGATCCATTGGTTCTCAATTTTTAATTCTTTCATGATGGTTATCTTCCTCACTGGTTTGGTCTCAATGATATTAATGCGGACTCTTAGAAATGACTATGCAAAATATGCTCGGGAGGATGATGATGATCTGGAGACTCTGGTGATATTCCCTTGACTTTTAATCTCTCTCTCTCTTTCTTGGTTGTCATCGCTCTATCACTTCCTTTTCCACTACGTGATTGCTTAGGTATCTGTTTATATCTGTGGGTATGCGTATATGTTTCCATATATGCATACATATACTTATTGATGTTTTATTTAATTATTTTTAATACTTTGCTGCATGTTTTAGAAATTAACGTTCTCTTATAAATCCATGTATGTTGTATATGTTGTTTTCAGGAACGAGATGTCAGTGAAGAGTCTGGCTGGAAGCTTGTACATGGAGATGTTTTTAGATCTCCTCGCTGTCTGGTTATTCTATCAGCTGTTGTTGGCACAGGTGCTCAGCTAGCAGTGCTTGTTCTTCTCGTTATCTTATTAGCAATTATTGGAATGTTGTATGTTGGGTATGTACGATTTTGCCTTTTATTACCTATAATCTCTACTTTTTCTCTCCACTGAATTCAAAATACTTATTGAATCAATTACCATGTATTGTCAAATCTCTCCATGCCTACTCTTCGGTTTCATTCCATCTCTTAATTTGTCATTTTTTTTTGCAATGGTTCCATTTTGATGCAGGAGAGGCGCAATTATTACCACTTTCATTGTATGCTATGCACTTACATCATCTCTATCAGGTTATGTGAGTGGTGGAATGTACTCACGCCATGGTGGTAAGAATTTTGTCTACTAATCTGCTTGTTATTCTTCTGTATACTTCAATATATTATGCCTGAAGATGGTTTCTCATGCAGTAGAGAATTACTGAGAGGTGCCATTATTGTTTCTTATGTTATCACATTCCATTCAACAGGTAAAAGTTGGATAAAGTCAATGATCCTTACAGCCTCTCTATTTCCCTTCATGTGCTTTGGAATCGGACTCGTTTTGAACACAATTGCTATATTCTATGGTTCTTTAGCAGCTATTCCGTTTGGCACCATGGTCGTTGTTTTTGTCATCTGGGCTTTCATTTATTTCCCTCTAGCGCTTCTTGGTACAGTTGTTGGAAGGAACTGGAGTGGCACTCCAAACAACCCTTGCCGTGTGAAGACCATCCCTCGTCCAGTTCCTGAGAAGAAATGGTACCTCACGCCGTCTGTGGTGTCCTTGATGGGTGGATTGCTACCCTTTGGCAGCATTTTCATTGAGATGTATTTTGTCTTCACATCTTTCTGGAATTACAAGGTGAAGTGCCCTGTTCTTTTGTGCACGTGGTTGATTAAAAGTAAAGATGGTGAGTTTATTGAGTGCAATAGGATGATGAACTCATTACTTATAGCAATTGAGGTGCCAAGGAATTCTCAAAATATCTCCCAATTAGTAGAATAAAAAAGGGTCTCAATCACGAAAACATAGCCGGGTCCTGAATTTCCTCCATGACTGTACTTTGTCTAAAAAAATGCTTTAGTTCATTACTGCCCAAACCTCTCAAGCAAGCACCTCTGTAGAATTAGACCGAAATACCTTGGTACTTGACTTCGTAATTCTGACCATGAAGAAAACACAGGAAATTGAGTTTTGAAACTACATGAAAACTGAATATGATCTCTGACACAAATATGAGTATCCTTCCAAAATGTTTATGTTCAATCTTCTATTTGCTGAATGACCTTAAAGTTAACGAATATTTTTTACGTAGTTATTTCAAGAACCCATCGAGCAATTTTCTTTCGGGTTCTTGCTGTCCTAAGTTTCTTTTCTTTTCTTTTTTCCTTTTATTTTTTTATGGCTTCTTAGGATTGAGTAACAATATTTTTAGAATAAAGATAGGCTAGGGTGAAGGTTTTTGGCTATATTCCACAATTATTTTGTACCTACTCGATCATTGTTATTACTTTTGTTAGGGTGGCGTGTTGTGCCATCCTCTTCGCTCTTTTCGTATTTTCGAGCATTGACATAATATGGTTTCTTATCAAAAGAAAAAAAAAATGACAGAAGAAATCATTTGATGTTGGTGGTTTTTGTGGTAATACTTGCATAAAATTTATGGGAAGCATCACATTGGTTCACATTATTGTTGAACATGGTTTTTCAAAGTTATAACTTTCAACTCTTTTTTATATTTTTTATCAGCAGGTGTACTATGTCTACGGCTTTATGCTGCTGGTTTTTCTGATTCTCATTATTGTTACTATTTGTGTGACAATTGTTGGGACATATTTTTTGCTCAATGCTGAGAACTATCACTGGCAGTGGACTTCTTTCTTCTCTGCAGCCTCCACTGCTGTTTATTTGTTCTTGTACTCAATATACTACTTTTATGTTAAGACAAGGATGTCAGGCTTCTTCCAGACAAGCTTCTATTTTGGATATACATTGATGTTCTGTCTCGGTTTAGGAATTTTATGCGGTGAGTCGTCGCATCGTTACTAAGTTTCTTCTTGCTCTTCCTAATTTTTCATTTTCATAATCTATTCTATAAATTAAATTCAGTTTTTCAAGCGACTGCGGTGGACTTTTTGCTCGTAATCTTTTATTAAACTTTCGAAGTCATCGTGTTCCATTCAATGCCTCTAGTATTCTGTAAGAACATTGCTTTAGTGTGGGATTTGATCTAATTTTCTGAATATGCAGGAGCTGTGGGCTATCTTGGCTCCAACTTGTTTGTGAGGAGGATCTACAGAAACATCAAATGCGATTAAGGGTCGGTACATGAGAAAGAAGGAAGACTGCACTCGGCTTCACTTTTCGCTCGATCACGTGTTTCGACTTCCCCAGAAGAAGCGATCGTGTCATAGTGCAGGCAGGTAATATCATGCAAACTTCTGTTGAATTGAACTCTTGAGTGTTAGTGTTTGTGGGTGCATGGTTTTTATGCATTAGGAGTGCCCATGATTTTTTTCTTTTGTGATTCTCCGGCTGTAAGTTAGATTTCGTTCACGAGAAGAGCAGAGATCTTTTTTCCCTTTTAATGATATAGAAAAGTTGGCAAATTCATATTGCACTCTTGAGTAACTTCTTGTTCATTTCTCCTGGCCTCCCATTACAAATCGTTACCCATCTTTTGGAACAAGGTTATATTGGAGGGAGTTTTCTTATGCCTAACTTTACTTAGAAATCGACATTATATTTGAATTTTGTTTGGGACCGTGAGGAATCCCGATGTAGGTAGCCCGATGCAGGTGCTACCTGTGTGGATAAAATATCAATTATCATCTTAAAGGTTGATGGTTCAATTCACCCAAAATTGTACTTAACAATGTCTAATGATGGAAAATGACATGAATCTTTGATTGGCTTTGGGGCATTTGTGCTCATAATTGATGCCTTTTGTATCTATGTTTAGCTTTTAACGTTTTGTGGTTTCTAAGGAGGATGATCAAATCCCGATATTTCATGAAAGGTGTTTGTATAGGTCAATATAAGAATGAACACTTTTTTTAGGGGATGATTCAAAAGCCATTGTGAGATCCTACGTAGATCTCACGAAGTGAACCACTAATCAAGATCATGAGATATGTTGGTCACGTTTTCTTTTCTCATTCACTATAGAGTTTTCAACTTACTTAGGTTAAATTTATGTATTTTCAATTTCATAACTTTTATGTTGGGTTTTAATCTGACTTACCAAAATTTTTAATTTAAAATAAAAACTAATTACATTATGAGTTTATTTCAAGTTATTAACTAAAAGCTGACTAACTTAACTCTAAAACAGTTCCTATCTCTTTTGGTCAACTTAAATACTTCAACATTGGGTCTTTATAGTAATTTTCTATTTATAATTCATTCATTATTAATTAGATATTAATTAATAAACTAATGAATATAAATATATTAACCTTTTCTAATCCTATTAAAAATTTATTCATTTAATGAATAATCTTAAATTTCTATAATGTAAGTCCTATATTTAGATTTTATCTAAATGACATATTATATACAAACATAACATCACATGCATAATTAAAAAAAAAAAACAACGAACAGATTTGACATCCTATAAGTTATAAATAAAATAAATTAAATTTAAATAATTTAAATCTAAGACAGGGGTTTTCCAGATGCTTTATATTTTAAGCATACAAAAATTAAGGTTTTGAAATTGTAATTTCACCTCTTTTGTATTTTTGATAAAATTTGTAAAACAATATATTACTGCATAACAAAATTTATGCATCATTACTGTCTTACTGTATGTTTGATTTTGGATCAGAAAGTTGTAGGTTCGACTCCCACTGTGATTGTTATCAATTTTGTGTCGGGATTAACACATATGTAGTTGATGTGTGCGTATTACTCTTGGGTTGAGGCCACATAGTTCAAGTCATATAAATATTTGTAGCGTAGTAGATTAGCACGTCTACTGCGCCAACAAAAACAAAAACGCCAGTTTAATTGCCATGGAAAAAGGAACATAAACACCCTTTTTTACTAAAAAAATTGATAATATTTAATTTCGCAAGCCCTTTCAAATTCGACCGCATAGCGCAGTGGATTAGCGCGTCTGACTTCGGATCAGAAGGTCGTGGGTTCGACTCCCACTGTGGTCGTTGTTTCTTTTAGATTTTTCATTTATTCTCTCCCCTCTCCCGCTTTCTTCCCGTTAGCTTCTTCAGTCGTTTCTAAAACCCACCAAATAGAAAGACGCAGTTTTTGGATAAACTAGGGTTTACCTCTCTTTCTTCCCCGATTCCATCACTGTAAGTTCTCTCTTTCTCAAATTTCATTTTCTCATTCTCCTCAACACTTTCAATTTAATGCCTGCTGCTCATCTTTCTCTCTCGCTCCTTCCACGCTTTTCGAGTTTTTTCAAATCTGTTATTGATTCTGATGCACACTTCCCCCTTCCCTGTTTGATTTCCTACGGAAACACAACTGATATCGATGCTGTATGAATAACTTTATGCTAGTTTTGTTGTTTTTTTTTTTTTTTTTTTTTTAATTATAAGATTGAAGCATGAATTCCATCTCCAATGACTCACTGCTAGGTCTTGTTAATACTGTTCGCATGAAATTCAAACTTTCTTTTCGTTCTTCATATGTTGCAGTTGTAAAGATATTGGGTGAGCATTTGCCGTTTGAGGAAAAATGGCTTCAGTTGGGCCGTCGCCCTCCCTTAAGAAACGGGAGTCGTCCGCGACGAGAGAGGAGGATCAGCTTATTATAACTCCTCTTGGGGCTGGCAATGAAGTGGGTCGGTCCTGCGTTTATATGTCTTACAAAGGCAAAATTGTGTTGGTATGCTTTGAATTCTTCATATTTTCCCAAGTATCTGGGTATTACGTACAGAATTATAATTGCTTAATCGGTATTCTTCTGTCCCCTTCACTTTTGTTGGATGATAGTTTGATTGTGGAATTCACCCCGCCTACTCTGGCATGGCTGCTTTGCCTTACTTCGATGAAATCGACCCGTCAACAATTGATGTCCTGCTCATTACCCAGTATGTAGTTCTTTCGTTCTATCTTTCTGAAATGCAGCTTATATAACTCAAATGCTTGCATTTTAATATTCCTTCTTAGAAAAATTAGCGAATGACAGTGGATGGTTATTTGTTATGGCACTCGAGCACGATTTTTGGTTACTGCTTTAAAATCTTTGCCCTTAATGATAAAAGCCTTTATTTTCTGATCTCATTTTTTTCTCGATACGTATTCTGCATTTTGTTAAAACTGATGTCTCGTAATAAAAATCAATGTCTATGTGAGCATGGAAAACAGAAATATACGTGAGGAGAATGGCAGTTCCCTACTGTTTCTCTCTTTAGCTGTTCCTGACATGAGATTCTAATTGTCCCTGCTTTCTCTTCTTCCTTTTCTTTTGTGTTCTGTTAACTAAGATGATTTTATTCACACTTACTTGTAGCTTTCATTTGGATCATGCTGCATCACTCCCTTATTTTTTGGAGAAGGTACATTACTTTCTAATTGAATTGCAATGTGATTCCTCTTTAAGGACAGAAACTGATTTAGTATTAGTATGATAGACTACATTCAAAGGGCGAGTTTTTATGACTTATGCTACAAAAGCGATCTACAAGTTGTTGCTGTCAGACTTTGTGAAAGTGAGCAAAGTTTCCATTGAAGATATGTTGTACGATGAGCAGGACATAAATCGTTCCATGGACAAAATTGAGGTAAACGATTTCTCATAATGGATGTCTCCTGGCTTGCTGTTTAATCCATGGTGATAAATATGTATCGAATTTGTTGATAGGAAATTTTAGTGATTCTACCAAACTCATACCTTCTAATAGAAATCTACTTGACGTTTTATTTGGAAATAGTATTTTCCTCCCTCACTATCTATGATCCCTTGTCCCCTTCTGCTGTAGTTCTTTGTTAATTTTTTCCATTAAAATGCTCGAACTCTGTTCTTATAGTTTTCAGCATAAAAAATAATTGAATTTTGTTGTATTCGTGCATTTTTCTCTGATTTTATGATTAAAGTATATAATGATTGAATGTTATATTTCTGAAATTAACTTGTATAAGAAACAAATAGAAACAGAACAATTGAATACCCTTCCATATAGTTTTTGAAGCTGAAAACAATGGAAATGCATATAGTTTTTAAAACAATTTCTGGAAAGAGAAAACCTATGCAGTCCTCAAGCTTTCTAAATGATTCCCCAGAAGCTTCTTATTGAGGGAAAATTAAAATAAAAAAGATATCTGTATGATATTTGTGTTACTGACCCTCCCTGATTATAACAATATCAATGAGCAATCTGTACCGAAATGCAGATTGTTTTCTGTTTGATTATATTGTTGTCAACTTGCATATATTTCATCTCTATGCTTCCTGATTTGCAATGATGAAAATGGACTTCAGTTCTTCTCTTGTTTAATAATAGTGCACAGTAATTGCAGGTCATTGATTTCCATCAAACAGTAGAAGTAAATGGTATTCGGTTTTGGTGTTACACTGCTGGTCATGTGCTTGGTGCTGCCATGTTTATGGTAGATATTGCTGGTGTCCGAGTCCTCTACACTGGAGACTATTCACGTGAAGAAGACCGACATCTTCGAGCTGCTGAAATGCCTCAATTTTCTCCTGATGTTTGCATAATTGAATCTACATATGGTGTCCAGCTCCATCAACCTCGGCATATTCGAGAAAAGCGCTTCACTGATGTTGTACATTCAACCATTTCTCAAGGTGGTCGTGTGCTGATTCCAGCTTTTGCCCTTGGACGTGCCCAGGAACTCCTCCTTATTCTTGATGAGTATTGGGCAAACCATCCAGAGCTTCATAATGTTCCCATATATTATGCTTCTCCTCTGGCAAAAAGATGTTTGACCGTATACGAGACGTACACGCTTTCCATGAACGATAGAATCCAAAATGCCAAATCAAACCCCTTTAGATTCAAGTACATATCCCCACTAAAGAGCATTGAAGTTTTTAAGGATGTTGGCCCATCAGTGGTGATGGCCAGTCCTGGTGGCCTTCAGAGTGGCTTGTCCCGACAACTCTTTGACCTGTGGTGTTCTGATAAGAAGAACTCATGTGTGCTTCCTGGTTATGTCGTTGAAGGGACACTGGCTAAGACTATAATCAATGAACCAAAGGAAGTCACCCTCATGAGTGGACTTATGGCTCCTCTTAACATGCAGGTTCATTACATTTCCTTCTCTGCTCATGCCGACTATGCACAGACCAGCGCGTTCTTGGAAGAGCTCATGCCGCCCAACATAATTCTTGTCCATGGAGAAGCTAATGAGATGGGGAGGCTCAAACAGAAGCTTATGTCCAAGTTTGCTGATCGTAACACCAAGATTCTTACTCCAAAGAATTGTCAATCTGTTGAAATGTACTTCAACTCCCAGAAGATGGCAAAAACTATTGGAAAATTGGCCGAGAACACCCCTGAAGTCGATGAAACGGTCAGCGGATTACTGGTGAAGAAAGGATTTGCTTATCAGATAATGGCACCAGATGATCTACACATCTTCTCTCAGCTATCAACTGCAAACATCTACCAGCGTATCACGATTCCGTACACCAACGCCTTCAATGTGATTGTACGTCGGCTCAAACAGGTATATGAAAGTGTAGAATCGTCAACAGACGAAGAATCTGGGGTCCCAACAGTTCGTGTGCACGATCGGGTTACAGTGAAGCATGAGTCGGAGAGACATGTCTCACTTCACTGGACATCAGACCCATTAAGCGACATGGTATCGGATTCAGTTGTAGCTCTCATTCTGAACATCAACCGGGAAGTTCCGAAAGTCATTGTGGAGTCGGAGGCCGTGAAAACGGAAGAGGAGAACGAGAAGAAAGCAGAGAAGGTAATTCATGCTCTCCTTGTTTCACTTTTTGGCGATGTAAAGTTGGGAGAGAATGGGAAGCTGGTAGTTAACGTTGATGGGAGTATAGCAGAGGTTGATAAACAGAGTGGGGAGGTAGAAAGTGAAAATGAAGCTCTGAAAGAAAGAGTAAAAACAGCATTCCGGCGAATCCAAAGTGCTGTGAAGCCAATTCCTCTCTCTGCACCATAAGCCTTTTTCTTCTATATTTTGGCCATTGTACAAGTAGAACCAACTGATTTGGTGGATCCTTCTTCTTCATTTCCTCTACTGGAAGGATTGTTTATTATTGAACATTAAATTAAAAGTTTGAGCTGAGCCCATGGAAATGGAAATTGACCGATATGTCTTTTCTCCGTTTCTGTTTCTCATTCTTAACATATAACTGTAAAAGCAGAAATAGAAATGAAGTTACTAGCATCCAACTCAACTAAATTATACTCCTATTTGGTTCCTTCCTCTTATTTCTACTAAAAACTGTAGTTTAGCGTTCAATAGTAGAGACTTCGGTGTTTTCATATAGGTTTGTGATAAGAATGACGCTCTGATACCACGTTAAAAAATGAGAAACAGAACTGGGATCGAAAGTCCGATTTTCATTAATGTTCACAACATTTAAATATGATACAAACTACCAACTATTAACCAAATCATGAAGACAAGTGGAAAAATCAAAGACAAGTGGAAAAATCAAATCATGAAAATAAGTGAGAAATTCTAACCGATTACATTTGTATAAAATATATTTCAATAGTTTGAAAAGCAACCCTGTCTAGCCTCAATTTCTTGATTTCTTGTATAAAGGAATCCAGTTCATGGCCTCTTTTCGCAAACGAAATGAAACCAAGGGAAGAAATAGGGTACAAATGCTTAAAAGTTCGTCCCAACACAAAAGTTGAAGGATATATATATATATATATATATATATATATATATATCAAATAATTACTAAAATAAACATATCTCAACAATAGTTGACATGTATTCATATATTTATTTTGTCAAAGTTTCAAATCTACGTACCCTTGTTGTACTAATATAATATTAAAAATGTTTATCATCAAAGCCCGTTAAAAAAGATAATTGGTATATGTGCTGAAACAGTATTACACCACAGTCGGCATTTGATCCTCGACTAAAAACACGCCAAGCTAGTTGAAATCGAGGAAGTAACTATGGAGGAGCGAATGTAGACATAGAGACCGAACTCTAAAGTATAGTACCACGAGATTCGAGAGAGACCGACACTTTAAGTATCGATAGTGCTAAAGGCCGAGGTCATATTGGCGAATGCTCATAGAAGAGACATAGATATGCTTCATTCCACAAATACAAAGACAAATACTAGGGTAAGAAAAACTATAACTTCCATCAGAAATTGATCTAATGTTTTATCACACTCCCTACTATCATATATGTGAGCTAAGAAAAGAAGACAAGTAAGTTACATACAAGTCGCCCATTTCTAAAGATTTAATCTTCATACTCCGTTTCCTCATCGTCGTCTTCGTTTTCGGCATATTGCCAACCCTCCTCCACGTTCTCTCGGTCCTCCTCCGTCTCTTCGCTATCTTCTTCCTCGTAGGTTTCTTCTTTAGCAGGCCATGGTTTTTTTACACTACTCATTGGGGCAGGAGATGGAGTTGTGCCTTTTCGCTGTGATATTTTGGAAGGTGGTAACTTCAACTTTGGTTTAGGCTTGTTCTGTTTCTGGTTTTTCGTATTTACCCGTTTACCGCCATACCCGTCTTGATCACTGCCTTCTATCTCATTTTCCCCATTATGATGAGCATTGCCATTGTCTTCTACCAGATGTCCAGGATGCTCTCTTCTTAAATGGAGTTTAAGTTTGTATTCATGGATGTAAGCCTTTTCACACCCTTCATAGGGGCAAGCATATGGGCGATCTGATGATGCAGAAGCATAAGCTCCTCCAGATGGTTTAGAAACCTTAGTTTGCTTCTCAGTAGGTGGTGTATATTTGACCACTTCAGCTGTCATGTTCTATAAAGATGACAGTCAATTGAATGTAAAAATTAACAATCTACCTAGATCGACGGCTAACTTAAAAGATGACCTTGTCGTAAACAACAGTATGCCTCCTGTTAATGTTTTAATAGATTTCTTGTATACAATATCAGGTTTATTTAACTAAACTCATGCTGTATACAAGGTATTATTCTTCAGAGAGCATCAAAAGATATATATAAGAATGAAAAGGAAATGTGTGAGAGATAGAGCACTGCACATAATACCTTTTCATGGTGAGATGTAATGTGGTTTTTCAATTTGTACTCGTGAGCAAATCTCTTTCCACAATCAGGGTATGGACAGATATGATAGTTTTCTTGTGAATGCGTTTTCATATGCGATCTCAAGTTGAAATCCAGCGAAAATGCCTACAGAGAAACATCGAAAATGTGAGTGTGGAGAGGTTTACTTTGCACATGAAAAGAAATAAGCTATATGATTCTCTAGTAATGCACGAACGAGTGTGCACTAAGCACGAACGAGTAACTAAACAAATGCTGCATACAAGGAATAATTGTTGAGAAGAGCTGGGCATTCTATGATGTCCCAAGACTGACAACAAGAAACCTGATGTGATTCAATTTCCAGTATGCAACCAAGTCCGCTGCTGTTTCAGCACACGCACGACACATTCCAGAGATTTGTTTAAGAACACCGTTTACTTCACGGAGTTCTAATTTACACAATCTAAAGTGGAGAGGCATTTCTAACCACAACCAACTTAACATACAGATTAATCTCCTCCCCAAATGGAAAAGATATTAGGTTAATATCATGATTAATAGTGAGATACATTTCTGAATTGCGAAAGAAAAATCCTTGGATGTAGGCCGAGTTCTTGGGAGTAAGTTTAGAAAGGCGTACAACTGCTCGCAATATAGCAGGCTGTAAAAGTAAACAAAAGTTGCATGAAGAGCTCAAGATAAGCAACAAATTTATTACTCTCGACCAATTGGGGAGTTTTTATTGGATGCCTTATCATGCCCACTTTAGTACATTTACTGTCATGGGGAACAGGAACAAAAACACCGATCTCGGAGCTTGTAAGATTGTAACGGCCCAAGCTCACCACTAACAAATATTGTTTTCTTTGTGCTTTCTCTTTCGAGCTTCCCTTCACGATTTTTAAAATGCATTTGCTAGGGAGAGGTTTCCACGTCCTTATAAAGGGTGCTTCGTTCCCCTCTCTAACCGAGGTGGGATCTCACATTGAGTGATAACACAAGTTTCCTTAAAGTGCACCAGGCAGACACAACGTGTTTATTAAGTGCCCATAATTTCCTTACAATATTGAAATTCTCCCCCCAAGAAAAATCATGTTATTTCACTCCAAGCATAGCTCCCATACTAAAGTTTTGACAGCACATAACGAAATAGCCAGTCCAATCTGTGTACCCTACCCTGCTTATTAATGAAATGTAATAAAAGCAACAATTTATTGCTCGACTTAAATGAATAAACAAGAAAATTTTGAACAGATCTTTTCACAATGAATTGATTAATCACCTTACCACAGCCTTCATGAGGACACACAAAATCTCTTTCACCAGTATGAATAAGAAAGTGTCTTTTCAACTTCGAACTATCCAAAAATTTCTGTAAAAAAGATATATTTCTCAGTGTGGACATACAATTTGACAAACAAGGAGAATTATGAAATAAGAATATGAGAAATAATTCATGTGATAAACTATTTTGATGAATAATAATATAACGCCTTATTGATGGCAGGTGACAACTACAAATATAGTATACTCACTTCAACTCAATATGGCAGGAGTCAAGCGAATATGATCCTATTGATTATTCACTAACATACAAGGTTCTATCATGAAAAACAGAAGAAAATATCATTTGCAAAATGAAAAGAGAATGATGATGGAATTTTATGTTCTTTTGATAAATAGCTAGTTACTCACAATAATAACAGACCAAGTTGACTACCATGCCAATGCCGACAGCGAAATTTTACAGCAATGTCCTAGTTCAGTTCTAACAAATCTGAAAAAGAGGACAGTACCTTTCCACAACCTTCGTAGTGACAAACATATTGCCTCTCCCCATGAATGTGAGAATGCTTCCTCAAAGCACCTGCATCAATAAATGTTTTTCCACAGCCCTCATAGCTACAAAGGAAAAGCACTTCAGTTGTGGGTTCTGGTTCAGGTTCTGGTGCCTCCGATTGTTTTGTCTTCTCCTTTAATGCCTTCAATGTATCCTCTGAGATAAAAAAACAAGGGGTAAAAAAGAACTATAAGCGAAAATAAACAAGTAAAAAATAGATAAGACTGAAGCATGGACCTAATTGAAGCAAATTATCACAATTTATTTTACTTACTCCATGTATGAAGTAAGGTGATGTGAGATCCCACATTGGTTGGGGAGGAGAAAGAAACATTCCCTATGAGGGTGTAGAAACCTTTCCCTAGCAGTCGCGTTTTAAAAACTTTGAGGGAAAGCCCAAAGAGGACAATATCTGCTAGCGGTGAGCTTGAGTTGTTACACAAATGGTATCAGAGCTAGACATCAAGCCATGTGTCGGCGAGGGGGCTGAGCCCCGAAAGGGGGTGGACATGAGGCAGTGTGTCAGCAAGAACGTTGGGCCTCGAAGGGGGTGGATTGAGGGTCCCACATCGATTGGAGAAGGGAACGAGTGCCAGCGAGGACATTAGGCCCCGAAGGGGGTGGATTGTGAGATCCTACATCGGTTGGGGAGGAGAACGAAATATTCTTTATGAGGGTGTGGAAACCTCTCCCTAGCAGACGCGTTTTAAAAACCTTGAGGGGACGCCCGAAAGGGAGAGCGCAAAAAGGACAATATCTGCTAGCGGTGGGCTTGGGCTGTTACAGGTGAGTTGATGAAACAAAGCTTCCAGAATCATTAAATAATAGTGATAATAAATCAGACATCCAATCAAAAGTACCAGATGCATATCCAAGATTTATAAAGATATCCGTTCCAGACAACAATAACACTCAATAGCCTTCTATTTATTTAAGAAAGGTCATAAGGCTTCGATATCTATAAGCAGACATTAAACAATTCTAAGGCATTGGTCATCTTTTAGACAGATATCCACCAAACACAAAACTCCTTCCTCTGAACAGTGCACGGTCATAGAGTTTTCAATCTAATAATACGGGTACGAAGTTCCAGAAGTTACAAAGCAACACCAACATCGAACGAACATTGAAGTCTTTAACCACTACAAGGAATCCTTTTCGTCCCACGTTCTAGACAACATCAATACAACAAAGAAAAATAACAGTGTAGTAATGAAATAAATAGTACCTGTGACCCATTTCAAAAGTAAGCACTTTCCTCCAGTTGCAACAACATCTTGGGGGACCCTAAAAAAGCAACTAGCATGATTATTATGGAACTAACAGCCTAAACGCAACACATGGATGCAATATGATATTTCAATTCTTTCCTATTTACTACATTTTCTTTGATCCTCCAAAAGAAATCTATATTTATCAGCAGGCCTGGGTACACAATACAAAATCCCCCTTCTTTCCTATTTAAGCGAGATTCAATTGTTTCTTCTAAAGTAATATCTATTTGATTGTGTTTCTCATTCTTTCAATGCTACTGTAAACGAAAAGAAACCCAATTCAATCCCTTGATTTCAGCCTACGCCATGAAGGAAACTGCAACTGTCTCTGCAGGAGAAATTATTTTTGATTCTCTTACAGAAGATAGTAGTGGAAATCGTAGAGTTATAGTTCATCAATTAAGCCCTAAGCGAAGAAAGAGCTCCATCAATGGTAGCGTACAAAAGTAGAATTATCCGGCAAGAAAAGAGATTACCATTCTTTGATCCATTTAGCAGCAGGAGTCTTGTTCTTCACAATGGGACGCCTCTCGAACAGATTGTGATTAAAGTAAGTCTCCATGTCTCTGTCGCTGTCTCTGTCTCCCTCCCCTTTCTACTCCAAGCAATTGAACACGAACTCAACCGAATCGACAAGAAATCGAAATACGAAATTGAATCAATAACAAAAAAAAAGCACTGTGGAGGAACAGATTAGAGGGCGCGCGGCGCGCGGCGCGAGATGAATAGGCAAGGGGAGAGAGACGAGAACACGATAGAGACGGGAAGCTTTCAGGTTCGGTGTTCATGTCGGTTTGCTGGTTTAGTCTGCTCAGTATTGGTGGACCGGAATTCGCCTGCAAATTACCGTTTCGCTATCCGAGCCGCCCGGTCGAATGAATTCAGACCCGGTTTTTTTTCTCCCACCCTCTGTTTTCTCCAAACTATTTCTTTCTGATAAATCTAATAAATAAAAATTGCAATAGAAAATGTTTTTTCTAATTGAAAAAAATAAAATATATTGGATCGAGTTGATTGTCCAATCAATTATTTAATTTTTTATTTTTATTAAATATAAAATATTAATATTGTAAAACATTTATTTATTTTTTATTTATTTTCAAACTAATATTTTTCATTTAATTTTGATAAATAAATTGTGAAATATATATAAATTAACAATAAATTCGAGCCAGCTAATTTGATAATATACGGTTGAGTTGATCAGATTATTAATTCATTCATGAAACACAATTCATTCATGAAACACAAGATTTTATATTCAAAATAATGATTCAATACCTACTTTTAGAACACATGTTTGAGAGATGTTTCTACGCTCTTATAAAAAATGTTTCGTTCTCCTCTCGAACCACTGTTAGACGAACACTACTCGATATTGTCGTAGTAATTAGTTGTGGGACTTCCATCATCCAACACTCACAACCTACTTTTTTAAATGAAAATTGAAGAAAATAAGACTTATTGAAGTCTTCCGTAAACTCATTGTTCGTAGTGGAGGTTGCTGTGAGGAGATCCTTGTGCCAGTGAAGATTGCTTCCCAACTTCAATTCACCAAACTAAGGTTCAATCTTGTGTAGTGATTGTGGATTCATACAAGGATATTGAGTAGACGTTTGATGTATCAAACTCGACCCTATCTTTCGGAGCATGCATTCCCATCCATGTCGCAACTGATTCGGTAAGCTACGTGTCCAGTACTAAACTTTTATTTAATGGACAAAAAAAAAAAAATTAAAATTAAGACTAAACTTTTATTTATTTATTTATTTTTGGTACTATAATTAAATTTATTATTTAGCAGACAAAAGAAATATGGTAGCACCAGACCATTTCCAGTTACGACATGTCGGAATTAATCTATTTGTAAATAATGGGGTATAAACTTACAATCCTGTTGATGTACAGGGAGAGAATTTGTATGCACAATGGAACTGCAATTATCAGAAGAAGAGGAAGTGTTTTTGTTTAAAGAATATGATCAAATTTAGAACGCTCAAACTGAGCATCATATGAATTCTTCATGGCAACCTCATGGATTCTTGCCGTCTTAGAGGTATGCCTTCCAAGCCGTTATATCTGTCATCGTCCACGTGCTTTGGAAGTCGAATTGGCGACGATGTCGATAAACCTGTAGGATTTGGAAACCGAACACCGGAGTAAGACAAGCTGTGTAAAATCAGTCAATGTGAAAAAGGTCGATGCGCTTACTTACCATCAACCATGTCTTTTGTTTTGTGAAGAAGAAAGGTTCCTGAAAGAATAGTCACAAAGCCACATAATTCTGTGATGACTTGTGCTGGGCTCTGCCTATCCCAATCCTGAAAGTGAATGATCAATTGTTATCGCTGTGTCGGTATTGACATCTTACGATGAATGACGCCGAAGAGGCATAGAACGAGTCTAAAAGGACATAAATATGTTGCATACTTGTTGAGAAACACGTTCTAGTAAGCGTATTAATTACCAATCAATTGCGAAAAACATGTCGAAACATATTATGAATGTACCTTAAACATGATAACACTTGCCAAAATGGTCAGTGATGTGAACATCACGTAGTATATGGGAGATACAACAGCAGTGTTAAAAGTATCAAGGGCCTGCAATGAGAAGGAGAAGAAAAGGTAAACAAGTACAGCACGAATCATGATAGATCATCTCCATTTCGTGTTAAATTATCGTATTGAAATAGGTACACATCATTTTTCAAGGTGGAAATTTGTGAGATCTCATATCGGTTGGGGAGGAGAACGAAACATTCTTTATAAGGGTGTGGAAACCTCCCCCTAGTAGACGCATTTTAAAAACCTTGAAGGGAAGTCCGGAAGAGAACAATATCTGCTAGCAGTGGGTTTGAGTTGTTACAAATGGTCTCAGAGCCAGACACGGGGCGATGTGCCAGCGAGGAGGATGAGCTCCAAAGGAGGGTGGATACGAGGCGGTGTGCCAACAAGGACGTTAGGCCTTGAAGGGAGGTGGATTTAGGGGTTCCACATCGATCGGAGAAGGGAACGAGTGCTAACGAAGACGCTGGGCCCTGAAGGGGGGTGGACACGAGGCTGTGTGCCAGCAAGGATGTTGGGACCCTGAATGAGAGTGGATTGGGGGGTCCCACATCGATTGGAGAAGGGAACGAGTGTCAACGAGGACGATGGACCCCGAAGAGTGGTGGACATGAGGCGGTGTGCCAACAAGGACGCTGGGCCGCGAAGGGGGGTGGATTGGGGGGTTCCACATCAATTGGAGAAGGGAACGAGTGCCAGCAAGGACGCTGAGCCCCGAAGAGGGGTGGATTGTGAGATCCCACATCAGTTAGGGAGGAGAACGAAACATTCTTTATACGGGTGTGGAAACCTCTCCCTAGTAGACGCGTTTTTAAATCCTTGAAGAGAAGCCCAAAAAGGACAATATCTACTAGCGGTGGGCTCAGACCGTTACAAAAATGAACCATGCATGAAAAAGTGGCAGTAAATTTATGGATTATCAGTCAAACTACTGTATTTCTTATTATATAGCAGCAAGATTCTCTTCAACATATAAACTCTGCAGGATCGACAACGGGAACGAATAGGAGGGATCACTCAAAGATGGCAGCACGAGAAAACGAGAGAAACTGGAAAGAAAAAAGCATGGCTACCTTGTTCAGATAATTCATCTGGGTCAGCAAAAATGTGGCTACAAGTATTGCAAAAATCCAAGTTTGTGGATAAACTAGCTGGTTCACTCCAGATAATGTCAACTTCATGGCAATTCCAAGAGCTTTAACACCCATAACCTGCATAGTAATGAACCATTCAACTTTCTTTTCCCTAACCATGAAGAAATGATGCAAAGGAAACAAAAGCTAATGAGCAGTTAACGAAGAACGTAGCATACGTACCGATAACGAACCTAATAGGGAACAAACTCCGATATAAACCATTATGTGTGTCTCACCATATTGAGGTATAAAGTGGAATATGAGTATAACTGCAGAAGTTATGACCAGAGTTGCATACAAAAGAAAAGCTGCCATGGAAAAGAGTTCATTGTTGGTTAAGTCGAAAAGAAAACGATATACTGAAACGAAACAACTGAATCCAGGCAGCTTTGTACCTGGCTCCATTGCCATTTGCCAAACTTCGGTCACGGATTCGATCTCACGTTCTTGGGGAGCATGAAGAACAATCGTTGTGGAACCGACCACGCATAGTATACAACCAAGAACTCCAAAAATGTGTAGCTTCTCCTGTAAAATGATATGTGCAAGAACAGCACTGTAGGACGACGAGATCCGAAATTAGGATTGAAACCAACAAAATTAAGCTTTAAGTTTGAGCAATGTTTGATCCATGCCTGATTATGATGCTGAGAGCTCCCAAAGGAGTGACTAATAAGGCTGGTGCAAATGCGTATGCCACAAAGTTAGCAATTTCTCCAACAATCACTGTTGAAATGATAGAAATCCATCAGATCTATATCCAAATTCACTTTCCAACTATGAAGAACTCATTTGGTTTATGATTAATACATAAAAATAGCAAAAATTTATAACTATGGCCGAGGTAAAGTCCATAGAGATTCATCTAGAGTGCAAGAATGGGGAACGAAGAACGAAACATTCTTTATAAGGGTGTGGAAACCCCTCCCTAATAGATGCGTTTTAAAATCGTGAGGCTAATAGTGAAACGTAACGGGCCAAAATGGACAATGTATGCTAGCCGTGGGCGATCTTATAAACAAAGAAGACAGAATCAAAAGAACTTTCAAGAATCGATGTTTCAACCAGTTTAAGAGAACAGATCAGTTACTTATGAAATGGAAGATTTGATTATTACTGTTCTTCAATTTGAAATCATAAACATCAATAACCAATCGCCAAGAACGCTTAAAACTCACTTGTTATCATGCCCAACCACCACAATGGCTCATATAAGTAAGTAAATCCGCCAGCTCCTGAAAGGATTCAATCAGCAAAATCACAACAAAACTAAAAGAAATCAAGCATGGCAGGACGCCAATCCAGAGTATAAAAAACATTATCAAATCAATCTCATATTACCATATCGGATCAAAACGTGCTTCGATTCAGAAAACAGAAATCAATCGAACTAAAACGAAAAAATCCAAACACACATTGAACATCAAACAATTTCCGAAGAATCGTACCTGCTCTGATTCCCGACGCACCGGCTTTCTTCAAGCCCTTCTTCTTGACAATGAAGCTCCCACCGATGAAGAAGCTGGAAGAAAGAGCAAGAATGAAGCCTTTGGTATTGTCCGAGGAGATGCCTTCGTGCCAACTGGGAGGCTCGGCCGCCATGGCTGAGGAAGAAGCGATGAAGCAAGCAGTGGCTAGTTCATCGAGCGCTGATTCAAGGGCGTCGGTACCCAGTAACGGAAATAGAAATGGGTGTAAATCGAAAGGGAAGATTTGAAGATGAATGGAGCGAAAGATCAAAGGGTTGATGGGTATGTCGGCGCTTATAAAGAGAGGCCCCGCTGGGTGAAGAGAAACTGGATACAGCTGGGGGCGTTGCTTGGATTGGATCGAAATGGCAGAAAGGAGAGAGAGAGAGAGAGAGAGAGAAGAAGAAGAACAAATTTCCCCCTTTGCTTCTCAAATGTGATACTAAGTTTTCAAAAAAGTGTGGACTCATACTGCTAAACGGGTGATCTTAAAATTTTAAATTTAATTTTTTAACTTTCAAATTTCAAATTTCAAATTTACAGTTACTCACTTCCAAAATATCTCACAATCCACTGGCTCGCATTTGATCTCTTCTCTAATGGACGTGGAACTTTCAATCCATCTCCCTCTCGGTCCCAGCGTCCTTGCTAGCACATCGCCTCATGTCCACCTCTCCTTCGATACTCAGCCTCCTTGTTGGCACATCACTCCGTATCTGATTCTGATACCATTTGTAAAAACTCAAGCCCACCGCTAGCAAATATTGTCTTATTTGGACTTTTCCTTTCAACTTTTTAAAACGCGTCTACTCCCGACAGATTTCCTCATCCTTATAAAAAAATGTTCCATTCTTTTAACATAAAAAATTAAAAAAAAAATTTTAAAAAAATCTGACGAATGTATTAATTACAAAATTAAATTTTTTAAAAAAAATTTAGAAATTTTATAATTTTTTATAATTTTATTTACCTATAAATGGATAAATAAACTAATTGATTCTTCTCCTCTCCATATTTGAACGGACCACTCCAAGCTTTACTTTATATTTTATAAAACTTTTTATTATTCTTTTAAAAAAAAATGTTAATTTACCATAATTTTTATGGATGTGGTTTAAAAGATATATCTACAATAATGGCTTTTTATGATGAATTCAATTAAATTTGTGGTTGAAAAAATTTGTAGTTTTAATGGACAGTGTTTAATTGGATTGTTAATTGAAAATTATTTTTTAATTATTTTTACTAGTTATCTATTACTTATTAATTTAAAATACTATTTTATTTTTATGTATAAATTGTATATTAAATATTTATCTCAAATATTGTAACGTAATATTAGAATAATTTAATTATGTTTAGGTAAATAATTATTTATTGACCAATTGGGTATGAAAATAAATTGAGGAAGAGATAAGTTTGGACAACTTTTAAGAAAAGTACTTAGAGATATTGTTTGTAAACTATTTTCTTAAAAAAAATATATATATATATATATATATTTTATTATTGGTTTTGGATGTTTTTGTAGGGTCACATATGTTTTTTTTTTTTAATTATTATTATTTTGTAGATAAAAGTTTTTGGCTCGGGGAACGACTAAGCCAAGTAGCTGGTCGGGTTTTGTTCGAGGAAAATAAAAATAAAAATAAAAATAAAAAAGAAAGTTTGTATTTGCATATAAGGGAAACTATGTGGTATCACAATTGCACTAATTGTGTTTTTTTACTCTCGTGTAAGTCAGTCAACTAAGACGTGGATTGTCGTTGGCACGAACGACATATGTTCAAGTCTCTAGTCTCGTATTCGAGAAAATTGTTTACAAAATGGAGTTGGAGAAAATTTTAGGAAACATTAGCAATCGATTTAAGAAAGTAACGTTATAGGCTAGCAAATAAATAAGCAACAACCACAACTTTAACAGAGTTGACAACTAGTCATATCAAATGAATGTCAAAGAGTCGAATTTTTGTGACACCCGCTAATCGACACCTTGATTCACAGGAGTTACCAATGACATAAATAACTTAATTCAAAAGTCGAAACATTTTCATACATATCAAGTAACACACGTGAATCTAGTACTTTTTACAACACAAAAATAACTTAATTAAAACAGACTTAGAAATGGATTCCTTGTAGTCTCCCGTCCTCCTCGATTGGCCTGCATCATCTATGTCTTAAGGAGTAATTAAATTATTACTCAGTAAATAGTTGTTTACTCTAGGTTCGTTACTTTATCTTTCCAGTTGTCCATTTAAACTCTCTATATGTTTATTTAAAATTTTCGAACTCTCATATAAGACTCACCCTGGGACTCTTATGTAAGACTCATTCTCAATCAAGTACAACTCAATTTCTCTAGTATACCAACGATCATAGATACTCATTGTTCCAAACTTAACACACAACACATCGGTCAGAAACTCTACAAAAATTAGTAGACTACAATACTCGTATAAATAGCTCATGACTCAACAAACTAAAGCACGACTTAGTTATAACTTTGAGTTAATTGAGAAGGAACTATACATAAACAGAAGCTAAAGCTAGTTCATTCATTGTAATTGAAATTATTTGTGCCTTCCCCTTGAAAATCATATTAAAAAAATTACATGAGGCTACCTTCTTACATAAATACAGCACCAACAACAGTCAAGAAACCTCAATGCAACCATTATACACAACAGATTCTATTGTTATGAAGAGCAGAATAATGAAGAACTATACACAATACAATCCCTCATTACAATTGTGTTCTGTAAATTCATTATGACAAAAGTTGAACAGCCGCAATCACTGGTATCTTCTCTCTTAATTTCTGTGTAACAGCCACACGAACTGTCATGACTCCAGCGGCCGGCCCTGTGATCCTAACCTTAACTATTGGCTCCTCGATACCCACAAGTTCAAGGGATCCTCCCGCCGCCCCAACAAGGTAAGGTCTTATCTCTTCCAGTACCTAAGAAAAGGGCACAAAGAAAATTCAGCTTCTGAAGGAGCATGGATCCATGGAGTTCATTGGAATCTACAACCAATTCAAGTGGCAAGGATGCGAACCAACTTGGATGAAAGGATAGTCAATATGAAGGGAAAAAAACGTGCATTTCTTACAGCTGGGAAAAGTTGATAACACAGTGTAGAACAATAAGTATTTCAAACAGCATCTATCAGGACGATTCAATTATACAGCGGTTGGTTCATATCATAACAAGCAAATTCATAAGTTTTAATGTTCGATTAGTATCAGGTTCATAGACTACTAATGCTGCAGGCCTAACCAAGCTGGTCGCAGTTTTGGACCAATACCAAGTAGCAAATCCATGAGAAAATCAGCCACTGAACATTGGGTGCACTTAATTGACATTGCAACCAGCTTGAACTAATAGGTTCATGTTGAGGATTGTTGGAAGAAGAGTCTCACGTTGGCTAATTAAGGGGTTGATCATGGGTTTATGGGTAAAGAATACATCTCCATTGGTACAAGTCCTTTTAGGGAAACCAAAAGAAAAGCCATGAGAGCTTATGTTCAAAGTGGACAGTATCATACCCTTGTGGAGGTTCGTGGTTCCTAATATGGTATCAGAGTCATGGTCTTAACTTAGTCATGTTCATAGAATCCTCAAATGTCGAACAAAGAAGTTGGGACCCTTGAAAGTGTAGTCAAAATTGACTCAAGTGTCGAACAAAGGGTGTACTTTGTTCGAGAGCTCCAGAGTAGGAGTCAAGCCTCGTTTAAGGGGAGGTTGTTAAGGGCTCCATAGACCTTAGGGAAGACTATATGATGTACTTTGTTCGAGGGAGGATTGTTGGAAGAGGAGTCCCACATCGGCGAATTAAGGGATTGATCATGGGTTTATAAGTGAGGAATACATCTCCATTGGTAAGAGGCCTTTTGGGGAAACCAAAAGCAAAGCCACGAGAACTTATGCTCAAAATGGAAAATATCATACCATTATGGAGGTTCGTGATTCCTAACCGTTCAAAAGTGTTGTCTTATCAAAAGTATCAAAAGTATCTAAGAAAGTGAAAGATGCCATATGAAGGTTAGTTGAAGTTGGGTAAAAGGAATGCTTGCTTAATCCGACCCTCAATTTCTCAATAAACATATATATAAAGAACCCGTGGAAGCTATACCACTGTGAAAAAAAAAAAAAAAAAAAAAAAACTCCAAATGTAACGGTCCAAGCCTAACGCTAGCGGATATTGTTCTCTTTGGGCTTTCCCTCAAGGTTTTAAAACGTGTCCACTAAGGAGAGGTGTCCACACCCTATAAGGAATGTTTCGTTCCCCTCTCCAACCGATGTGGGATCTAACACAGAGAGGGAGCGGCCCTCATACGTTATATGTTGTATCCCTTGGTTAGAGATAACAGGTGGGTGAGTGTGTACAAGGCAAAAAAACGATCCAGAAACGACATATAAGTTTGCACCCAAGTGAGAATTTATTCACCTTCTCTATATTTTCCTCGTTGAGCTCCAATCCAGTTTCTTCATCCGCTACTGGTTCCACTGCAACTATTTCAGGGATCTTCTCCATCAAACGCCGTTCAATTCCCATCTTCATGGTCATAACAGAACTCGGACATGAGCCGCATGCTCCTTGTAGCTTCAACCGTACAACATTTCCATCTATTTCATGTAATGCTACATTTCCACCATCTGCAATAAGATACGGTCGAACCTCATCCAACACACTTTCAACATTTTCTGCAGTCAGTGGCAATTCCAGTGCCGAATCGGGAGTTGCAACAGCTCTAATAACTATAAACAACAAATTCCAAATCAAATGACAAAGATCAGTAAGCTCAAAAGAAAGAGGAAAACGGAAGGGGGGGGGGNGGGATTATACATCCTCTTCGTCAAAGTATCGACAACTAATCGCATATCGACCCTAACAGTAAACAAAAACAACCAAATAGAATGAACAACCAGAACCTTATACCAATCCAAACCACTTGAATAGAACGGAAAAAGAAATCGTACCTTGGCTACGTGAGTTAAACAGCAATCGATTACGACGGGAACGAGATGATCTCCTCCAAAGAGGACTGCCGTGGGCAAATAATAAGGTCGAAATCTACAAGAAAATCCAAAAAAAACTCATCAATTTAGTTTTGAGGAATGAAAAAGGAAGAGCAAAATCAAGAAACGAAATGAACCTTGAAGCTACGTAAACAAGGAGTTCCAAGGGTTTGCGGAGCTCTGGCGCAAGGGGAGGAATTCAAAACCACGGCATGCATATTGAACACAAATCGGTGTTCCTTCTTCAGCAATAGGGATGATTTCGACAAGAATGGATGAAGAGATTGAGAAACTCGAAGGCGTAATGAGAGTAGGAAGGGAGAAGGAGAGGTGAAAAACGCGGGGAAATATGAACAAACAAACAGTGATTAACCTTTCGCCGCCTTACAATGTTCGATCCTTTCTTCTTTCCTTTCTCCTCTTCCCAAATTCTTTTTTTTTTTTTTTAATTATTATTTTATGAATATAGCCTAGTTCACCAACTTCTAATTATGCCAAAATAATAATAATAATAAACAAATAAACCCCTCAAAATTATTTTATAATGTACCCATAATTTCAATTAATTAATTTTATTAGGTTGGTTTTGAGTCTAGCTCATCCATAATTATTTACGTACATGCTTCATTAATTAAAATTTGTTCATATATACGTGCTTAGAAACAAATTGTTTTTATGTGTTTGTTTTTTGTTTTTGGAGAAGAAATCAACTTTTCTTTGACAAATTGATTGGTCTAAAGTAGTTCAAATTCTATTAATAAATATATATATATTTCATACTAAAAAAGAAGACCCACAAGGAAGACACTATGGGTCTATGTTGAGCTAAGCTCGACAACCCAAACTGATCGAACCAGAATTATAGAAGTTGGGTTAGGTTGGGACTAGTATTTTGGGTTAGATTGGGTTAATTTTTTGAACCGAATGTTTGGTTCAGATTTCGAGTTCATTTAACAAAATTTCGAGTTGAAACAACTTTAGCTTTTGCATACTTCGACATGTTCTTGTCCAACTCTACCTTCAATGGCGCCAATGCACTTACGTGCTTCTTTCTCTTCTTATTGAGCTTGGCAAAGACTGATCCATTGTTCCTATTCCAAGAAATAGAACATGAGCACATAGTGTTTCGGTGGCAACGAGTAAGCATTTTTGTCGGGGCAGAGTGTCGCAAAAGGAGCCAAAATTTTGATTAGGCATGTTAGGGTTTGTCATGCTTGGAGAGTTGAGTGTATTGAGACTATGAGATCTGATATTGATTGGAGAGACAACAAAGATGCCGGGCCTGAAAGGGGAGGATTGTGAGAAACAAATGCCAGCGCGAGGATGCTGGTCCCGAAGGGCCGATTGTGAGATCCGATATCGATTGGAGAGAGAAACGATGCATTCTTTATAAAGGTGTAAAAACCTCTCCCTAATAGAGGCGTTTTAAAAACCTTCCAACCACAAATTCCTAGTCCTCTTAGTACAACATTACAGCTCGCTACAACGTGCAAAAAGAATCAAGCTTCTGTGAGAAGAAAATGGCAGAAAAAACCAAACAGATCAATTTTATTTCTTCATACCAGTCAGTACACAGTACATGAAAACTTGGACAAACAATAAGGCTACATTACTAGTTTTTCATATCTTATTCCCCAATAAACTATATAGTAAATGTAAATTCTACCCTTTTCTCCATTTTATTCTTAATATTATCAGTACTTGCTAACAACAAATTTTATCTTTTACGTGATCCTCCAGTTGCTGGATTTTTATCTCTTTTCTTAAAGAGTAACGAGAGCGCTGGGCGCACCATTGGCCATGTCGTGAGGACCGCGATGTAAGCGAGCAGCCAAACTGATCTACCACTCCACCGTGCAAGACAATCTGTACATTTCCTTACAGGAGTTGTGGCCGGTGTTGTATTCTTCTCTTCATATATCTCTAGTTGGTCGTTCTTCCTATCATGGTCAGCCTCTTCTTTGTCCAAAATGACTTCGTCATCGGTACTAACATTCGTCGTTTCCTGGTTTGGCATGTCTTGCACAGTATCGTCTGTTGGTTCGTCGCCTACCGCAGTCACCATTCCATCTTCCAAAACACTCACGTAAGGACCCTGATCAATGGAAAAGCTCGGCGTCGGTGCTCTTGTCTTTTGCATCTGCAAGAAAGTATACGTTGAATGAGGTCAGGTTATATAGAAATCGAAGGCTTCGCAGACGTCGATAAGTTTAAAATTCCTATGGTTTTTATGATAACATTGATGGATGGATATGAAAGGGATTGCAACCAAGAGAAAGCTCCAATTCTAAGACAATAGGAAAATATTGAAAGCTGAACCTTTCTTTTGGAGAGTATCCAAAGTGGATGAACCTAGCATTCCACTTGTTTGAGGTGCAAAATAGGTTAACAAGATTGAGAATGGATGATTCCATCATGTTTGACCAAATATAAAAGGCATTTGAAACAGGAATATCATTAGGAGAGAGATCTCAGATGAACTTGTTCAATTCTCTCATACTTTTAGTAATGCAACTCCTAAGGATTTTCAGTTGATCAATCTATTAACTTTGAAATCACTACCAATACCCCAAGAATCATTAAACAAAACATGAAGATCTTTAATTTCTCGCCAGGAAAAAGAATATCTACCAATGTGGGAGGTAGGATCACACAAGTACTGCTAATCCAACAGAAAAAGTGGTTGTCAAGGGAAAGTTTTAAGTGGTGTAAATACCACTTGGAACATCCAAAGCAATCGATATTTAACGTTCAAACCCATATGGTTGGATAATCGCCTACAATTTAACAATGGGCTGGCTTCCCAGATCACCTAAGAGAATCTATAGGAATGAAAAGACATACTAGAATACCATAAGTAAGATAAATTATAGAATTCCCGAACTTTCGAGCGGTTTGGAGCCTCCCACTTCCCCTAAATTTTAGTGTTTTCATTCCTTTAGATTCTCTTAGGTGATCTAGGAAGCCAGCCCATTGTTAAATTGTAGGCAATAATGGTTGTCCAAGGAGTATTGCAGCTAGGTAGCTTGGGTCTGTCTCAGGTATTAATAACAGAGTATGGTAAAGCATCAATCTATTCCTCTGTTTGGTTGGATAAAGGCCCGAACTTTTTTCCATTGTTAGGGCTCTCATTATAGATTGGATAATCCATTCATGGTTCGTGAATTCTATTCCAATGCTACAATTTCATTAGGGTCATGTTACTGTACCTGCTTTATTACGCTAATGTACGGGCTGGAATGCAGGACGCCAAGGAATTCATCAACAGCTCTCGCCCACCTACAGGATATGATTTGACATGATCAATCACAATTAGATGACTTTAATTCCAGATTTGCTAATGAAAGTTGAGCTGCAAGATACGATTTAGCAATCAGTAATTCACTTTTTTTTTCTTTTTTTTTTTTGGGACAATTTATACCCAAGACAAGCGCCTTGACCCAAAATGAAAGCAGAAGATCAAGCCTTTTAATCATACATTTGGAATTTTTGCACCCTTCTATTACAACATAAAAATGCCTCATAAATTAACCTGGTTCTCTCTTTATTGCTACAGTGCTACTATCATAATTTGGAGAATTGAACAAATTCCTATTTCCGAGTGCCGTTTACAAATGGGACCATAAATATTACCACATGCTGCTGGCAGTTATCCCTTCATAGAAAGCTAGGTGTCCTCCATGCGGAGTCGTTGCTAGAACAACGTTCCTATTTGCCCTGAAAATAATTGAACAACCAGGGTTAATCAAACTCCAAAAGAGAGAATCAAACAAGTCACAGCAATGAATTTTACTCGACCTGCTATATAGGCGAGGAAACAAAGAATTTAGAGGATTGGAAACTATTTTGAAGAAAAATTGGTAACAGATGTCGTTGAATAAGTTACCATGTTAATGGGTACCAAAAAAAATTCTTGAGGAGATAAAAAAAAAAAAGGTCATGCATTTGACCTCCTATAGAGTCATTTTATCCTCCCCATTAAGATTGATAACCTGTGCAAATTTTTGAACCCACAAATGAATTGATAAAAGATCAAATTGATAACCTGGGTCTAGCGTTGATTCAACGCTGGTTATGTTGAAAGTACAATAACTGTTATGTCAGAAAGTACCTGTTGCAACTGCTGACTGTATAAAATTTTGCACTTATTTTAGCAAAAAAAAAGTATAAGACACTTTTCTTCATTAAACTATCACATGGTGCAATATATTTGTAGTCAGTTAAGTAGGCAACAGAAAATAAAGAAGATATTGTTCATACGGGTAATTTGGCCAAGAACAAGTGGGGACACTTGAACCTCCGACCTTAAGGAAAAGAGTAGATGCCAACTATGGCTCAACTCACTTTGGTCACTCATTCACATTTGAGCAAGAGGAAGTTTGGTAAATGTTAATGGCAAAAAACTAGCTTTAGACACTGGCAAAAAAAAAAAAAAAAAAAAAAAAAAAAAAAAAAAAAAAAAAAAAAAAAAAAAAAAAAAAAA
>NW_019268527.1:897649-905628 GCF_002738365.1 Cucurbita moschata
AAAAAAAAAAAAAAAAAAAAAAAAAAAAAACTCACTTATCAAAAAATCAATAACAAGGTGAAATAGTATAGCATTAATGTCAAAAAAAAGCAATAGAAATAAGTCCTACCTACACTCGTCCCATGGAATGGCTTCTTTTGTGCACAATGGATCATCCAAAGCACTGATACATAGAAGTGGCACTGCCACATTTCCCACATATGTAGAACTAGAGGCGTGCCTGTAATATGCATCCACGGTCTGGGAAAGGGAAACATGTTATAGCATTTGCATAGATATGAGAACATGAGGGTATTCTTGATTTTACATGTTACAAAAAAGTAATAATAAAATAAAATAAAATCCATACTAATTTTGTAAAATTATTTTCTATTGTTTTTAATTTTAAAAACTGTATGAAAAGATAGTTCCGTTCATGTATTTTTATTTCTTTCTTCTATATATTAATTTTAAAATATGACAAACTAGGATCAAATTATACCTTAACGGTTGATGATTATATATGGACCGACAATTTTGAAAGCACACTAACAGTATTTCTATTTTTTGTTCTTTACGCCTTGAAAGCTGTTTTTCAAAAAATTATTGTCAGACCTGTTTTACGTTTTTTTTTTTTTTCAAGAATTGTTGTTTAAAATTATCCTGTCAAAATAAGTATTCATAGTAAGAGTGCATGTCTTACCTCAAAATTTGCAAGGATACGTGTGGCATAGTTATCAAAATCACGAACCGAACGTGACTGCCATGAAGCAAAAACGAAAAGATCAATATATGTATATATGAGTTATTTAAGTAAATAAATAAAAACTTCAGTGACAAGGTTGTAAATGTTCCTTCCAATTTCTATTTAGAACCGCCAAAGAAGTAGGCCGTCCTGAAGTTGAATCTCAGAAAACCTCACTAGCAGGCTCTTAAAAGACTACCCCGATCTATTGCATTGAAAGGGAGGCCAAGTAAATATTTAAACCTATAGATATGAACCGCACTTTTCTTCCAATCTGTTATGAAATTAATGTAACTTATAGTCTTGTATTCCTCACGTAAGGACAGCCCAATAAGTAGTTTTGTTAATATTGAATATTTTAAAAACCCAAAGCAGAATGATGGAAATCTTGGTGGTGTATAAATTCCAGATAATACTTTAACTGATGAACTTATGTTGACACAACAACTAAGCTATCCATCAGAAGATGATCATCATATCAGAGCTCGCAAAGTTAATAATGCTTGACTTAAAATATTTACATGCTAAAGTATGATGTAAAGAGTCAAGGACCTTCTTAATGGATTCCCACTCTGTAAGTCGAGACAAGTTGGATTGATGCCTGCAGGAAATATAATTTAGTCATCACATAAGAAACCCTAAAGTTGGAAAGATGTTAATGTTATGTAGGTTGAATAGTTAAGGCAGTAAATCTATCTAAGTTATCATGTCAATGGGTACAAAAAAAAAATCTTGAGGTGATAAAAATTTTTTTAACGTACAATAGTGCAAAACCTTGTAAGCCGTCAGCCAAAGCTTTATTATAAAAACCCTGAACAAGCCTGCGATTAATGAACCTGTCACAAATCTACAGAAGGAAATGGCATGTGAATTGTGTTAGACCATTAAAAACAGACTAGAAGCTTGGGTCCTGCCATTATACTGACATTGGGACGAGCTTCACGCACACATTGAGTCCTGAGAGAATGGATGAGCAAGGACACTCATGACTATAAGATAAATTGAACAATTCTATTACTTTTTCTGTATCAAAAGTATAGAAGGAAAAGTAGAAAGTAAATTAATATCAGTCCATCAGGTTTGCAGACTGTACTCATCTCAATTTTGCTACAAACCTAAGAACAACTTCCACGCAAAGTCTTGTTAAAAAGAGACGCAAATCAGTTAAAGAAAAGAGTTGTAATGGGCATAGACTAAACGATCTTGAGATCCATTCAATAGCCTCTCTACACATGCTAATATGAACGTGCATCACAACGAGGGGAAAAAAACATTCGGGAAATTAAGATATAAAATGAAAGCCCAGAAAATAGACTGGCAGAATAAATAAGATGGGTTCTAGTATACCACCAAAATAACTTAGATTGCCTTGAGAATATTGGAAAAAGAATCTTTAGAGATATAATCCATTAAAGTATCAATCAAATCTTACATGGTTGTTCAGAACACAATTGGCCTTATTTAGAAAATAAATTAACGATGAAAAAATATTGTGAAAGCAACAATCAAATCAAAATTTCAATATCTGAACAAAGAATGAAAAAGAGATGGTGAACCCAATAGATGAATAAACTTCTATTGAGTATAAAAAGTTGGTGATTCAAAAAATGTGATACAAAAACCTTCTTGGAAGTTTACACATATGTATGGAGAAGAATTTAACCTATTTGAGGTCTAACAACTTAAAAACGAAAAAAATAATATAAAAAACACTTGTGTTAAATGTTTAAAGTGAAACTTACGACTTAATACTGAACAGTTGAATCTAAGAATAAAGAAGAAACTTAAAAGACTCAAAACTGAAATTTAATTATGAAAATCCTCAAATCTCAACACTCGTCGAGGTTTTTCTTTGCCACAACCTAAATGTGTCGTTGAAACACCAACTATTTGACAGTTCTCTTTTTCTCCCCTTCCTTCAATAAATAAAATTGACTTTTATGTGCTTTGTTATCCCATATTGTATCGGATTGAAGAAACTGGCAGACTGGTTATCTCAAAACCTTTTTGTAGGTTCTTTTGGCTTAAATCCAAAATCACCCAGCAAGTTATGAAGCCATATTGCTTGATTTGCAGCTGATACAGAAATTTCAACTTCAACCATAGATTCAGCCACAACTTCTAGTTTACTTGAAGTTCCAAGAGAAACAACATCACTAAAAATACTTTTAAATCCATCAACAACCAGTCCAATCACTATTAGCACATCCAATCAACTTTAAGTCCCGTGCAACAAATATTAAGTCAGACCGAGATGTCATTCTCAAGGTTTTATACTTGTAATTGATCTTAATTTCAACTAAACTTGCATGCTTCTTGAAAGTATCATAAACTTGAGTTCCTCCATCAAAAAAATATTCTCAAGTCATCCGAGTAAAAGAATCAATAAATGGAATCAAATATTTATTATTCCCAAAAGATGTGTTGCACATGAGACTGCAAATATCGCTATGCACACCAATTTGAGCTTTACTTTGGCTCTATAACTGCAATCTTTTGGAAAGAAAAGTAGTCCATACATCTTCCGTTCTTGGGCAACTTTCACAAATCTAATCAAATAAGGTAAAATTTGAAAATTCATCAACCACATTAGAAGAGACCAAAGCATTGATGTCACGTTTTGCCTTCTTCCACTTTGGCATTTGGGGCTGATGACATAAAGAGTCGCCATTCAGAACGAAAGCATTGTCAACCATGCTGACCTTTGCAATCTCTAGTTCTGGTTGGTCATAAATAACACGAACTTGATCCTTGAAAACTTGTTATGCAACAATTGAGTAATACCAAGCAAGTTTTGAGATAATCTTGAAATATCTGAAACATTGAATATCTTCTTTTCACCTTGCTTAATATGCATTATGACAATACCTTTACCCTTCAACTAGCATCATCTTGTCATGTCCAAGAATGATCTTAGGCTTTAAAGAACTACCAACTTGGCTAAAAAAATTGATGTATTTAGCCATGTGCATAGTACATCCACTGTCAATAGGTCAGGAGGTTGGCTCTTCGTCATCAACATGAGAAGCCATAAACAATAAGTTTGTTTCTTGATTATTGTCGGAACAACTTGCTTGTTCCTAAGAATATTGTTGGGTTTGGTTTTTCTTGGCATAACTTCTCTGTATGACTATCCTTGTTGCAATAATCACAATGATAGATTTGCTTATTTTTGGACCAACATTTCTTCTCAGCTTGGTAGGTCAAAGAGGAAATTTATCCCTTCTTGATGCTCCTTTTTCCTTGTACCCCTGATCTTTGGTTGCCTATCTATCTTCTGCACTAGGTTTCTTGCCTTTAGTTTTGGCATGAATGAATTAACATGCTCTTCATTACACATTGTATCTCTTAATTAACTCATCTATAAAGAAAGTAATCAAATCAAAAGACTTTTCTATAGTTGAGATCTTTGACTCAAATTTGATGGGAACACTTAACAGTTGTATTTTCCATAACCCTTAAATCTGAAATTTCCACCAGCGAAACTTATCTTATCACTTTTGTTGTGTAGTCCCTCCCAAAATCTAAATCCTCCATTTTTATCATCTTAAACTCTCTTCAAAGTCAATAATTTGATAGCTTTCACCCTGGCACTTTTTTTCAAATTCTTCCAGCAATTTATCCCAAGCTTCTTTTTTCGTTTTACAATCATTAATTAGCAAATATAAGACTACATAAAATGGCATGAATCGCAGCTAAAGCCTTGGGCTTCTTTAATTTCTCCTTCTCAGGTAGTCTGATCTAAGTCAAAGTCGGATTTTCTCCTAATGGGTGAGGACCAGCATCATCAGTTGAAACAGACTCACAAATGCCAAGTGCCTTGAGATAGGATTGCATATTAACAATCCAAAATAGGAAGTTTTCACCATTAATACGTGAAGAAGAGGTTACAAAAGTAGAAAATATTTTTTAAAATACAAAAATTGAATTTCTCACTCTCAAATAAAATTATAGCCTTTTAAATCGAAGGCTCTTATACCACTATTGAGAAAAAAAATGAACGATGAAAAAATATTGTGGAAGCACTAATCAAATCAAAATCTCAATGTTTGTGGAACAAAGAGAATGAAAATGAGAGAATGGAATCCAATAAATGAATTAACTTCTATTGAAGTATAAAAAAATTAGTGATACAAAACTTTCTCGGAAGTCCACACTTATATAGAGAGAAACGTATTCAAGATCTAACAACTTAAAAAGTTAAAAATAATAAAAACAACATTAATGATAAATGTTTAAAGTGAAAACTTACGACTTAAAACTGAAAAAAATTGAATCTAACAATAATAAAATAAAATAAAAACTTAAAATACTCAAAACTGAAATTTAATTAAAAAAAAAAAAACTCAAATATCGACAAGCATACTAACCAAAAGATCCCAAGGCGAGCAAATAGCAGCAGCACCGGAAATGGGGACATTAGCACCGTCCTCTCCAAGGTATTTTACCTGAAGGAAGCAGTATAAGTTGGTAAAGAAAAAAACAAAATTATGCATAAGACTAATTTTACGAGCTTCTCCAAGCTAATATAGTGTGTGCATAGTCTATTAAGAAATCAATTCCCAACTACGTATAATAAATATTCAAGGTTATCAAGACTGAGCAGCAGCTTGACGGCCCATTTTGGTAACGTACTGATTTCATTTCCTACTTCTTATTTATGAAATAAATATATTTAGTAACTATTCTTGTTTCTAGTTTTCTCTTTCTTTTATATTAAAAAAATATAAAATATATTTGGTGACCATTTCTTGTTCTCTTAAGTTTTTAATTACAAAATAAAACGTTTACATGGAAATTAATTTCTTAAAATATATTTATTATGCATTTTATAAGTCCAAAAGGATAATATCCTGCTTTTATTTATATTTTAAAAAGAAAAACTTGATACAAGAGCAAAAAAACAAAATAATAAGAAACTAGATTTTGTTACTTTCAAATTTATACATAATTTGAGAACCTTTCTTAAACATGAGAAACAAGAATACAAAAACAATTACCAAGCACTAATGTTTATCAAACATTTTGAAAGTTAGATAAGATGGAATAAAGATTTTCAGACTCCACAATAAAAAAATTCCCATTGATCCCAAAACAATGTTCTGGCTTCTTAAACTAGGACAACGTAAGATTACCAATCCAGAAGAATTTATGAGCAAACTTGAGTCCATCCTATTTTTATACGTCTCCTGACTTCAGGATAATATCCAATGCAGTCAAGAAAACATGAATTTATAAAGTGCTTAACAGGTAAATACTTATACCAGAACGTTTGCGCCAATACTAGTTCCAACAACAAACAGAGGGACTTCTGGATGTTGACTATGAATATGGCCAACCACTCTCCTTATATCCTCTGTCCACGCAGCATTATAGACACGTTCAGACTGACCAAAAACCAACGATTACCAAGATTTCAGTGAAGTAAGATATATCAGATATACTGAACTCCATAATATAAATTAAAAAAAAAAAACATCTGGAAAATCTTATTATTGTGATGTAGTAAGATTAGTGGTTAATAGATATTACTCTTGGTTAATTCCTTTTAAATCTTATCATCTGGAAATTTAAAGTTTTTTCTTTAAATTCTCTATAAATAGAGAATTGCCCTCTTGTATTCTTTACCTTTTTTTATTGATAATAAAGATTCTTGATAGACTTCTTGGAGAGAATTCTACTTAGTCACTTAGGCTACTCCAAATTGTTCAGCAGCTCACACTTACTTACAAAGAATACCTTTTAGAGTATTCTCTTTTCAAGAAGGAAGAAGAAACGATAAGCACATTTCAAGAATGAAGATTTACAACACAAGAAATGTGACAAAGATAAGATGTAACTATCCATATAGGCAAGAAAACCACAAGCACATCAAAAAAAAAAGTGCTAAAATTTCAACTAGCTATTCAAAAGATGGATTTCAACATAACAAGTCTGCCCATACTCAATTTCTTCAAAAATACTATCAAGATTTAGATTGGAATTCTTATTCTAGTCACTCTACTGATTCCAGAGAAGATCGTGATACAAATTCAAGAGCATTCAAGAAGTTGCCAGTAACGAAAATTTACGGCACAAGAAAGAAGTTCAAGGCCAGAAAATTTTCCATCAAATGTGGACCACGGCCAATGGAGGCAAAAGTAGAAGGAAATCGGAACCAACACTTGCAATTGGAGGAAATCAGAGAAAGGTTGATGGACTTTGAGCCTATGTTGGGGAAAGTAATTCACAATTTGGATCATTTTTCAACAAATTGACAAATTCAATGCAGAGAAATATTCACCCTAAGACAAGGACTCACAGATCATATGAGAATGATTCAAGAAAATACCATGGGGAGGCCTCTTGAACATCAATTTTCAAGATTCATGAATCAAGATTATGAATTTTGAGAAGAGAAGATTTCTACCATGGACATATATACCAAAATTGTGGAGAAAGACAAGAAAAAATGCTCCAAGAACAGAAAGCCCACCTTCCAAAAAAAGTTAGGAACCTTTTTCATCATGATAAACTTCATGAATAAGGGTTCTTAGTTCTAGATTCCAATTGTTCTAGCAAAGAATAAGGGGTTTTTTTTTTTTTCCATGGATTTGATGTTAACAATTCTGATTTTTTTTTTTCAGCAAAGAAGAGGAGTGTTTTCTAAAATTTGAAAATTATTTTGACGAGGAAAATGAAGTTGAGAAAGAAATGATAGACAGTTGACCATTCTTCTTTATATTTGGTTCAATTGCTCTTTGATGAAGTGCAAGGACATAATTCTTTAATCGTTCAAGAATATATACAAACAAAACAAGAAATTAAGGAGAATGAGAAGGAAGCCAAACATATGATGTAGGATTTGTGGTTAATTAGATATTACTCTTAGTTAATTCCTTTTAATATCTTTTTAGTATTTTAATGCTTAACTATTTTGCAATTCTCTATAAATAGAGAGTTTCCCTTTAGTATTCTTCACCTCTTTGATTGATAATAAAGATTCTTGATAGACTTCAAGGATAGAACTCTCCTTAGTCACTTAGGCTACACCACATTGTATGGAAAATAATGCATCTACACAGTGGACTGAACCTCATGCTACCAATTCCTTGAGGATGTCCTTCCTTTAGGTTAAAGGTACTTGTTCAGTAACGCATATTCAGTCACACAATACGCAGCTAAATTAAACAAATTGTACATTACAGCAAATGAATGGGTTCCATGTAGATTCTCTTTATTCCCCAGCACTTTTTTTTTTTTTTTTTTTTTTTTT
>NW_019268527.1:906575-918198 GCF_002738365.1 Cucurbita moschata
TTTTTTTTTTTTTTTTTTTTTTGTACAAGAAACAATTTCAATGAGTATGAAATTAGAAAAGAAGAGGGAAACCCCCAAGAAAGATGATTCCCCAGCATACTCGTTTGTGTACAACTTTCTAAGACATTTGTTTCCTTGTTTACACTCACGAACTACAAATAATACCTCCTTGTCATTTTTTTTTTTTTTGTAAATCACTTTGGCGTTTAGTAGAGAACTTTTCCCAACTAGAGCCTTTCACAGCTTCAGCCAACGGTTTTTTGTTTCTTATTTTTTGAAAATTAAAGACTAAATGTGAATGCCATAAGTTGACATAAAGCTTTCTAGAGATAATTATTAACTACTTAAGCATGAATTCAAACAAGCTTCTGTGCAGCAAAACATGATGAATTCAATCAATCTCGTCAAGACAATGCGTGATTTTGACATACAAGAAAAGTTATCTACGCTTCAAGAATTCTTAATCCATCAACGTTAAAAATATATATAAACACAGAAAAATTCATACAAAGATTAAGAGTTCGAGATGCAAGAAAAAGTGTTATGATTTTGGAAATTTTGCAAGAGATGTCAATTGGATGCAGACTACAGAAAAAAGCCAATGAAAAAAGTGAAAATTGCAAAATTTTGCTCTTGTGGTTGCCATTGTTCTATTTTGCAGATCATACTCTGGTTTTTACTAACGATTTCAAAAACTCATATAATTTGTAAGTTTATGAACTATTTTCAAATTTGCAAACAACATAAGTGTTTGAAATCATTTTTAAAATACAAATCATAGAGGTATAATTTGCAATTATCTCTTAATTCAAATAAGTTGAGACTGAGTGGAAGGTGTTATGTAGCATTTGGCATAACGTCCAGCATCCCTATTTGAAGGTTAAAGCCATGTCTACAGTGTTTAATTAATAGCCCTACAGTGTTTAATTAATAGCAATCTTACAGTTAGTGATATGCCACCAAGACCACGATGGTTGCTCACGACAACATTCCATCCACGTTTTGCAATCCTGAATGCCAAATGCTTAATGTACTGTGGAAAGAGGACACCGTCGTAAGCCCAACAAAACAACCAGACATATATAAAAGCTTTGGCCAAATGCTAGCACTGAAAAGAAATCATGATATACTCCCTGTTCGAATTCCATCATTTATTTTCACACTCCAACTCTGAGTTAGTATTGCAGTTGTAACAAGAAAAAAGAAAAAAAAAATTATTACGCACTATTATCATAGTTTCAATAATTCCTTTCACATTCTACTAAATACAAAATTCTACATCAAGATATCGTATAATTAGAATAGACGAGTCTTGTTTTAAGTTGCCATCACCATACTCATATGTACTTGTAACTTCATCTATTTAATGAAATATTTTCCATAAAGAAGAATTTGTGTCTCTTGATAATAAATGTGTTATATCAAACATTTCATTTTATTGAAACTACCCTTTTATATATAACTACTAACTTTTAAGCCAACTTGAGCATAGCTCAACTATATCCTCAACCATGAGGTTAGAGGTTTGAATCCTCACACTTTTTAAATGATGATGTATTTTCCTGTCTCCTGAACTCTGATATGCACGTGACATTTCAGATAAAAAGGACAGAATAATTTGATAATTCTTTTATTCTATTAACTGAATAAAATAATCGCTAATGATAATAATAATATGGCGTCTCAAATAAAAATCCTTCCCTGTGCAAACAAACATATATACCGGGAAAAAGAAGAAAAGAAAATTCATTGAAAAATTCAGGCAATAAGAATAAATAAATTTGGCAATACACCCGTTGTGAATATGAAATATAACTTACAGCTGCAGTAGAGTCACTGGTTAATCCAGGAATGACTATAACAGTTGGTATTTTCTCATTGTCACAAGTGCTAACATTCACGTCATAGCCATCACATTTAACTGCACAAGTGGGTACAAAATTAGATAAGTATCCCATAACATCACTTTGATTACTGAAAAATCCTGATGTCTTCTATCTGCTAATAGATGAACATCAGCGTGGTTGATTTTAATGGAAAATATCATATTCGACCAAATAGATCAGTGACATTTTGATCCCACAGATAACTGATATTTAGTTTTGAAATTTATGCCTTAGGCTCAAGAAGGTAAAGCACAAATTCTAACCCTTTAACTTCCTTACTTTTGTTTGTAAGAAATTTATACATCTCCTAAAAAGACTTGCATTACCATGAGGGTAAACTAGGACTTAAAATTTTGCGCTTCATGTCTCATCATGAGATGGCAAGAAAAACAACATCAACCAACTGCCTATAATTTGTAAAAGATAAAACCCAACAAAATGACAAATAGAACATGAGTTGTAAGTTAGCTCATTACTATTTTTGTCACTAAAGATTTATAAGAACACAAAAGACTTGTGATAAAGATAATGTTGCTGATAATTTTGAAAAGACCTGCATAAACATTGGATAAAAAGATGGGTGTAAGTTTTTTAAAAAATGTAACTACACTTTCAGTATTGAATGCTTAATAGTTAATACTAAAAGCACCCTACTGTTTTGGAAATAGAAAAGTAACATGCCAAAGAAGTATTTCAACAGTATAAATCCTGTCATTATTTTATAAATATTTGATCAGTACATGCTCTTTGAAAATACTTCTAAAATATTTCAATGGTTAAAATTCAATAAGTTGCAAGTTCTAGGAAAACAGGATTCGTAAAGGTAAATAAAAAAAGACCCTTCTGAATTAAAAAAGAAAAAACGATTAGCCAATATCGAGATTGGCACAACAAACAAATACTCCTTTTAATCATTCAGAAACATTTAACACACTTCGATCTATGTTCATGAATGAATAGATACACAATGCATTACTGCGATCAGAGACAAATAGACCAAATAGAGAAAGTAAGAACGAAATAGAGAGAATAGAGAAATTAAGAACGTTCTTAACTAATGAGGGAATGAATTAAACCTACCATCACAGCCCCTTAGCCAATCCAAAGCAATTGTTCCACCATCAGGTACCCGGAATAACTGTCTGGAGAAAAAACATGGGTCCAATTATATATAAAAATGGAAGAAAAGTAACGATTGAAAGAAAAAAAAAATCAACATTGAGGGTTCCGATTATGTCACAATGAATAGTGTAAGAAGCCAAGATTACCCACCAGGATATTTTAGAAGCTTACGATACAAAATTTTATTTACAATATTGAAACAACAGAAAATTTAATGCTAGACTACTAGTTGAAATTTTTTTTAAATCCCTTATAATTATTTTGAGGTCTCTTTTCCACTTATATTCGATCTTCTGGAAAATCAGCAGACATGTTGAAAGCAAACAGCGTTGATCTCATTCATAGTCAGATCAGGCAGTTGAATGTTCGATGTTCCGCAAAGTGATAATCACATATAGCTACAGTGTGATCCTGGAAAGAAGCCTCGTGACTTAGTGAAGATTCTAGAAGTATGTTCAGTTCAGTACATCGGACAACCGACATCTTTTCTTTCTCTCTTTCCTTTCTTCATTCATGATCATTTACTTATTCATTTGGTTAAACCCGAAACGAAAATCATAAACGCGAACAATTACAGCAGACCTTTTATAGGAGACAGGAGGACACTTGCCAACAATACTGAGGAAAATAGTCTGGAGATGAGGACTGCAAAGCCATGGAGTGGAGGAGAACCTGAGGGGAAGGAAATCAATAGAATGGCGAAGGAAGAAGAATCAGAAATGAAGAGAACATGAGAAGCAGAAAGAAGAAGAAGAAGAAGAAGAAGAAGAAGAAGACCAAACCTGCCATGAAGAATCCGGCACTTGGAAACAACGGAGTCGTAGAAGTCGGCGTCGGATGCAACGATGGAAACGCGGTCGCCGGTGAAGGCATGGAAGAAATCGTGAAGAAAATGAATCTCGAAGAAGTTGTAGAGGAAGATGAAGAAGAGGATGAAGAGCGCAGATAGAAGGTGAGAGAGGGGAATGAGAGAGAGCGATGTGAAGAGAATTTGATAGGGCGAAAGGGCATTGGAGGTGTCGGAGCCGGAGGAATCCATGAGAATTGGATTAGCGTGAGAGCTGGTTTCAGTTTCAGTTTCAGTTGAACGCCCAGAGAGTTAATTAATGAAACAAAGATGAAAGAGATGAGCGCCGAGCCGGACTAAAAGGCTATGAAAGAGTCAAATTATAAATTTAATATTTAATTTTGTTTTTATTAATAGTAAAAACTAATTTCTAACTATTTTTATAAAAAATAATTTTAATCCCGGAGTGACTTTCTCTCAAGCTCTCAAACAAAATACAAACAACCCTTTATTCAATTATTCACACCTCTCTCTAGACTTCTTGAACAAAGTACAAGCTTCCCAAAATGCCTCATACCAATAAGAATAGTATTCCTCACTTATAAACTCATGATCTTCCACTAAATTAACCAATGTGGGACTCACTCCAATAATCTTCAATCCTCAACAATCCTCCCCTCCATCAAAGTTTATTGAACCCAACTCTTTGTGGGAAACACTCTCAGACTAGGAGAAATTTACGAGACACTCGGTATAAACTACTATACTTTGTATTGCTTGGGATTTGTTGGGATGATAAACCAAGTAAGGTGGAGGGGTATTTATACCTGATCATACATAATCAATTCCTAAATTTTTAAATGATTTTACAAAAAATCATTTATGTATATTTATTTATAAAAGTCCTAAATCATTTTCATAAATTTATTCTTAAAATCTTAAATCATTTTATCGCTTAATCCATATATTTTAACCTTTTTTAGACTAATCCATTCATAGTTATAATACTCATTACAACTAATTAATGTGTACCTATATGGTGGATTGCTATTATCAATTAATTAATGTATATTATATATATGTATATATTCGACTAACTGTGCTTGAATTTCAGATATGATCGAACTTTATGAGTTGGGTTACAAAAATCCTCCAATCCAATCTAACTCGGACCATGTATATCCCTACTTGTTTCACCGATTATATCGAAACTTTCTATGATATGTTGAACCGTCTACAAAAATGTAGAAAAATAAAATATGAACACAAAAATAAATATATTTTATTTTATTTTATATTTTCGAATTCATTGATTTCCGCATATATGTGTTTGTTTATTATGTCTTCAAAAACTATTTTTTAGATTTTTCAATCAAAATAATGGATTATTTATTTATTATTATTATTATTTTTAGATTTTGAGTTTTAAAATTTTTAATGGGAGAATTATTTAATACATTAATGTAAAATAATTATTATGCAATTTTATTAAAAAAAATATGTTCATAAATTTATTAATAATGGTTATTAAATATATTATAGAGCATATTTTAAATAATTATTTAAATCTATTACCGAATATTCCCATTATTTTTAAAATCTTATTTTCCAGATGCCCATTTTAATTAATTAATTAATAGCTATGATACTATCCTCTATTACTTAATACTCGAATAATTGTTCATTTTTTTTGATATATTAATTACTTATTACATAAATATATTAGCATCAACTCGTGTTCAATTAATTAATACATGAGTGCATTTGAATATAGAAATTTCATTTTTACCCTCACTTATTACTAAAATACTGAAGAAAAATAAATAAATAATTGAGTATACAAGTTCTTAGTAATTTAGCAATTTTCTCAACTTCTCGTTGACAATTTTCTACTGAATATGTTGACTCGTAAATTTTATAATGAATAATATTAAAGGTAGATAGATCAATAAGTTAAGTTTATAATAATAATAATTAATTAAATAAAAATTTATAAAATAAAACTTGACGTCCATAATTAGTTTTATGAAAAATTTTATTTTAACTCTGGTGAAATTGTTGATTTTTTTATTATTTTTTATAAAAATTAGATGACAAGAATTGACGTGACAATTAATAGGTATGAAAGCTAAGCAAGAACGAATTTTAACCGTAGAAAATTAAGATGGTCGATGAAAAAAGTGTATTTTTTAACTATGCGTTTGTTATCATACTATACTTACATTTTTAATTTGATTCATTAATGTAACTATTATATATATATATATATTATTATTTATTTATTTTTTTTAATTAAAGTCTTTAAAATATCATTTTCAAAATATATATGATTGAAATGGAGCGACAAAATGCTTAAAAATAAATAAATAAATAAATAATTTTCTCCTCTTATTTTGGGCCTGAGCTGGACCAATGGGTTGGGCTTTGACCACAACGGGGCAAGCCCAATAAGAATTGTAATCAATCGATTTCGTGGCTCCTCGCAGGCACGATACGGCGGTGGTGATTTAATCGGGGAATGGTTTCTTTTCTGCCGTTTTCGGTTTTTGCTGCTTTCTTACCGTAATTCCAATTTTTTTGGGGTTTCAATCTAGGGTTTTACTTTATTTGGTTTGGCGGCAAATTTCTTTCCCGCTATCTTTGTTTCTTTCTTCCCTTGATTTCCCCCCAAATTCCCGTTTAATCGTATTGTTAGGAAGCGAAGATTGTTTAACGATCCAATTTCCTGCTCTATTGAGCTGCCTCATTTTGCTACAATTGTCTGGTGATTTGGGGCGAAGGATGAAGCGTAAGCGAGGGAACAAGAAAAGCAAGCGAAAAAGGGGCACTGAAGTAGCTGGAAAGGAAGCGAGTTCTTTAGTTCCAGAAGAAAATTCTGGTGCGGAGGAGTTCGATAATGACAATAATGATAATAATGACTCTGCGATTGAAGTTGATACGCCTTCGTCAACGGGAACTGATCATCTCAATCTTGCAAATGTTAATCCAGAGGTTTCGATCGACAAGGCTGCTGGGAAATCGTCGCTTGGGCGTGTTAAAGTGAAGCTCAGGACCTCAAAATTTATCGACGCGCAGCTTAATTCTTCCGATGCGCTCACTCAAAGTGATACTGATAAGAGCAGTCCTCAAATGGGCGTAGAGAAACAAAGCGTTGTTTCGGACAAAATTGAAGATAGTGCCAATTCATTGCCCGAGAAGGAAACTGGTGTTTCTGGGACTGCATCGAAAAAGCCTGGGAGTATAAAGATCAAGTCAACCAAAAGCCTTGGAGCAAGTAATAACCCGACAACTACTGCAGTGAAGCCACAGGGTGGGGGTAATCGGATACCTCAACAGGATTCTCGTCCTAATAAGAACGAGTTGAATTCTGCTCTTACGGTACGTGTTCATTTCAGAATCTTTCTTCGTTTGTTCTTTGTTCTTTTTATTTTCCAATTAAGAAAGTCGATTCCAATGCCATGAGAAGATTGTAGAAATGGGGTTCGCACAAATGGCTTCAAGAACATGTAAATGAAAGAAAATATGTGAAAGTGTACACCCAGTAGCTCTAATTATTTCAAGGTTTATGCTCGTCTTTTTAAGCCTGCATAATGCATATCTTATAATGAACTTTGCTCACATTCAGGTCATAAAGAAAGTAATGAAAATGGATGCAGCAGAGCCGTTTAATGTCCCTGTGAATCCTGTTGCTTTGGGGATACCTGTAAGTATGAATTGTTATCTTAAATGGTAATTGGGTCAAGTTTTGTAATTGCATATGGTTGTGTTACTGCTGTCATACTACTTTACAGATCTTTTTACATTCTCTTAATTCTTAACATGGGTAGGCTAGTGGACTGGGAGTTGTGGCTGTGTGATTATATTTATGAGCACTTCACAAAGGTTATACTTGTGGATAGTGATAATTTTCTGAAAGTTTCTCCTCTCCAAATTGCAACTATTATATCAAATAGCTTGACTCCCCTAGGAGCTTCAGGATCGATGAGCTATCACTGCACGCTTAGTTGTAATGAAAAAGTATAGCAGGGAAGATTAAGGTAAGAAATTCCCTAGGTCTCCAGTTTTCAAGTTTTCAGCTGTGGTCGACATCATTCGTGAGCTGAAAGGCTTTTAATATTGCAATTTTGTGCATTTACGTTTGACTGGTTGCTTATAATTTTACTGAGCATCATCTAAATAACTTATATCCACGATATGATTTGTTGAAAATTAAAATTTACTCTGCAATATGCATATTATTTTATCGTGAGTGTTGTTGGTTTTTTATTCTTTCTAAATATTTCTTTTTGGCTCTAGGATTATTTTGATGTGATAGATACACCGATGGATTTTGGGACGATATGCGGCAATCTTGAAAACGGTGTTAAATATATCAATTCGGAGGATGTTTTCAAGGACGTGCGATATATCTGGGAGAACTGCTACAAGTACAATAATAAAGGGGACTACATTTTGGATCTTATGAGGAGGGTGAAGAAAAACTTTTCAAAATATTGGACGGCTGCTGGATTGTACAATGGGCAAGTTTCAACAACCAATGGTGAGAATTTGGTCATCATATTGGGGTCATATTATTCATTGGCATTGAACTCAAATTACTACTGTCCTTAGAACTCTTGCTGACCAGATGGAAATGAAATTGAATGAATTTGTTGTTCTTTATATTTGGTGATAGAATAGACTTATGCATGTGTAAACGATTTGGCATCTTTTTAGCGTAGTTATGAATTACTGCAAAGATATTTATCCGTTTAAAAGTTGTATGTTGTCAATTCACACGGAAAAAATTTCCAATTCCTGATTTTTTTTCAGTTGATGCATTGTTTTGTTTGTAAATGAAGACATGTCTAAATTGCATCTTATTTGAAAACGGTGGATTAGGATTGAATTTATTTGTTTTTTTTCCTTCTTCCCAATCTCAGGCGGTGATATAACCCAAGAGAATGGTGGAGCATCCAGTCAGGGGAAATCTCTGAAAGGTCAGTCAAAACAGAAAACGAAGAAGCGTCATGGGTATGTTTCTGCTACCTACAAAAGCTCCCTTGGATGAGTCTCTTTTGAATTGCACAGCTCAACAAAATTTATACCTTTATGCTCATGGTTGGAAGAAAATTGCTGGTTTAGCTAACAAAAGCCAATCGACTGTGGTTAAATGAAAAATTTTCCCTAACTGTAAAATCTCTCTGTCTAACTAGTTAGAAATTAATTTCTTATCCTTATATCTGCAGTGATGGACTTATGTTACTAAATTTTCACTTTATTTCTTATAATGTTGCTTGAGGATAAAACTTCTGAAATGATATGCTCTGATTGAACTGCCTCTTTGCAGAAGACGCCATAAATCTGATTGTTTATGTGCAATATGCGTTTTAAAGCGCCGTAGGAAGGAGCGTGAAGAGATTGCTAGAGTTGCTAAAGATCAAAGTGGAGCTGGCAATAACCTAGCGCAAGAGTTTAAGATTGAGGTAACTTGATTGGGAATTTAATCTACTTTCTCTATGTGAAGGAAAACAGGAACAGTCTATTAATGATGCTTGGAGCTGGAATGAATTTTCTTTATTTTAGGATATAGAATGAATTTTTATTTGATAATATGTTTTTCTTGGTAAAGGAATCTTTGCGTGGGGAAAGTCCTGGCAGCGGGGATTCATCATCGAATGCAGATGATTCAGACAATGAATTAGATGTTGATGAAGACATAGGAGAAGAGGTGAAAATGGATGTTTCAAAGCGACAGTTTAGCACCCCAGAGGAGAAGCAAGATGAAGGTGAGGAGGAAAAAGATGAAGAAGGAAACGAAATGGAGAGGAAGACGGGCGCTGAATCCAAAGGAACTGAGCAGCCTGAAAGGTCGAGGGAGGATCACAGTAGACCGTCGACGGAGCATTCAGCTGACCTGAAAATGGAGGATGTAGTGGCCCATGAGGGAGAAGAGCAAGATATTCATAACTTGGAACATAAGGTATTTTGCTTTCTTTTGTTGGCTTTCATAATTACCATTAAACAATCATTCAACCAGGAAAGAAAAACATAGTACCTCCACTAAAACAGACCAAACGAAACGTACAAAAGGAGATAGAAATAAGATTCTCTATATCCAAAGTGGCTTTAATTTGAAGAATGATGTGAGATCCACATCGGTTCGGTTGGGGAGGAGGAGGAGAACGAAACATTCTTTATAAGAGTGTGGAAACCCTCCCTAGCATACGCGTTTTAAAAACCTTGAGGGAAAGCTCGAAAGGAAAAGTCCAAAAAGGACAGTATCTGCTAGCGGTGGGCTAGGACTATTATAAATGGGAACAAAACATTCTTTATAAGAGTGTGAAAACCTCTCCTAGCAGATGCGTTTTAAAAACCTTGAGGGGAAGCCTAAAAGGTAAAGTCCAAAGAGGACAATATTGGCTAGCGGTGGGCTTGGGCTGTTATAAATGTTTAACAAAACATTCTTTATAAGGGGTGTGGAAACCTCTCTCTAGCAAACACGTTTTAAAACCTTGAAAGGAAGCTCGAAAGCAAAAACCCAAAAAGGACAGTATCTGCTAGCAGTGAGCTTAGACTATTACTAATAGTTTCCCAATGTAACGGTAGAGGAGTTGTTGAAATGTTAAGCCATAAAACGGACCGACTTTGTTACAATGGTTTGATGTTTTGCAGGAGGTAGAAGAAAAACGGAAGAAGAAACTAAAGGCATGGGAGGAGTTGAGCAGTAAAAATCCAAAGCTTTTAGAGTTGTGTGGCTTAGTTTTCCCTGCCAATCCAAGATCCGTGTGGAGAGGACCTCATTCATTGCTTCCGCAGCACCAAGCTTCTCGCACTACTTCCATTCACTTGGCCATACACAAGTTCATGAAGTAAAAGTAGCTGGTAAGTTATATTTAACACCTTTGGATAGCCTTGAAACGTTGTTTCTAATCATTTCTAAAACTACCCACCTGCCACTACCGTTAGATCTCCTGTGCCATTAGTCTCAACCTGACCCCATTTATGTTCATACCTGATGATTCAGAAAAGAGCATGCTTGTGCTGTTATCACAAAACAATGATGCCTTCTCTTCATCCCAAGTCCAACCTCGAAACCCTCTTGCAACGTTTAGTTCAGCACACCATGTAGTGGTGCATCGTGTTGCCCATGATCGCATGTCCATGACAACTTGTCTGTTCATGTTTTCATTGTATGTTTATTCTGCTTTCTTGTATATTTGTAAGCACATGACTACTCATCACGTTTGATGTCATGGACATTTGTATTACCAAAAATCTAAGTTTGAGTTGGGTTGATTTAGGGGCGAGAGTAATCATATCATAATCACTTTGTTAGTTTTAAAAAAGTGTGATTGTTGTACATGGTACAGTATTAAGCGATTTGACGATCAGCCATCCAAAGGAGCTAAAATTATGACGCTCAACAAACACTTGCATGCCTCTTAAATTCATATCCATATCAATAGTATTTCCCCAATTCTACTAACTTGTGACAACTACTAATGTACGTTCAATTTATGGTACGCAATGAAAGCATTTCCCAAAGAGTTGACGAAAATTCAGGTGAATATTGACGTTTACGTAAATTCGATGATAATAGAAAAGAAATGTCAAGCATATTCTTTAACTATGGTTCATTAACGTGGATTTGTATTCTTTAACTATGGTTCATTAACGTGGATTTGAATTAGGGGAAGTTGGGTGAGACAAGAAAGTAGGTCTAGCTTCAATGTATCATCACATGTTTTGTATTGGCCATGGTTGGGAAGTTGGTGAGGATGAACTATGGATTTTTTTTTTTTTTTTTTTTTTTTTTTTTTTTTTTTTTTTTTTTTTTTTTTTTTTT
>NW_019268527.1:918982-944104 GCF_002738365.1 Cucurbita moschata
TTTTTTTTTTTTTTTTTTTTTTTTTTTTTTTTTTTTTTTTTTTTTTTTTTTTTTTTTTTTTTTTGTCTTCTTCCGTATTAAAAAAATTTAATAATATTTTAAAATAAAAAAAAATGACGGTTAGGATATGCTAGATAAAAATAATTAATATTTTATTTAATATATACTTTTAAATTTTCAAAAGTTTCCTTGAAAACTAAAAAATTCATATGAATAATACTCTTGAAAAAATTTAATAACATTATTGTATTATAAACGCTCCATCACCTCTCTCTTCTATTTTTATCTCTCCTTTGACTTTTTTTCATTTTTTTTCTCCCATATTCTCTTACTCTTGTCAAGATTTAAAGTATTTTAGCAAAATTGTACGTTAGTAGTTAAGTGTGTGAGTCAAAACGTCATTTGAGTCATAATTTTGAAAACACCAAATTTGTAACGAACGAAAACTTTATTGATACATAGATAAGAAATCACACAATCAATGCTATAGTAAAAAAATCCTACACGTGAGCATACACACGAATGGACAAGTCATATGAGTCATATTGCCAAATACTTAGCTAGCTCGAGTTGAGTGTCAAGGATGAGGTATCTTCGTTTCATTTGAAAAATTCACCTTTTTTTTTTTTAAATAAAAATGAGAATGAAACAAGATGATGATACCTCTCGAACATATGAGAGAAAGGTCAATATAGCTAGTAGCTAAAGGCTTGACTCAAACATATGGTCTCGATTGCGAGGAAGCCTCTATTTACCCCACCCTAGTACTGTTTGGTGATGGAGGATAGAGGTAGGGAAAGGAGTCTCGCTAGAGTCGTCATCGACATTGTTGATATAGAGCGAATATTTTTTAAAATTTAAGAATATTATTAAATTTTTTAAAAGTTGACGAGTAATAATTATTATTATTATTATTGTAGCTATATAATAAACAATAAATAGGAAGTTGGACGGCAAAAGCAGTTGAAATCAGAGGTTTGAATTTGAAGGGCTATTTTGGTCACGTTTATAATACTGTTTTAATTTCAATTACAATATGAAAATAAATATAAAAAAGGGAAGAAAAATAAAATGCGGAATTGTGGAGGGGAGAAAAAGAAGAAGCAGGAAAACGACGTCGTGAGAAAGGGATGAGTGGGAAATATGATATAATGAAACCACGACCATAGATTCTGCCACGTCATCTCCCTCCACTCCACGTGGCGCTTCCAAAAACTCAGAACTCATCGCTTCTATTATCACCCCCGTCTCGCCCAGTGGCTCTTCCCCCAATTTCCAGTCCCAATCCCAATCCCAATCCCTCCTCTGATTCCTGTTTTTCTGCTTTGATTTTCTTCAAATTCTTGCTTCAATTCCGCCGTCGTTCTCCTTTTGACTTCACAGATTCAGGTCAGTGTTGCCTGTGTTGCCTCTCAATCCATGTTGTTGATTCCTTATGATTTTGCATGTCCATTGTTCGTCTGTCTTTTCTGCATCTAAATGAATTCTTCGCAGTCTTCATCCCCGAGCTTTGGCTTATCCAATGCCTTTTCTGATCATTGTTCATGTAGTAATTTCATTGCGTTCTCCTCTTCTTATCGGAATCCCAAAAGAAGAAATCGATTTTCTCCAGCTTTTGTTCCTCGAAATTTCCGAACTAAATGGTTCTTTGCTTGTTCTATTTCTCCCGATGCCTCAACTCCTAATTTCAATCTACAATTTGCAACTTCTGCGAGGACGGGTGCTAAGAATTTTGTACTGAAGCGTATTGCTAATGAATTGGAAACGGAGCAATTTGCTCAGGATCCATCTCTGCAAGTGGGATCAAACTTCACTGGTTTCCAGGACGATCCTATTGTTGATAAGTTAAGGACACAACTAGGAGTCTTGCACCCTATCCCTTCCCCGCCTATTAATCGAAATATTGTTGGACTTTTTGTCTTCTTTTTCTTTGTTGGAGTTGCTTTCGATAAATTATGGACATTCAGGAAGAGAAGTAAATTTAGAAATGAGGATGGGCTTCGTGGCTCGTGGCCCCAAGTGCCTACTAGTTTCTCATTGTTCTTGGAGAAGGATTTACAAAGGAAGGAGTCGGTGGAGTGGGTGAATATGGTTTTGGGTAAATTATGGAAAGTTTATCGACCTGGGATTGAGAATTGGCTTGTTGGATTGTTGCAACCCGTTATTGATGATTTGAAAAAGCCTGACTATGTGGAGAGGGTGGAAATCAAGCAGTTTTCTTTGGGGGAAGAACCATTGTCAGTTAGGAATGTCGAGAGGCGAACATCCCGTCGAGCCAACGATTTGCAGTAAGTTTCCTATCTCCACCTGGGAAATCAAGAATTGCAGGATTGTCACCTTCCTGCAATTCTTACTGACGATAGAGTTCCATGAATTTACATTAGTCATTATTGTTTTTCTTCATTTAATGTTGTCTAGGTACCAAATTGGCCTGCGCTATACTGGCGGTGCTCGTATGTTGTTAATGCTTTCGCTAAAATTTGGCATCATCCCCATTTCCGTCCCAGTTGGTGTCCGAGATTTTGACATAGATGGTGAATTATGGGTCAAGTTGCGGCTTATTCCAACTGAACCTTGGGTAGGTGCTGCTTCATGGGCATTTGTTTCACTGCCAAAGATCAAATTTGAGTTGTTACCGTTCCGCTTATTCAATTTAATGGGTATGTCCTAATTTCTTGACTATGATAATGAATTGCATTTTATAGCTAGTAGTTGCAAGGATGTCATAGGGAGGTTTGACAGGGAAGCATGAAAAGTGGTTTACTTTTGTTCTTCTTTAGTTTATCTTTATGTTTATAGCAGGCATCCTTGTGGAGGTTCAATCGTTTTTCGAGGATAGTTTTTGTTTGCATTAAAATTTGACCTTTGGATGCTGACGCACGTTTCTCTTCTTCTTTCCGTGTTTTGGCTGCACGTTTGGGACAACACCAGCTATTCCTGTTCTCTCCATGTAAGTAGATTAATCCTTACTCTTGAATAATTGTTATATAAGTTGGTCAGTTCAAGGCAGAATAGAGACATTTTTTGTTGTAAAAAAATTGATTCTATGACAGAAAGTTCTGTATTGATAATCAATTCATGAACTATACGTGCTAATGAGAGTCTGAATTCGTTATCCATAATACTTGTACTAGAAAAGAGGATTGGTACTATTGAAGCCTTTTGTTTCGAGGATCGCCTTATGAAGTAGTGCCCAAGCGTACTTAAAAAAAAAATCTGATCTTTTGATCAGAATCAGTTTTCTGAATGTCATAATTTTGTTGTGGCGTTTCACCTTAATTTGCTCATACAGCTGATAATTTTAACGGAGTGTTCTAGTCGGGCTTGATTTTCCCCCTTCTATTTGTCATCTGACCCTTGCTTACTACGTTTGGATAGGTTTTTGACAAAACTTCTCACTGAGGATTTACCTAAATTATTTGTACGTCCAAAGAAGATATTTCTAGATTTCCAAAGCGGAAAAGCAGTTGGACCAGTCCCATACGAGGTTAAATCAGGAGATATGCAGAATAAAGATTTTGTTGGAGAACTGTCCGTAACCCTTGTAGATGCTCGAAAGCTTTCTTATGTCTTTTATGGTAATGAATATCGTTCTTTTCTATATTATCCTTTCTTGAAAACCATGTTTTGTTAATTACTGAATTTCTCATGCTTAGCTATCAAGTATTTGTGGTCCTTATCAATGTTGTTGTGGTACTCCCACCTTGTTTTCAGAAACGTAGCATCTGATTAAACTGTCGAAAGCAACTATTTATTCATATAGATTTATGATTCTACATTTTACTCATCGATCCGATCCCTATTTTTCTCAGGAAAAACAGACCCATACGTCACTTTAACCTTGGGTGATCAAAGAATACGTAGCAAAAAGAACAGCCAAACCACTGTAATCGGGCCACCTGGTGAGCCGATCTGGAATCAGGTGAAGCTCATTTCTGATTATCCTTTGTTTTACCAGAGAGGGTGTTCCATGAACAATAGTCGTTTAAGTGTTCCTTGGTTATTTTCGGGTTCTTTTTAATTCTTCAATCTCTTTTATGTACTCACGTGTATTGGTATTCGGGATTTCAGGATTTTCATATGCTTGTTGCAAACCCTAGGAAACAGAAATTGTATATTCAAGTGAAAGACTCTCTTGGATTTGCAGATTTGACTATTGGTAATGCAGAGGTAACTTATCTTATATCTTTCTTTGTAATTGTTCAAACTAAGTTGAGGAAAAACTAAAACTGCTGGCCTGACTATATTTGCTAAGGCCTTTTCTTACATCAATCATTTTGGTCATTTTTAAAGTTGGTTTAGTCTTATTTAAGTCCCAAAACTTGGCTGGCTATTACTGTAATTTGAATTTGCGTTTTCACTTTTCTATAATTTGGGGTTCGGACACCTCTGAATAGCTTTTGGCACTCTGCTCTTAGATAGTTCTATCGAATTAAACCACATGCTCCATCGCTTGTGCGGGCCCCTGTTAATTTTTTTGAGTTTCATTCTTGCGAACGTACTCCCCAAGCGGGATATTAACGTGTTAGCTACAGCACTGCACGGGTCAATACGCACAACGTCTAGTATCCATTATTTACGGCTAGGACTATTGGGGTATCTAATCCCATTTGCTCCCCCGGCCCAGCAGAGTGCTTTCGCTGTTGGGATGGAGTGTTTACTGATGAAAATTATCTTGTGAAATTCTTGTAGAATGTTGTACAAATGAACAAATAACATTGGATGGTCTATTTGTTTTGCATGGTTTTGGGAATCTTGTTAGAAAGAGAACAGTATGTGGAATTGGTAAATGGATGGATGGAAGTTGAATAAAATTTTGGCTTTGTTTTTGCGTATTCTCATACAGGTTGATCTTGGATCTCTTCAAGATACTGTACCAACGGACAGAATTGTTGTTTTGAGGGGAGGTTGGGGACTCTTTAGAAACAGGTCTTCTGGAGAAATACTGCTAAGATTGACATACAAAGCATATGTTGAGGACGAAGAGGATGATAAGGCTGCATCAGACGACGAGTTTTCTGATTCTGATGAACCCGAACCAAATGGCGCTTATGAGGGTGAAACGAATGCTGCAAAAGAACATGGTAAGGAACCATTTATGGACGTTCTGGCAGCTTTGATAGTGAGTGAAGAATTTCAGGGAATAGTGGCATCAGATTTGTTGAATTCTAAACTTCAGAATGATGCCACTTCTACTAGCATGGGTGCAACACGGTCGAGATCTGGTGATGCTGATAGTGACACCAAACCGACAGTTTCGGGCGTTAAAACTAGACGTTTTGCTGGTAATTTTGTTGTTTAGATATCCATTTTGTTATATATTTGATGTGATGCTAAATTTGGATGGTGGTGAAGTGTTTTAATCCGTATAAAACTGCAGAATCGGCACTGTTTTGGTTTGCTGTGATAACGAGTATATCAGTGCTTATTGCTATCAACATTGGTGGTTCGAGTTTCTTCAACCCATGATGTTATATGGTTCGAGTTTCTTCAACCCATGATGTTATATGGTTCGAGTTTCTTCAACCCATGATCCTATATGGTTCGAGTTTCTTCAACCCATGATCCTATATGGTTCGAGTTTCTTCAACCCATGATCCTATATGGTTCGAGTTTCTTCAACCCATGATCCTATATGGTTCGAGTTTCTTCTACCCATGATCCTATATGGTTCGAGTTTCTTCTACCCATGATCCTATATGGTTCGAGTTTCTTCTACCCATGGTCCTATATGGTTCGAGTTTCTTCTACCCATGGTTTTATATGGTTCGAGTTTCTTCAACCCATGATCCTATATGGTTCGAGTTTCTTCTACCCATGGTCCTATATGGTTCGAGTTTCTTCTACCCATGGTCCTATATGGTTCGAGTTTCTTCAACCCATGATCTTATATCAACTAAATGGTCGTGGAAACTTACCGATTCATCAGCCATTTTGCATCATTCTTCAGCCTTTGACTGCTTGTAGCTGGCTGCCTATCTGTCATCAAAGCTGCTGTTGACATACACAGACTGCGTATTCGTATTGAACAACGCATCCTTGGCAGGCTAGAGTGAAGTATACACATACACATTGAATCGGACGATAAAATCAATCAATTTAACCCGTGTTCGGGTTGTATATAAGGCGCTAACAGAGCAATACTCTGTTTGTGGCATACCAATTTTGACTTCAAATTATAATAACAAATGTACACTCTTTCCCCTTGCACCTTCATGTATCCGCTTGTTAATTTTCCTATCCTTTAACATTTATTCTTGCAAATCAACTAATCACAAAACTAAACATAGAACACTCTTGTTTTTGGTATAGTTCTTCCTGGCGTCAAGGAAGAAAAGGATTGTGAGAAGGATATGCTTCCTTCTGCTTTTTGTAAGCCCTGAAAAAATGAAGTAAAGCAATCAACTTGTTGAAAATGGTGGATTTTTTTTGAACAATTCATAACGTTTTGATGCTTCGAACTCACCGGGAAACATTCAATCCTCCAAGTGAAACAGTCCCCAGAATCAGTAACAGGAAGGGAAGCTTGATCAAGGCATGATTTCTTCTCCCTCCTTGCGAGACCGGAACCCCCCTTCTTACAACCCGTTCATATGAAGCTGTTCATAGTTGCTCGTCAAATCGGATCGCAGAATGAACTAACAAAGCCATGATATGTTTACCTGAATGTGAATCTCCTCTTCGGGCACCTGCAAAGATTTCGTTTAGGCTATAATCAAACGTGGAAGCAATTGAATTCGTTTTTGGTGATCTATTGGATCAGCTGTGGATACATGAGAATTACCAGATAACAGGAATGAGTAAGCTTCGGAAATCTGCAGCAGATGATATATCAAATTCTTGGATTCATGAAATGAACGCATTATATAGTCGCGGCTTCAATGGAAACGCGTTCCTTAATCCTTACCAGTTTGAATTTGGATTCGGCCTGAGACTTCTGATGAACAGGGAACAGGTCAGGATGAGAATCCCATACCTTCCTTTTGTAAGCTTCTTTTACCTGTGATGAAGAACAAGAACATAAACACACACATTCCTCAATTACGTATAAACCCTAACCAAACATCCGTCTACTTGGAGCAACAATCGGCCATTGTCTTCTTCAAAGATCGTCGCTGAAGATTCATCTTCAAAATATACTCATATTACTCATGGATTGGAGATCAGAAAGAACGGATTTAGAGGAAATTGAGAGAGATGAGATGTGTATATGGTTTTCATACGGCACCTGGGAAGGAGACGGGCGGGAACCGGGAGAGAATCCGAGCAAGATTCTGGCTTCGTCGCCTTGCATTTCTTTCTCAATATCTCCTTGTCCGTGGTCTCACCTTCTTCCACGTTTATCAATAGTAGCACTCTGCCGCTTAAAAGATTGGTCCACAGCCCAATAACAAAGCATATGTTGGGCTCAAATGCTCCAATGCTAACGGGCTTCGAGCCCGTTTCAGACAACACTTCCTTCTAGGGATTTGAGAAACAAGAGCGATATAGGAATTAATCGAGCGACTGTAGGGCTTGTCCATCACTCCGATCCCTCGCTCCACATTGGCGCACAAATCCTGCATCATTCGAGCCCGTTTCTGCTCCAACTTTTCGTTTTTGTTCTTCAGGTTCTCATCTTCTCATCTTCTATCTCTTTTGATCTCTTTTATTTCTTGTTTTCTTCGTTTCAATCAAGTTATTCTCGGCTTGGGCTTAGTGATGGGTTACTGAATCTTCGCTGTTCTTACGTTGGGAATTGGGATGCTATCGATTATCTGTTACTTTTTGAGATCTTTGTCTGTATTTTTGGAATGCTTGACCTACTAAATCTGTGGATCTCTTCAAACTTGTTTGAAATAGGCGAAGTACGATTACATTGGTTATCAATGGAGCTTATCAATGTAATAGAACAAAGGTTGATGGCCATGAGCTCAGGAGTATGTTTCTTCTAAGTATGATCAACCAGGTACCACTTGTTCTTACTTTTCTTGTGCTTTCTCCTTTGTTGTATAGACATCACATAGCTTGGAGATTTAGTATTTAAGTACTGTGTTGAAGCTGAACAATAAATCGAATGAGATAAAACATAAACATGATTGATGTATCATATTTTATTGTTTTTCTATATCTTTGTAATTTATTTGATGATTATAAGGAGAGTTTCTCCACCATTATAAGGAGAGTTTCCCCACCATTTAAGTGCGATGATTTTAGCAAATATTCTCATGCTATTAGAGCCTTAGAGCCTTTTTGGTTTAGCAACCCTGATCCTTTATTTTCGATGGCTTTTGAATCCTTTACTCATTTTCTTCTCCACCACTATTATTGGGTTCGATTGTGCAGGAGCAGTCTCCATGGCTGCTGGATCGGCTCCACCTGTTTGGCCTCCAAATCATCCTTCACAGGCCCACCCTTTGCCATACTCTATCTATACCACCTCACCTTCTCCAACACAATTGGTTTCCCTTTGGCCAACATAGCCTCTCTCATGTTCTTCCCAATCAGCCTTTCATCCTTCGCAGAAACCCTAATCTTAGCATTCTCATCAGCACGCTCTAATACCATGAGAATATTTGCTGAAACCACCACACCTAAACCGTGAAGAAATTTTCTATTTCTAATTATCAAATAAATTACAAAGGATATGGAAAGAATAATAAATAGAAAGAGTATGACAAATATGATATATTTATAATCATTGAATAAATTACAGAGGATATGGAAAGAACAATAAATGGGATGTGCAATAATAAATACTAGATATTTGACTATAATAAAAGAAAAAAATATGATATTTATGGTAAGCTTTAATGGAGGCAAATATCTAGATATTTGCCTGTAATAAAAGGTCAAATATGATATATATCCTAAACTATAATTTAGGACTAAATATCTTTAACACCCTCATCAAGCTGAGTGTCTAATTTGAACAAACGTGAAGCTTGGATCTGAAAAATTCAAAGAGAAGTCGAAAAACACTTTTTGTAAAGATGTCAGCTACCTGGTTCAGAGGAGATGTTTGGTTGGGCGACATAGTATTTTCTTGGCCATTGAAAACTGTAGAGGGATCATCGGGAAACGTTGATGTTGCCTTGGCTCCGACGAGAACATGTCTAATCCACCCCTGATGGTCTTTTTATTAATCACTTAAAATATGCTTGAGATATTCTTACTCGTGCTCATTTGTTCGATAGCAAACCAGTCCACAAGGCGCAGACTCCACTCTGTCTCTGCCCCTCTTTTTCTTTCTTTGGCTAAAATACACGCCAGAGTCACATTCTCAGTTTCTGCTCTCTTCTTCCTCTCTTGCTCTAACTGCCACCACGTCCACCCTTCCTTCTTCACAGCCACCATTGAACCCTCTCTCTATCTCGGGCCCTTTTCTCAAAATAGAGCTATTGCCCAGATTCTGAACCCTCTACCTTGCGTCTCTATAGTCCCCACTCTATGGTTGTTTCTCGGTGGTTTTCTTTCTCTGTTTTCATACTCTCTCTCATTTCATTTCAATTCCATTTATAACAGCAATTTCTATATCTTCCAATGTTGGATTTGCATAAATTCTTATGAAGATTTTCCATTCTCTCTCTTTTTTTTTTTTTTTGTTCTATTTGCGGCTTGACCAAGACCCTTATAATGGTCCTTTCTCTATTCTCCTTCTTCCTCTGGTTTTCCCCCTCCTACTTCGTGGGTTAGACATATTTTTGTAGGAGCTAAAGTAGCATTGCCGTTACCCAACGATCCCTTTGTAGTTTTCTATGGTCAAAAATACATGCCGCCCAACTAGACGTCTCCTCTGAACCAGGTTGCTGGCATCTTCATAAAAAGTGTTTCTCGACCCCTTTTTGAATTTTTTAGATCCAAGCTTCATGTTCGTTCAAATCTGTCTCTCAGCTTACTGGGAAAATATCCATGAATTATAGTTTACCATATATATATATATATATATATATATATATATATATCATATTTGACCCTTTATTATAGGCAAATATCTAGATCTTTGCTTCGATTATGGCTTACCATATGTATTTGCCTTTTATTATAGCCCAATATCTTGTATTCATTTATTGCTCTTCCCATTTATTAGTTTTTCCATATCCTTTTTTATTTATTAGATGATTATAAATAGAGAATTTTCCCACTGTGGGGTGTATTTAAGTGGGGTGACAGTAGAGAAACTTGTAGAATTTTTGGGAGGATAAAACTTTATAAGGATACATAAAGTTATATTCTTCCTTTTCCACCGAGTGCCAACATATACATACATATCTGTTACCTATTTAAATATATATAGGTAATTTGAGACCTTTCCTAATATATTATGAATCTAAAAACATGCATCATGTACATCTATTCGTACATGTATTACAAGTGATTCTTCAACACACTGAAACACACTGAATGCTGCAGTTTAGGCTTCATTTCATCTTTCTAAACCACATCTTGGTTCTTGCACATCCCGATCTTTCTTTTGAGTTTCTCAAATAATGAATGTTTCAAGGGCTTTGTGAATAGATCTTCAATTTGTTAATCACTTATGCAAAACTCGAGCTCAACAATGCTTTTTATACACAAATCATGCAAGAAAAACAAAATTTCGATGTGCTTACTCCTTCCATGCTAATTTTTAGACAACTTGATAGTTAACATATTATCACAGTAGATAACAGTCGAGCTTGGTTGCTTATGATAAAAAATTTCAAGTATCTTGTTTAGCCAAATTGCTTGGTTGCTTATGATCAAGAATTTCAAGTATCTTGTTTAGCCAAATTGCTTGGCACAAACATGCTGCTTCTACCACAAACTTTGCTTACATAGTCGAAAGTGTCACAATAGACTTCTTTGAAGACAAGCAAAAATTTTCTGAACTCATCATGAAAACACAACTCGAAGTACTTTTGCGATCATTATGTGACACTTTCAACTACAAGTAGAGTGTGTGGCAGTAGCACCAAGGCTCGTGCCAAGCAATTTGGTTAAGAAAGATGCTTAAAATTCTTGATTAGAAACAATCAGGTTTGATTGTTATCAGTTGTGTTAATATTTCAACTATCCGTTGTCTAAAAATCTTGTGTTGCAGGTAAGAAGTAAATACATCGATGTTTAGTTTCATTTCTTGAGTGATTTGTGTAAAGAAGGCTCTGTTGAACTTAATTTTTGTAAAAGCAATGAGCAAACGGTAGATCTGATCACGAAGTCTTTAAAACAACCATTGTTCAAGAAGCTCATAAGAATGACGAGGATGTGTAGAAAATCCAAGATGTGGTTCAAGAAGATAAAGTGAAGTCCTAAAGTGATTTATATAGAATTCAATTTAAGGATGCGTGTTGAAGAGTTACCTACATGAAGATTCATTGGTCGATAATAAATTAGTACATGCATTCTTAGTTACACGTGTTAGATTCGTACAATCATGTTTTTAGATACAAGATACGTGAATGGTATCGAAGAATGTCCCAAATTATGGCACTATCTGGAAAATGAATAATGTAATTTCCTGCATCCTTATTCTATTTGCAAAACCCATGACCTGCCAATATAGTCATTCACTGCTTCTCCCTTTTGCAATTGGTGAATTTCAATGTCTTGTCTCTGAGGCTGAGCACGTTTCATTTTTGTTGAGCCTCTCTCTAGTAGTTGGGGAGGAGAACGAATCATTCTTTATAAAGGTGTGCAAACCTCTTTCTAGCAGACACGTTTTAAAAACTTTGAGGGAAAATCCAAAAGAGAAAACCAGCGGTGTTTTTGGCCACGAAGCTTATTTTTTGCCATGGTAAGTTCAAAATCTGCTTTATCAAGAGGCTTATTTTTTTTTTTTGCCACGGATAAGTTCAAAATGTAAGCGACAATAGCATAGCGTGCTCCGTATCATTGGTTATATAATATTTCGACACACTCGAAAGGGTTATTTTGTTTGGGTCAAAACAGGTATGAGAGACGCACATAAGAAAAGTTGGAAGTATGAAAGTGGTAGACAACGGAACCAGATCACGAAGGATATGAGGTGATTTTATTGGTATATGGTGAGTTTTATTTTCCTTTGAAGTAAAATGTATATATATTTATGGCCTTCCTTCATAAGAGGCTGTTGCTGCATATCATGAGCCTTTTAACATTATTTAAAAGTATGCCATTGAGGAAGCAATGCAGGGGTAGACTCTGGATAGTTCGTGGACGCTCTGTTATTGAATCCTTCACTTCATGTTCTTCGTAGTGGCAGTGAAGACGCAAGAGAAGAGCATTGCATCACGTAGGATCTGCCCACTTTGCATTTGATTCAGGTATAACTGAAAATCTAATTGTTACAGAAATACAATACTACACGTGAGGTGGGGGTGGGGTTATTGTAACGGCACAAGCCCCATCGCTACAAATATTGTCATATTTGGCTTTTCCCCTTTGAGTTCCCTCAAGGTTTTTAAAACGTGTCTGTTTGGAGAGGTTTCTACATCTTTATAAACAATGTTTTGTTCTCCTCCCTAACGAATATGAGATCTCACAATCCACTCCTCTTCAGGGCCCAGCGTCCTCGATGACACTCATTCCTTTCTCTAATCAATGTGGGACTCTCCAGTCTACCTCTTTAGGGCCCAACGTCTTTGCTGGCACATTGCCTCATGTTCACCTTCCCTTCGGGGCTTAACCTCCTCGCTGGCATATTGCCCGATGTTTGGTTCTAATACCATTTGTAACGGTGCAAGCCACTGCTAGCAGATAGTCTTCTTTGGGACTTCTTCTCAAGGTTTTTAAAATCTGTTTGCTAGGGAGAGGTTTCCATTGTTTCGTTCTCCTCCCCAATCAATATGTGATCTCACAATCCACTCTTCTTTAGGGCCCAGCGTCCTTGATGACACTCATTCTTTTCAACAATCGATGTGGGACCCTCCAGTCTACCTCCTTTAGGGCTCTGGCACATTGCCTCATGTCCAACTTCCCTTTAGGGCTCAACCTCCTTGCTAGCACATCGCCCAGTGTCTGGTTCTAATACCATTTGTAACAGTCCAAGCCACCTAGCAGATATTGTCATCTTTGGAGCTTCCCTTCAATGTTTTTAAAACGCGTATGATAAGAAGAGGTTTCCACGCCCTTATAAAGATTATCTCGTTCTCCTCTTCAATCGAGGTGAGATCTCACAGTTACCATACACCTTAAAAAAAGGAAGAGTTTGGTTTCGTTATGATACAACAGAACACAGTCGTGTCGAGAGTGAGTTGATCCTGAAAAAGGGGAAACCTTGATCCTATGGAAGTTAAAACAAAACAAATAATAAAACCAAAAGAAGAGTATGGGGATGGAGATGAGAATATGAAGGCAGCCAGGGAAGAGGCAGTGCATGAGTAGAGGCCCAACAAAGAGAGGAAGGCAAAGGTTTTGTTTTGTTGAGGACTCCATCCATGCGCTGTCTGTTCCCCGCTGCCGTTCTCCCAATCCCCCAAATTCAACAACTACTTGCCCTTACCTTGTGCGTGCCACTTGGGTTTGTTTTGAAGGATCCCTCAACCATTAGTAAAATCTCAAGCTTAAATAAACACCACCACCACCACCACAGCCACCCCTGGCCTTTGCTAGGTAATACTGCAGTACAATGCAAGTACAACCCCCTTACTAGCAGTACCACTACACCATGGATGTAGTACACTATCAATCCAATCTCCTCAGCCTAAGCCTAGCTATCATTGTACTGCATCTGCATGTGGTTGTACTCTCTTATATGGGTTTGCTACTCCTACCAACTTCTCTCCCATCCTTCCAACCCCATCCCTGTTTTTCCACATCTGTATGTTTAAATAATCATCTCCCATATTTAATTAATGAATCATACAGATCAAGACCGTGGAAGAATGCAATGAAGAATTGCATTCAACGACCTTATTTCAAATTTTTTAAAAAGTGTTTCTTTTTCTTTCATTTCTTACTAATACTTTTATATAAACATAGTTAAAGATTTTAATTTTTTTTTTATAATTGTATGTAGGGGTGGATTAGGTTCGATTTCATGCTTGATTAGGCTCGATTTCATGCTTGATTAGGCTCGATTAGGCAATGTACAATTAGGCTCGACTGTGTCATGTTGTACAATGCAAGTACAACGACCTTATGCAATGTACAATTAGGCTCGATTCATGCAAATTGATATTCTTTCCATGTTAAATCACAATGAACTATTTCATGCTCACTAACTAGAACAAGTGGAGCAAATAATGAGAATACCGTTTGTATGTGATAATATAATAATGTATTTGGCCCATCTTATTTTTGAGATGGTTAACAATGGTCCCATTATATAATATTTCTATTTTTAGATTAAATTAAATTTTATTTAATGATGATAAGCTTATATAGAATTTAATAAGTTTAATTAATAAAATAATCCAAATTAATTCAAAATATCAATAAAATTAAAAAATTCATTTAATATCATGAGACGTTATGACGGGCTCGTCTCGATTCTGCTTCCTAGGTGTCGAATTGCAATGTCGTGGGGGAATGTTAGGTTATGGAGTCTGCTCTCTTATTTATAGCTTGGTGAACGGTTATATCCGGTAAAACTATATTTGGTAAAGCTATATCAGTAAAGTTATATATGGTAAATAGCTATATATAGTAGATGGTTAAATCTGGTAAAACTATATATACTAAATAATTATATATAGTAGATGATTAAATATGATAAAGCTATATATAGTAAATTAAACTATATATATATCCCATCCAGCAGAGCTTTGAAAATGTACTTTTTATTCTCTGTATTCTCTCTTATACATACTCATCAATACAAATTCTTTTAGCTAGAGTTCTCTTTGCAATTTTCCCTTTTTTATTCTCTGTCTTCTCTCTTATACATACTCATCAATACAAATTCTTTTAGCTAGAGTTCTCTTTGCAATTTTCCCTTTTTTATTCTCTGTCTTCTCTCTTATACATACTCATCAATACAAATTCTTTTAGCCAGAGTTCTCTTTGCAATTTTCCCTATCCTGTTCTTTGTGTTCGTCTAGATCGAGTGTGTGCGTTGTTGTGCGATCCTAACAACTAGTATCAGAGCTAGGCGAAATTCACCACGATTTGTGAAGATGGAAAGTTCAAAGATTGGAATTGAGAAGTTCGATGGATCCGATTTCGGTTTCTGAAAGATGCAGATTGAAGATTATCTGTACCAGAAAGATCTTCACGAACCCCTGTTGGGGGTGAAGCCAGATACCATGACCACGGAACAGTGGAAGCTCAAGGATCGACAAGCCTTGTGGCTGATCCGGTTGACGCTATCCAGAAATGTGGCGTTCAACATTATCAAGGAGAAGACAACGTCAGATCTATTGAAAGCGCTGTCAAATATGTATGAAAAACCGTCGGCTATGAACAAGGTGTATTTGATGCGGAGATTGTTCAATCTATAGATGTCTGAAGGTGGATCTGTTGCTGATCATATAAATGAATTCAATATGGTCTTAAGTCAACTGAGTTCGATGGAAATTAATTTTGAAGATGAAATTAAAGCGTTGATTTTGATGTCATCTTTACCCGAGTCATGGGATATTGTTGTTGCCGCAATCAGCAGTTCTCGAGGATATGATAAACTGAAGTTTGATGAAATTCGAGATGTAGTTCTCAGCGAAAGTATTCGCAAACGAGAAACTGGAGATTCATCAGGCAATGCTCTCAGTGTTGATCGAAGGGGAAGAAGTAAATCAAAGAGCTCAAACAAACATGGGCGATCAAAATCAAATAACCGGGAAAAATCTCCAAACAGGAAAAGGACACTATCGAACAGATTGTACAAAACTGAAGAAGAAGCACAATCATATATCTAAAGATGATGATGATTCTATATATACAACAGAAGATACTGAGGACGTTTTAATCCTTAGTGTGGTCAGCTCAACTGATTCCTGGATTTTGGATTCAGGTGCATCGTTCCATTCGTCTCCAAGTAAGGAATTGTTTTGAAATTTCAAATCAGGAAATTTCGGGAAGGTGTATCTTGCCGACAAATAAACCTTGGAGATTGAAGGGAAGGGAGATGTCTCCATACAAACTCCAGCAGGAAATCAGTGGACATTACAATATGTCAGATACATTCCTGGTCTCAAGAAGAACCTGATCTCTATTGGTCAGTTGGATAGCACAGACTATGCAGCAGAGTTTGGAAAGAGTTTGATAAGATAAGGAATCAATACAAGGGGAATAAGATTCGGATTACCTTGTCGATCGAATATCTCAAGCCAAGAACACTTTGTTTGAGATTCGAATCACTCCAGAAGCAAGATCGATCATGTCTAGCTTCAATGATTCTTGTTGATCAAATATCTCAAACACTTGTTTGAGATTCGAATCACTCCACAAGCAAGATTGATCATGTCGAGCTTGAATGATTCTACATGCAATCTAAACTACATAGAATTGCAAAGAAACTTAGCCATTGGCTAAAGAAAAGCACAAATGGTTCTTTTGATATATCTTCTAAGTCTGATTACAAATACAACATAGATGGCTTTATATAGCCTCAAAATGAAACTATTAAAGGCATTCCAAAAGTTGTAACATTCACACTTTATGGCCATAATTAGTCATTATGTAAATGTAACCGAAATTAAATAAAAAGTCTTAAAACACAATAACTCTAAATTATAACCCACCCAAAATTTACAACAATCAAACTTTATTCTTCTTCAATGTAGCATGAATTGAAACATCTTTTGATAATTTTGACAACCTTTTCTTCACATCTTCATTGAAGCATATTGTATGATTGATGTCTCTTGGTTCATATCAGAGTTCGTGGAAGATTGTGAAGAGCGCCATGGTTGTTGCACGTGGCACAAAATCCGGAACCTTATACACTACTGCAGAGTGTATAAACATGACTGCTGTTGCTGAGAGTGCTTCCAATTCATCTATGGCACAATAGACTTGGACATATGAGCGTCAAAGGAATGAAGATGCTGACTGCGAAATGAGCTTTAGAAGACTTAAAATCTGTTGATATGGGTCTTTGTGAGAGCTGTGTTATGGGCAAACAGAAACGAGTTAGTTTCACAAAGGCTGCCAGAGAACCGAAGAAAGTGCGGTTAGAAATGGTCCATACAGACGTCTGGGGACCATCTCCAGTTTCATCACTTGGTGGATCAAGGTACTACGTCACCTTCATCGATGACTTCAGCAGGAAGGTATGGGTTTACTTTCTGAAACACAAGTCAGATGTGTTTACCACCTTCAAGAAGTGGAAAGCTGAAGTTGAAAATCAGACAGGCTTGAAGATCAAATGCCTGAGATCTGACAATGGAGGAGAGTACAACAAATCAGAGTTTATAACATTTTGTGCAGCTGAGGGAATTAGATTAATAAGAACAATTCCCGGTAAGGCAAGACAAAATGATATTGCAGAAAGGATGAACAAAACATTGAATGAGCGAGCAAAAAGCATAAGGATTCATTCTGGACTACCAAAGACATTCTGGGCTGATGCTGTGAACACAGCAGCATATTTGATTAATAGAGGGCCGTCAGTACCCTTGACGTTCAAATTGCCCAAAGAAGTATGGACAGGAAAAGAACTCAAGTACTCTCACTTGAGAACTTTTCGTTGTACTGCGTATGTTCATGTTGATCCAGAGAAGAGAGATAAACTTGATGCTAAGGCTGTGAAATGCTACTTCATAGGCTATGGCTCTGACATGTTCGAGTACAAGTTTTGGGATGAGAAAAATATGAAAATCCTAAGACACTGCAATGTGACCTTTGATGAAAATGTAATGTACAAGGACAGAGAGAAGATAAACTCTAAGACTACGAAGCAAGTGGGAGTTGAACTTGAGTGGTAGAAAAATTCACGCAGTGATGTTACAACAGAAGCTCAAGAAACTCCTGATCCTATTGCTGAATTACTAGACGTGGAACAAGTTACACCTGAGCAGGTGTTGAGGAGATCATCCAGAACTATCAGAGCACCAAATAGATATTCAGCCTCATTAGATTATCTGTTGCTGACTGACGAAGGAGAACGAGAGTTCTTTGATGAGGCCCTACAAGTAGAAGATTCAACCAAGTGGGAGCAAGCCATGGATGATGAGATGAGCTCACTTGAAAAGAGTAATACGTGGGTGCTGATTAAGTTGCCTACAGGAAAGAGAGCTCTGTTGAACTAGATGGAAGAAGGAGGTTTAAGGCTCGGTTAGTAGCTAAAGGATATTCACAAAGAAAATGCATTGATTATGCTGAGATCTTTTCTCCAGTTGTGAAATTAACTACTATCCGAATTCTACTGAGTATTGTTGCATCGGAGAATTTGCACCTTGAGCAAATGGATGTAAAAACGGCGTTTTTGCATGGAGATCTAGATGAGGAAATCTATATGCAACAACCAGAAGGGTTTGCAGCTCAAGGCAAGGAGCACATGGTGTGTAAGCTCAATAAGAGCTTGTATGGACTGAAACAAGCACCGAGACAATGGTTTCCACCTTCATGTGCAAGAAGTTTGACACCTTCATGTGCAAGAGTGGTTTCCACAGGAGTGAAAAGGATCAGTGTTGCTACCTCAAGAAATATACTGATTCTTATGTGTTTCTACTCCTGTATGTGGATGATATACTAATTGCTGGATCAAGTATGAGAGAGATAAACCACCTGAAGGCAAGCTTGTTTTTAGTATTTGAAATGAAATATTTGGGTGCAGCAAAGCAGATTCTTGGGATGAGGATTTCTCGAGATAAATTTGCTGGCACATTAAATCTATCCCAAGAGCAATACATTAAGAAGGTATTGTCCAAATTCAAGATGAATGACGCTAAACCCAGGACTACCCCCTTGGCAAATCATATTAAATTGTCAAAGGGGCAATCTTCCAAGACAGTTGAGGAACGTGAGCACATGACATCAGTTCCGTATGCTTCTGTAGTTGGGAGTTTGATGTATGTTATGGTCTGCACTAGACCTGACATAACACATGCAATGGGAGTTGTTAGCAAGTACATGACAAATCTAGGGAAAGAACATTGGGAAGTTATGAAGTGGCTTCTGAGATATCTGAGAGGTACATCCAATACTTCACTTTGTTATGACAATGACAAAGTAGTTCTGCAAGGTTTTATGGATGCTGATCTGAGTGGAGATGTAGACTCTAGCAAGAGCACATCTGGATATATCTACATTATAGATGGAATAGCAGTGAGTTGGATGTTCAAGCTTCAGAAATGCGTTGCTCTTTCATCTACTGAAGCTGAGTACGTGGCAATAGCTGAAGCTGGAAAGGAGATGATATGGATGACAAACTATCTAGAAGAATTAGGCAGGAAGCAGTGCAAAAAGATCCTTTATACAGATAGTCAGAGTGCCATACAGTTGGTGAAAAATCCAATCTATCATTCAGGGACAAAACACATTAGAAGGCGATACCATTTCACTCGCAGGTTAGTGGAAGAAGGTGATATGTGTTTGGAGAAGATAGAGGGTGTAAAGAATCCAGCAGACATGTTGACAAAATGTGTTGATGTTGTAAAATCAAGGTTATGCAAAGCCTTAATTGGTATGGTGTAGTGATCGTTTGAGAATGAAATTCTTGATTGACTAGATCAGTCTCCAAGTTGGAGAATTGTTAGGTTATGGAGTCTGCTCCCTTATTTATAGTTTGGTCAATGATTATATCCGGTAAAGCTATATTTGGTAAAGCTATATCTGATAAAGTTATATATGGTAAATAGCCCTATATAGTAGATGGTTAAATCTGGTAAAGCTATATATAGTAAATAACTATATATAGTAGATGGTTAAATCTGGTAAAACTATATATAGTAAACTGAACTATATGTAGAGCTTTGAAAATGTATTTTCTATTCTCTCTATTCTCTCTTATACATAATCATGAATACAAATTCTTTTAGCTAGAGTTCTCATTGCAATTTTCTCTATCCTGTTCTTTGTGTTCATCTAGATCGAGTGTGTGCGTTGTTGTGCGATCCTAACAGGGAAGGAAACAACGATTTGAAGGTCACAGAAGATGGAGGACGACAGAAAGAATCGTCAGAAAATTATTCGGGAAGAGAGAGAAAATTGAAGAAAATTGCAAGCGAGTCGGGTGAAGAAGACAACCAATTTGGGTCAACTTTGGGTTGGATTCCAGTTACTTAGTACGAAAGCCAACCCATGATGAACATTCAGTTCAACCCAAAGATGCGAGTAGGACAAACCCAAGCCTCGGTTCACGACCAACATGAAGCCTAGTAGCTGCGAACCAAGCCCCAAAGCCCACCTACAACGCTCGGCCCAACCAAGCCTAGAACCGACGACCACAACCCAAGAACTGCAGGAACAACCAGAGAGAGCGACCTGAACTCCACGCCTCGACCCGATTCACGACCAGCTCACATGTCTTCACCCCCCCAACGACACGTGTTGCATGTCACAATCATGCTTGTCTAAAGTATGTTGTTTATGGCTGCATGATAGATGTCCTAGTCTTGCTTGTTCGGGTCGGTTGATAGGGACGTCAACCAATTGAGTGGGGGAGGATGTCACGGTCATGCATGTCCAAGGCGTGTTGTTAATGGCTGCATGACAGATATCCCGATCTTGCTTGTCCAAGACGTGTTGTCCATGGTTGCATGCCCGTTCCAAACCCGTTTTACATGCTTTCATCCTAGATAGGTCTTTACCATTCCATATTGGGTCAGTATGAGGGTGTATGTTCACCAAAATTGTGTCTACACGTGCAAGGGCTAAAATGCCCCAAAATATGCTATAGGGGGATATGACTAATTGTCAACTGTTTCCTATCCGATAGTTATATGCAGTAAGCCGTTATTCTTTTTTTCTTACAGTCCCATATAAAGCCATTTCCAATTTCTCAAATCTTGCTCTCAAAACTCTCTTTTGAAATCTCTCTGCCCCCGATTTCTAAAACTTCCTTCTTGAACCGGAGCCAGAGGCTCGAGCATACGTCGTGAGACGACGCAAGAACGAATGGGCTTAACTCACTTGTTGCTGGAAAGTGAGTGCCGCACAATCGCAAGTCCGCTGCCATGAAAGTGCGATTGTGACACTGTGCATGCAGATGTCAACTCCTTAACTCAACGCATCTCGGCTCGACTCATCAGCTCCTCGGCTCCTCGGCTCCTCGGCTCCTTGGCTTAGGCAGCTCGATATACAAATAATATATCATTTTCTAGGTTTTTTAACCTCTCGAAGCTAGTTTTGACCTTATTTAAGGCAAATAAGTTACGTATGAGGTTCGTTTACTCAATTTAAGTTGAATTAAGTTAGAAAAAGAAATTTGCCAAGGAAATTAGTTAAATTTCTGATAAGGTTGACAATATTTGGAACAACCTCAAAGGACAAACTCAAGCAGGGAGAATACCGACTAAGGTCAATCAAGTAACTGGTCTTACTATCGATTTGGTTAAAAGTTATTGTTTGTATGATTACACGTCTTATATGTTTGATATGTGTGAATTGTTTAGGAAACGATATGATTAAGATATGGTTATGGAACGATATGACTATGATGTCTATATGATTAGGATATGTTTATGAAACGATATGATTATGATATGTCTATGTGAATATAATATGTATTACGAAATGATAGGACTATAATATGTTATGTGAATGATATGATATATGTTATTGTATGATACGTTTGACGATATGACGAATATTGTGATATGCTTTATGATATGATAGGTTTACTGTATCACATGATATGTTGGGAGACACGATATGCTTATGATATAATACACGTGACATGATAAGATGTATGATATGACTGGCCTGACAATAAGATGTTTTGACAAGATACACAACCCAGAAATTACATGAAAATTTATGATAATGATATGATATGAAGAAAAATTCTAGAGAGGTTTTCTAACATGATAATGAAAAAGGAAAAATGTTGGGACCTCATGCACATAACTCAACACCGTCAAGATAGGCTCTAATGAACAAATTGCAGAGAAAATTAGAAGTTTGTTAGTTTATCCTTAGTCATGAACCGGATGAATAATTGGTTAAATATTGAAGTAGTTATAGTTTAGTGGTGAGAATTTTACATTGTGGCTATAGAGGCCTGGGCTCGAATCCTAGTAGCCACATTTGCTTTTTTTAGCTGCAAATTAGAGCAAACGGATGCAGTAAATTATCCAAGTGGTTGTAATTTAGTGGTGAGAATTTCACGTTGTGGCGTGGAGACCTGGGCTCGAATCCCAAACGGCCACATTTGCCTTTTTTAGCTGCAAATGGATGAAGCAAATTAGAAGTTTGTTGGTTTATCCTTGAAAGTGATGAATGATGGCTAAATATCTAAGTGGTTGTAGTTTAGTGGTGAGAATTCCACGTTGTGGCCGTGGAGACTTGGGCTCAAATTCCAGTAGCCACATCTACTTTTTATAGCTACCAACGAGCAAATTTGAAGTTTGTTGGTTTATCCTTAATCATGAAAGTGATGAATGTCAACCAAATATCCAAGTGGTTGTAGTTTAGTGGTGAGAATTCCACGTTGTGGCCGTGGAGACCTGGGCTCGAATCCCAGTAGCCACATCTACTTTTTTTAGCTACAAACGAGCAAATTTGAAGTTTGTTGGTTTATCCTTAGTCATGAAAGTGATGAATGTTGGCTAAGTATCCAAGTGGCTGTAGTTTAGTGGTGAGAATTCCACGTTGTGGCTGTGGAGACTTGGGCCTGTAGTTTAGTGGTGAGAATTCCACGTTGTGGCTGTGGAGACTTGGGCTCGAATCCCAGCAGCCACATCTACTTTTTATAGCTACCAACGAGCAAATTTGAAGTTTGTTGGTTTATCCTTAGTCATGAAAGTGATGAATGTTGGTTAAGTATCCAAGTGTCTATAGTTTAGTGGTGAGAATTCCACGTTGTGGCCGTGGAGACCTGGGCTCGAATCCCAGCAGCCACATCTACTTTTTATAGCTACCAACGAGCAAATTTGAAGTTTGTTGGTTTATCCTTAGTCATGAAAGTGATGAATGTTGGCTAAGTATCCAAGTGGCTATAGTTTAGTGGTGAGAATTCCACGTTGTGGCCGTGGAGACCTGGGCTCGAATCCAGCAGCCACATCTACTTTTTATAGCTACCAACGAGCAAATTTGAAGTTTGTTGGTTTATCCTTAATCATGAAAGTGATGAATGCCAACCAAATATCCAAGTGGCTGTAGTTTAGTGGTGAGAATTCCACGTTGTGGCCGTGGAGACTTGGGCTCGAATCCCAGTAGCCACATCTACTTTTTATAGCTACCAATGAGCAAATTTGAAGTTTGTTGGTTTATCCTTAATCATGAAAGTGATGAATGTTGGCTAAAAATTCAAGTAGCACTAGTTTAGTGGTGAGAATTCTGGCCGTGGAGACTTGGGCTCGAATCCCAATAGCTGCACTTACTCCCGTTAAGAAATGAAAATAGATATTTATTATATTATTATATATAATATGAAAATGGGAAAAATATATTTATTGTATTTGATACCCTTTAAATATTAAATCAATTAATATATATCTTATAATATTTAAATATATATCGTATATTCAAAATTTCATTAAAGATTATTTAAATGCTAACCTTGACTCTCTCAATCCTACCCATTATTCGTGCAAGCCTCGACTAGAATTAAATACTTCATTTTTCCTTAAAAGTTTGAATTTCTAGAATTGCTTTAAATTTATGATTTCAAAATGAAATAGAAGTAATAAATACTTAAAAAAATAGAATTAAAAAAATATAAAAGAACATAGTAAAAAAATTAGAAAAATAGTCCAAGTCAACCCTGGAGTGGCATTTTGGTCATTTTCATCTCTATTTCTTAATTAGAGAAAAATGATTTTAGGATAAATAATAATCGGGGTTCTCCAATCATGTCACGAGTAAGCGTTTTTCTAATCGATAGTAATATCTCTTAATAAACATGCAGGAATGTACTTTGTTAAAATTAGGGTGCTAGAGCTAGAGCGGTCTCCACATTGACTATAACATCTGAGTCCCAACGAATATTACATTGAATATAACATCTGAGTCCCAACGAATATTAATTTTCCCAACGAATATTAATTTTTCCAACGAAGATTAATTTTCTTAATTTTTGAAATTTTATTAAAGGCTTAGAAGCCAAATTTCAAGATGAAGTAAAGAAAAAAAAATGCTTAAAAAATCAAAAGAATCAATATAAAAAAATAAAAAAAAATAAAAAAAAATAGTCCACTCTAAGACTAAAGTTATGATTTTGACTCATTCCTAACTAGGGGTATGTAAGAGCCCTAAACATGAAAAGAAAACGAGGAAGTAGGGTTTGGGGTGAGAAAAAGAGAAACCAAAAAACATTCCAAATGGCAGCCTTGAGTCTATTTTGGCTGAAGCTTCTTCACAAGAATTGTTAAACGGACGTTGAAAGACTAATTTTTGGGTGTTTGAATTACTCCAATCCATCAAGAATCGAGGAAAAAACGGGAGGTAAACTTTCTAGATTTTTATCTCGATTTTCCTCTGATCTGTGAAATTTTGAAAGAATTAGGTTTTAAAATTTTATTATGTTATTCTTGAAAGGATTTCACACAAATTTTGTGAAGAAACCTCGAGTTGATTCAAACCGAAAGTCAGTGTTTTGACGAGATTCGAGGATGGTGAGTTTACTATTTCGAGCCTAATTGAGAGCAAAGTGAGGGATGTGCGGCTAGCTAATTGAGGGATGTGCGACAATGTCTGTTAGGACACGCGGATTTGGGGAACAAAGTGATTTGAGAACCAACTCGCCAATCCAAACCGCGATCTGACCCAACCCAACTTAGATATGCCGGCCTACATGGACCACATGTCGATATGAGAATAATTGAAGGAATTTCACACATGCAAATGATTGAATATAGTCCCTAGGACCGGAACACGCGAATCAAGGTTTCCCGCGTCGTAACGTGGGCACGTATATCGCTCCTTGTGCATGTTTGTACTCGCATGTGGAACCATCCTACCGGTGCATGGCGACTTGTGAGGGCACATGACGTGATATTTGTTTGGCCCGTTCGACCTCCATTCGACAAAAAGTTTTCATCCAGATTTCAATATTGACCTTATTATGGCTTGAATATCTATCAGAGAAATTTCAATAAATTTTGGAGCTCTTTAACATGCAAAAAAAAAAAAAAAAAAAAA
>NW_019268527.1:944111-956993 GCF_002738365.1 Cucurbita moschata
AAAAAAAAAAAAAAAAAAAAAAAAAAAAAAAAAAAAAAAAAAAAAAAAAAAAAAAAAAAAAAGTAGCTTCGGAAATGTAGCGTCATCCGTATTAGTAGGATTTTTCTCAAGTAATACTTGTTGGGATCACTAGGACGTACTAGCTATGAGCATATCTTATCTTCGGTGGTTAGAATATGGAGGTTGAGGAGCTCAAAAGAGCATTTTTCTGAACTAAACTAAGAAAGAATAAAGAAGTCAAAATAGAGTACCTTGGAGAAGGAAGTCCGCGTTAAGTCACCAAGCCACCCTAGGAACTAAGTAGACCTTAATGGTACCAAGGGGATGATCAAGGTGAATTGTGCTTTATGTGATCAATAGGAATATCTCGATAATAAAGCATGCATCAGAGAACCAAGTTAATATTAGGGTTTTAGAGCTAGAACCATTTATACGTTGACCTAAGTCAATATGATTCCAGTAGATCGTGTACCTTAAAATTGTGAACTGTGATCAAACATCTAGACGTGTTCAAACTCAAAGATTGGATTAGCTTCAAGGAATTAACCTTGAGCGTCCTAGAAACACGAGATGAGATTAAACCGTTTACACACTCCTAAGAACCTAGTAGGCTTCCATTAGAAAGATAACTAAGAAAGCTTAAAATGCCTGTAGTAGTGTGTTGGTATCACCAATGTCTTTGACTCCTATCCCCTCCAGTAGAACTTTAGCACGTGCCTTACTAAACAGTAATAGTATAGGTACCGTCGAGCCAGGCCTAAGCCAAATAGTGTAGCGCGTTGAGGTGGTTCAGGTGTCACTATCTCATGTAGAAATGCCCAGGGGGTGTATAACGATGTAGCTACCTATTAGTTAGCTGGTATACGGATGTCTATTGGAGTTGAGGAGGTCTACTGGATTTCTAAGATTGCTAGGTGGCTTAACACGAACTTTGGATCTAGGTTTTTATGTTATGACGCCTCGAGTCTTTCTTAGTTTAGGAGCACTAGGGTTTAGACCCTCTAATTGTCGATCACGATCCCAATGTGCTCAGTCTATTGGAGACGTCCTGACTAGCTCATCGTCTAGCCAATCTAACTTTTAACGCCCTGTCTCTGTGCAGATAAACACGCTCTACAAGGAAAACAAAAAGTCAAACACCTGGAGCTAAAATATACTATATCATGCAAACGTACAAGCAAGCAAGTTTAATGGGGAGATAACATCCACAATCACTTGGAGCACAAATCACAATAGTCCATCCTTCTTTCTAACCTAGTGAAACGCATATGAAATAACATTTATCATAAATCTCATCATAGGGGCATTTTGGTAATTTATTACATCGTGAATAACATGCTCGTCCATAATGCCCAACTCATATTCTAGTCATACATATTTGGTGTAGGGGCCATGCTAATGTTTTATGTATCATTTCAATTTTATTGGATATGTATTGTGAACGAAAGCTACGAACTAAACAATGGAACTAGAGTATTAATGAGAAATTCACCGTTCTCTCTTTGGAATAAGAGAATAACTATGTAGGTAATTTGGCCAACTAAACAAACATCATTAACAACAACTCTTTAATACACTAAAAGCACACCGCAACGTACTTAAACTAAGTAAAACTTTTGCGCCAACCTTATAAAGTTTATCTCTTCATACAAACTGAATTAAACAAAGCAACCTACATCTCAATCATGTAAAATTGATAGAATATGAAATGATAGTAAAAAATTAGAGAGTTATCAAGTTTTGTTACTGTTCTTCAATAGAATTTTCATTTCTTTGAGCTCTCACGTCCACCTAATTTCTATAATCTATCATTTTTTGTCTTCTTTTTCTTCTACCATCAACAATCGATGGATTAAGGTTTTTCTTCTTCTTTTCTAAAATATGGCCCTCTTCTCTTTTTAAATATCGTTTTCCTTTTATATTGTTTGTCTTTCCATTTAGGGTTGAGAAAGAATAAAATCGTCCACTTAGGATGTTTCTAATTAGGTAGTCAATGACTCACGTGGATTGCTGGTGTGGATTAAAATTTCTTTGTCATCCCCGAAAGTTTGTTTATGAATTGTTTAAGAATCAGGGTCAACAATTTGTTTCCAAGTTTGACAGCAGTGTTCTTTCTAAATTTGTTACACCATCATGGTTTAGTATAAATATTCTAAAATTTTGGTAAATAACTTAATTAAATGTACAGTTAGGCTCAATATATGCAAATTGATATTCTTTTCATGTTAAATCACAAAGAACTATTTCATGCTCACTAACTAGAATAAATTGAGCAAATAATGAGAAAATAGTTTGTACGCATGCATAATTAACTACAAAAATTCAGGAGAGTTATCAACAACTTTGGTGAAGAACATAACCGCTGCAAAGATTAGAAGATAAACTCTCAATTTTGGGTTGACATTCTATTTTATGAACCGAGAAAACTAGGCATTTTACTTCCAAATTCATTTTGTATGAGACTTTATCTCTTTCGCTTTAAAGGAAAAATACTCACAAGTTTGTGAGAGAAATTAAGGAGATTTGATGCTTGGAACACTCGTACAAACCATCTAGATGACACTTAGAACGAGCTGATGAATAAAAGTTTAGTACCACGGATGTTAGGACTACAAATTTGAAGAAGAAGCCAACTCTAGATGACCCTTAGAACGAGCTAACGAATATAAGTTTTAGAGGTATAGAGTCATCTACACGTGACAATTTCTAACCGAAGGTAGAAGACGAGAGTGATGTGGTTGGTTTATTTCTCACCATCGCCGTTTTTTTGGCGCAGACTTGTGATTGTGCAGCACTCACTTCTAAGCAACAAGTGAGTTAAGCCAATTCTTTTGCGCGTCGCCTATGACCAGACAACATATGCTTGAGCCTCTGGCTCCGATTTAAGAAGAAGGTCTAGAAAACGGGGACAGAGAGAATTTCGAAAGAGAGTTTGAAACCAAGATTTAGTGAATGATTTAAAACTGTGTTATATAGCATACAAGTAAATGCAACAACAACGGCTTAGCACTGTATAAGTACCGGGGTAAAGTGGGGTAAAGAGTATTAGTAGCCTTCTTTCATTCACATATTGGATTCTTTTGTTTTTTTTTTTGTTTTTTTTTATTTTTAAAAGTTGCTATTTTAAACAAACCTAATTTCTCAATTACACCTAGGCAATAAAATCAAAGAATATTGCTATTTTAGTTTTTTTTTTCTTTTGCAAATTTATTTTTTTAATTTACATAATAAATTTAGTCAACTCTTTAATTTTATTCTTATTCAAATGGTTTATCTTATAATAATGATAATATAAATATAATAATTTCATTTATTCAATATGAACCTATTTAGAACTAAGTCAAAAATGTATTTGGTCCATCCTTATTTGAGATTGTTAACGATGGTCACATTACATAATATTTCTATTTTTAGAATAAATTAAATTTTATTTAACGATGATAAGCTTATATAAAATTTTATAAGTTTAATTAATAAAATAATTAAAATTAATTCAAAATATCAATAAAATTAAAAAAATCAAAGAATATCATGAGACTGTTATGACGGACTCGTCTCAATTCTACTGCCTAGGTATCGAATTTCAGCTGCGGGGTAAAGTCTTCCAAATCTCATTATAAAAATGATAGATCTTTAAAAATAATGATTTAGTCCCGTACATGTTGCATGTCTACGTTTTGTGTATGCATACCTGACCCCATTTAATAGGTTACTTACCGAGTATTTCTAATACTCAATTTTTTCTAAAATTATTTGTTTGGAGAGACACGAGGTGTGGTAAGTCAAATGCCAACTAAATTATGTGGTCCAGTCATCACAAATTTCCATCTTGATAATAATCGTGCAATTCTTAGTAAATAGAGCTATTGTATTTATCATTTGTTTAAATATTTGCTAGACGAGGTACAACTTCAGTCATTTGCATAAAAGGTCAGATTATCTTATGTACGTTGATGACATTCAAAGTGGTGGGTGTAGCATTGCACTAATTCAAGATCTATTTGTGAACGGAGGCTCGAATGAAGAACAAGAGCTCGAAACGGAACCGAGTTAAAAAATATTAGCTAGCCAATAAATGAATAAATAAACCTGGGCTCGTGGAAAACAAATCACAGAGGAGAAGAATACCCATGAAGCCTTCCCTCGGAAAGAATCTCTTGCGAGATTGGATTTTTAGAAATCTTAAAAATATCAATGGATCTATGTATATAGGTAATTACAAGGCATTGCAATGTTGTGGCGTGAAGGAAACAACGATCTGAAGGCCACAGGAGATGGAGGATGACAGAAAGAATCGTCGGAAAATGATTCGGGAAAAGAGAGAAAATTGAAGAAAATTGCAAGCGAGTCGGGTGAAGAAGACAACCAATTTGGGTCAACTTTGGGTTGGATTCGAGTTACTTAGTACGAGAACCAACCCATGATGAACATTCAAATTCGAGTTACTTAGTACGAGAGCCAACCCATGATGAACATTCAATTCGACCCAAAGACGCGAGTAGGATAAACCCAAGCCTCAGCTCACGACCAACGTGAAGCCTAATAGTTGCGAACCAAGCCCCAAAACCCACCTACAACGCTCGGCCCAACCAAGCCTAGAACCGACGACCACAACCCACGCACCACAGGAACAACCAGAGAAAGCGACCCGAACTCCACGCCTCGACCCGATTCACAACCCGCTCACACGTTTTCACCCCCCCCCCCCAACGACACTGTCGCGTGTCACAATCATGCTTGTCCAAAGTATGTTGCTTATGACTGCATGACAGATGTCCTAGTTTTGCTTGTTCCGGTCGATTGACAGGGATGTCAACCAATTGAGTGAGGGAGGATGTCACAGTCATGCATGTCCAAGACGTGTTGTCAATGGCCGCATGACAGATATCCCGATCTTGCTTGTCGAGGACGTGTTGTCCATGGTTGCATGCTTGTTCCAAACCCGTTTTACATGCTTTCATCCTAGATAGGTCTTTACCATTCCATATTAGGTCAGTATGAGGGTGTATGACCGTTCACCAAAATCGTGTCTACACCTGCAAGGGCTAAAATGCTCCAAAATCTACAATAGGGCGATATGACTAGTTGTCAACTTAGTATTACCCGATAGTTATGTGTAGTAAGCTTTTCTTGTTGCCTTTTTGCTTACATTCCCATATCACATCATTTCCAATTTCTCAAATCTTGCTTTCAAAACTCTCTTTCGAAATCTCTCTGCCCTTGTTTTCTAAAAATTTCTTCTTAAATCGGGGTCAGAGGCTCGAGCATATGATGCTTGGCCGTAGGCGACGCAAGAACGAATAAGCTTAACTCACTTTTTGCACAATCCCAAGTCCACTGCCATGAAAGTGCAATTGTGACACTGTGCATGCAGATGTCAACTCCTTGACTTAACGCATCTTAGCTCGACTCCTCGGCTTCTCGGCTTAGACAGCTCGATATACAAATAATATATAATTTTCTAGGTCTTTTAACCTCCTGAAGCCATTTTTTTACCTTATTTAAGGAAAATAAGTTAAGTATAAGGTTGGTTCACTCAATTTAAGTTGAATTAAGTTAGAAAAAGAAATTTGCTAAGGAAATTAGGTGAATTTCTGATAGGGTCGACAATACTTGGAACAACCTTAAAGTACGATTACACGTGTTATATGTTTGATATGTGAAGTGTGTAGGAAACGATATGATTACGATATGGTTATGAAGCGATATGACTATGATATGTCTATATGATTAGGATATGTTTATGAAACGATATGATTATGATATGTCTATATAAATATAATATGTATTACGAAATGATAGGACTATAATATGTTATGTGAATGATATGATATGTGTTATGGTATGATACGTTTGACGATATGACGATATGATGAATATTGTGATATGCTCTATGATATGATAAGTTTACTATATCACGTGATATGTTTGGACACACAATATGCTTATGATATAATACACGTGACATCATAAGATGTATGATGTGAATGGCCTGGCAATAATATATTTTGACAAGATACACAACCCAGAAATTACATGAAAAGTTATGATATGAAGAAAAATTCTAGAGAGGTTTTCTTAGATGATAATGAAAAAGGAAAAATGGTGGGACCTCATGCACATAACTCAACACCATCACAATGGGCTCTAATGAATAAACAGGAGAGAAAATTAGAAGTTTGTTCGTTTATCCTTAATCATGAAAGCGATAAATGAGGGGTAAATATTTAAGTGACTGTAGTTTAGTGGTGAGAATTCCACGTTGTAGTTGTGGAGACCTGGGCTCGAATTCGAGTAGCCACATTTGTTTTTTTTAGCTATAAAGTTTTTTTTCATTTACTTCTAATTTACAAACCATTCAACTAGACACAAGCCTCATGTGGCCGGAGACTTGGGCTTGAATCCCAGCAAGCCACATTTACTTCTAATTTACAAACCATTCAACTAGACACAAGCCTCAAACCACATGGCTAAATATCCGAGTCGCTGTAGTTTAGTGGTAAGAATTCCACGTTGTGGCCGTGGAGACTTGGGCTCGAATTCGAGCAAGCCAAGTCGCTGTAGTTTAGTGGCAAGAATTCCACGTTGTGGCCGTGGAGACTTGGGCTCGAATCTGAGCAAGCCACATTTACTTCTAATTTACAAACCATTCAACTAGACACAAGCCTCAAACCACATGGCTAAATATCCGAGTCACTGTAGTTTAGTGGTAAGAATTCCACGTTGTGGCCGTGGAGACTTGGGCTCGAATCCGAGCAAGCCACATTTACTTCTAATTTACAAACCATTCAACTCGGGGTGCTCCAATCATGTCATGAGTAAACATGTAGGAATGTACTTTGTTAAAATTAGGGTGTTTTGAGCTAGAGCAGTTTCCACGAGGATTAATCTTCCCAACTAAGATTAATTTTCTTAATTTTTGAAATTTTATTAAGGGCTTAGAAGCCAAATTTTAAGATAAAGTAGAAGAAAAAAATGCTTAAACAATAAAAAAATCAATATAAAAAATAGAAAAAAAAAAAGCTTAATCAATATAAAAAATAATAAAAAATTGGGAAAAATAGTCAACGTCAACCCTAAGAGTAAAGTTACCATTTTGACCCATTCCTAACGAGGGGTAGGTAAGAGTCCTAAACATGAAAAGAAAACGAGGAAGTAGGGTTTGAGGGTGAGAAAGAGATACAAAAAAAAACATTCCAAATGGCAGCCTTGAGTCCGTTTTGGTTGAAGCTCCTTCATAAGAATTGTTAAACGAACGTTGAAAGACTAATTTGGGTGTTTGAATTACTCACATCCATCCAGAAATCAGGAAAAACGGGAGGTAAGCTTTCTAGGTTTTTATCTCAATTTTCCTCTTATCGGTAAAATTTTCAAAGAGTTAGGTCTTAAAATTTTATTATGTTATTCTTGAAGGGATTTCACACAAATTTTGTGAAGAACCCTCGAGTTGATTCAAACCAAATGTCAGTGTTCTGACGAGGTTCGAGGACGGTGAGGGATGAGCGACAATGTCTGTTAGCACACAGATTTGGAGAGCAAAGTGATATGAGAACCAACTTGCCAATCCAAACCGCGATTTGACCCAACCCGACTTAGAAACGGCTGCCTACATGGACCAAGTGTCGATATGGGAATAATCGATGAAATTTCAATTATGCGAATGATTGAATATAGTCCCTAGGACCTGAACGCGCAAATCAAAGGTTGTCACGTGTCACAACGTGGACACGCATATCCCTCCTTGTGCATGTTTGTACTCGCACGTGGAACCATCTTACCCATGCATGGCGATGCGTGAGGGCACAGGACGTGATATTTTTATGGCCCGTTCGACCTCCATTCGACTAAAAGTTTTCATTCGAATTTCAATATTAACCTTATTAGGGCTTGAATTAGGATCTATCAGAGAAATTTTAGTAAATTTTGGAGCTCTTAACATGCAAAGAAGAAAAAAAAAATGTAGCTTAAGAAAAGTATCGTCATCCGTGTTAGTAGACGTTCAGATTTTTCTCAAGTAATACTTGTTGGGATCACTAGGACGTACTAGCTATGAGAGTATCTTATCTTCCGTGGTTAGAATATTGAGATTGTGGAGCTCAAAAGAGCATTTTTCTCAACTAAACTAAGAAAGACTAAAGAAGTCAAAACATAGTACCTTGGAGCCCGAAGTCTATGTTAATTCACCAAGCCACCCTAGGAACCAAGTAGACCTTCATGGTACCTAAGGATGATCAAGGTGATTTGTGCTTTATGTGATCAATAGGAATATCTCGATAATAAAGCATGCATGAGAGAACCAAGTTAAGATTAGGGTTTTAAAGCTAGAACAATTTATACGTTGACCTAAGTTAATATGATTTCAGTAGATCGTGTACCTTAAAATTGTGAACAGTGATCAAAGAACTAGACCAGTGCGCACTCAAGGATTGGATTAGCTTCAAGGAGTTAACCTCGAGCGTCCTAGAAACACGAGATGAGATTTAAACTGTCTACACACTCCTAAGAACCTAGTAGGCTTCCAGAACAAAGATAACTAAGAATGCTTAAAATGCCCTGTAGTAGTGTGACGGTATCACCAAAGTCTCTGACTCTTATCCCCTTTAGTAGAACCTTAGCACGTGCCTTACTAAATAGTAATAGTACATGTAACGTCGAGCCAGGCCTAAGCCAAATAGTGTAGTGCGTTATGGTGATTCAGGTGTCAGTATCTGATGTGGAATTGCCCAGGGGTCTACACTATAAACTCGTCTTGAGAGGGGGTGTATGACGACGTAGATACCTATTAGTTAGCCAGTATACGAATGTCTATTGGAGCTGAGGAGGTCTATTGGATTTCTAAGGCTGCTAGGTGGCTTAACACAAACTTTGGATCTAGGTTGGTCTGTTATGACGCCTTAAGTCTTTATTAGTTTAGGAGCACTAGGGTTTAGACCCTTTAATTGTCGATCACGATCCTAAGGTTCTCAGTCTACTGGAGACGTCCTGACCTAGCTCATCATCTAGCAATCTAACTTTAACGCCCTATCTCTGTGCAGATAAACACGCTCTACAAGGAAAATAAAAAGTCAAACACTTGGAGCTAAAACATACTATATCATGAAAACATACAAGCAAGCAAGTTTAATAAGGAGATAACATCCACAATCACTTGGAGAAAAAATCACAATAGTCCATCATTCTTTGTAACGTAACAAAAAAACATATGAAATAAAATTTATCATAAGTCTCCATTTTAGTAATTTATTACATCATGAATAACCTGCTCATCCATAATGCCCAACTCATATTCTAGTCATGCATATTTGGGGTAGGGCCATGTTTATGTTTTATGTATCATTTCAATTTTATTGGAGGTGTATTGTGAACCAAAGCTACAAACTAAACAATGAAACTAGAGTATTAATTTGAAATTCATTGTTATCTATTCGGTGTAAGATAATAACTAAGTATGTAATTGGCCAACTAAACAAACATCATCAACAACAACTGTTTAATAAACTAAAAGCACACAGCAACATACTTAAACTAAATAAAACTTTTGCGCCAACCTTATAAAGTTTAGCTCTTCGTACCAACTGAATTAAATACAGGAACCTACATTTCAATCATGTAAAATTGATAGAATATGAAACAAGGGTAAAAAATTAGAGTTATCAAGTTTTGTTGTTGTTCTTCAATAGAAGTTTCCTTCCTTTGAGCTCTCACGTCCACCTATTTGCCATAATCTATCATTTTTTGTCTTTTTTCCCTTCTACCATCAACAATTGATGGATTAGGGTTTTTTTTCTTCTTATCTAAAATGTGGCTCTCTTCTCTTTTTAGGTAATGTTTTCCTTTTATATTGGATGTGTATTGTGAACAAAAGCTACGAACTAAGCAATGGAACTAGAGTATTAATGAGAAATTCATAGTTCTCTCTTCGGAATAAGAGAATAACTATGTATGTAATTTGGCCTACTAAACAAACACTATTAACAACAACTCTTTAATAAACTAAAAGCACACCGCAACATACTTAAACTAAGTAAAACTTTTGTGCCAACCTTATAAAGTTTATCTCTTCGTACAAACTGAATTAAACAGAGGAACTTACATCTCAATCATGTAAAACTGATAGAATATGAAATGATAGTAAAAAATTAGAGAGTTATCAAGTTTTGTTACTGTTCTTCAATAGAAGTTTCATTCCTTTGAGCTCTCACGTCCACCTATTTGTCATAATCTATCATTCTTTTTGTCTTCTTTCCCTTCCTTCTACCATCAACAATTGATGGATTAGAGTTTTTTTTCTTCTTATTTTCGAAAATGTGGCTCTCTTCTCTTTTTAGGTATCGTTTTCCTTTTATATTGTTTGTTCTTTCCATTTAGAGCTGATAATGAATAAAATCGTTCACTTAGGATGTTTCTAATTAGGTAGTCGATGACTCACGTGGATTGCTGGTGTGGATTAAAATTTCTATGTCATCCCCGAAAGTTTGCTTTATGAATTGTTTAAGAATTAGAGTCAACAATTTGTTTCCAAATTTGACAGCAGTGTTGTTTCCAAATTTGTTACAACATCTTGATGTTCTATAATTTTGCTAAATAACTTAATTAAATGTATAATTAAACTCGATTAATGAAAATTGATATTCTTTTCTTGTTAAACTACAATGAACTATTTCGTGCATATTAATTAGAACAAATGGAGCAAATAATGAAAAAATAGTTTGTATGAGTGCATAATAACTACAAAAATTTTGGAGAGTTGTCTAAGTTGTTGAAAAACACAAGCTGCAAAGATTAGAAGATAAACTCTCAATTTTGGGTTGACATTCTATTTTATGAACCGAGAAAACTAGACATTTTACTTAGAATTCATATTGTACGAGACCTATCTCTTTAGCTTCAGAGGAAGAATACTCACAAGTTTGTGAGAGAAAATAAGGAGATTTAATTCTTGGAACACTTGTACAAACCATGTGGATGACACTTAGAACGAGCTGATGAATACAAGTGTTAGAGGTATAGAGCCATCGACATGCGACGGTTTCTAACCTAAGGTAGAAGATGACGATGATGTGGTTGGTTCAATTGAACCAACAACCCTTGGTTTATTTGACCATTATGTTATGTGTAGCTAAATTATAAAAAATACACTTTTATAAATAAAAATAATGTTATTTTAAAAGTTCAAAAATTATTTTTCACCATCCATGTTTTTAAGGCAGCAAACTTGTGATTGTGCAGCACTTACTTCTTAGCAACAAGTGAGTTAAGTCAATTCGTTTGTGCGTTGCCTACGACCAGACAACGTATGCTTGAGCCTCTAGCCCCGATCAAAGAAGAAGGTTTAGAAAACGGGGTAGAGAGTTTGAAAATAAGATTTAGCGAGAGATTGAAAACAGTATTACTTAGCATGTAAGTAAAGGCAACAACAACAACTTAGCGGTATATAACTATTCCGGTAAAGAGTATTAGTAGCCTTCTTTCATTCACACGTTTGATTTTTTTTTTTTTGTTTATTTTTAAAAGTTGCTATTAAAGAAACTTAATTTCCCAATTACACCTGCATAATAAAATCAAAGAATATTGCTATTTTAGTTTTTTTATTTTTTGCAAATTTAGCTCTTTTCTTTATTATTATTTTTTAATTTACATAATAAATTTAGTCAACTCTTTAATTTTATTCTTATTCAAATGGTTTATCTTATAATAATGATAATATAAATATAATAATTTAATTTATTCAATATGAACCTATTTAGATCTAAGTCAAAAATGTATTTGGGTCGATCCCTATTTGAGATTGTTAACAACGGTAACATTTATATTATTTCTATTTTTAGAATAAATTAAATTATATTTTTATGAAATTAATGATGATAAGTTTATATAGAATTTTAATAAGTTTAATTAATAAAATAATCCAAACTGATTCAAAATATCAATAAAATTAAAAAAAAAACTCACTTAATATCATGAGACGTTATGATGGGCTCGTCTTGATTCTACTGCCTAAGTGTCAAATTTCAGCTGCGGGGTAAAGTCTTCCAAGACTCATTATAAAAATGATATATCTTTGATAATAATGATTTCAGTCCCGTGCGATTCTTACTAAATAAAGCTATTGTATTTATCGTTTGTTTAAATATTTGCTAGACGAGGTACAACTTTAGTCATCTTGACATTCAAAGTGGTGGGCATAACATTGCACTAATTCAAGATCTATTTGTGAACGGAGGGTCGAATGAAGAACAAGAGCTCGATGGGAATGACCTGAAACTGAACCAAGGTAAAAAATATTAGCTAGCCAATAAATAAATAAATAAACCTGGCCTCGTGGAAAACAGATCACAGAGGAGAAGAATACCCATGAAGCCTTCCCTCGAAAAGAATTTCTGGCAAGATTGGATTTTTAGAAATCTTAAAAATATCAATTATAGGTAATTACAAGGCATTGCAATGTCGCGGGGGGAAGGAAACAACGATTTGAAGGTCACAGGAGATGGAAGACGACAGAAAGAATCGTCGGAAAATGATTCGGGAAGAGAGAGAAAACTGAAGAAAATTACACGCGAGTCGGGTGAAGAAGACAACCAATTTGGGTCAACTTTGGGTTGGATTCAAGTTACTTAGTATGAAAGCCAACCCATGATGAACATTCACTTCGACCCAAAGATGCGAGTAGGACAAACCCAAGCCTCGGTTCACGACCAACCTGAAGCCTAGTAGCTGCAAACCAAGCCCCAAAGCCCACCTACAACGCTCGGCCCAACCAAGCCTAGAACTGACGACCACAACCCACGCACCGCAGGAACAACAAGAGAGAGCGACCCGAACTCCACGCTCGACCTGATTCACAACCAGCTCACACGTCTTCACCCCCCCCCCCCAACGACA
>NW_019268527.1:957760-970804 GCF_002738365.1 Cucurbita moschata
CCCCCCCAACGACACGTGTCACGTGTCACAATCATGTTTGTCCAAAGTATGTTGCTTATGGCCGCATGACAGATGTGCTAGTCTTGCTTGTTCGGGTCCGTTGATAGGGACGTCAACCAATTGAGTGGAGGAGGATGTCACAGTCATGCATGTCCAAGACGTGTTGTCAATGGCCGCATGACAGATATCCCGGTCTTGCTTGTCCAAGACGTGTTGTCCATGGTTGCATGCCCGTTCCAAACCCCTTTTATATGCTTTCATCCTAGATAGGTCTTTCCATTCCATATTGGGTCAGTACGAGGGTGTATGACCGTTCACCAAAATCGTGTCTACACTTGCAAGTGCTAAAATGCCCCAAAATGTATTATACGGGGATATGACTAGTTGTCAACTTCTTCCTACCCGATAGTTATATGCAGTAAGCCGTTGTTATTTCCTTTTTGCTTACATTCCCATATATACCATTTCCAATTTCTCAAATCTTGCTTTCAAAATCTCTCTGCCCGTGATTTCTAAAACTTTCTTCTTGAACCGGGGCCAGAGGCTCGAGCATACGTTGTTTAGCCGTAGACGATGCAAGAACGAATGGGCTTAACTCACTTGTTGCTGGAAAGTGAGTGCCGCACAATCGCAAGTTTGCTGCCATCAAAGTGCGATTGTGACACTGCGCATGCAGATGTCAACTCCTTGACTCAATGCATCTTGGCTCGACTCCTCAGCTCCTCGGCTCCTCGACTTAGGCAGCTCGATATACAAATAAGATATCATTTTCTAGGTTTTTTAAGCTCTCGAAGCCAGTTTTGACCTTATTTAAGGCAATTAAGTTAAGTATAAGGTTCGTTTACTCAATTTAAGTTGAATTAAGTTAGAAAAAGAAATTTGCTAAGGAAATTAGTTGAATTTCTGATAGGGTCGACAATATTTGGAACAACCTCAAAGGACAAACTCAAGCAGTTAAATTTAGGGAGAATACCGACTAAGGTCAATCAAGTAAGTGGCTTTACTATTGATTTGGTTAAAAGTTGATGTTTGGATGATTACATGTCTTATATGTTTGATATGTGTGAATTGTTTAGGAAACGATATGATTAAGATATGGTTATGAAATGATATGACTATGATATGTCTATATGATTAAGATATGTTTATGAAACGATATGATTATGATATGTCTATGTGAATATAATATGTATTACGAAATGATAGGACTATGTGAATTATATGATATATATTATGGTAGGATACGTGTGAGGATATGACGAATATTGTGATATGCTTTATGATATGATAGGTTTACTGTATCACATGATATGTTGGGAGACACGATATGCTTATGATATGAATGGCCTGGCAATAAGATGTTTTGACAAGACAGCCCAGAAATTACATGAAAAGTTATGATATGAAGAGAAATTCTAGAGAGGTTTTCTTAGATGATAATGAAAAAGGAAAAATGTTGGGACCTTATGCACATAACCTAACACCATCAAGATGGGCTCTAAATTGCAGAGAAAATTAGAAGTTTGTTAGTTTATTCTTAGCCATGAACGAGATGAATAATAGGTTAAATATTGAAGTGGCTATAGTTTAGTGGTGAGAATTCTAAGTTGTAGTTATGGAGGCTTGGGCGAATCCTATTTAGCCACATTTGCTTTTTTTGAATTCCAGATTGTGGTCGTGGAGACTTGACCATGAATCTAGCAGCCACATTTGATTTTTTTAGCTACAAACTAGTGAAGCAAATTAAAAGTTTGTTGGTTTATCCTTAATCATGAAAGGGGTGAATGATGGCTAAATATACAAGTGGATGTAATTTAGTGATGAGAATTCCAAGTTTAGTGGTGAGAATTCCAAGTTGTGGTGAGAATCCCCATTTACTTATATAGATCCTTAAAAGACATGCATATAAAAGCAATTAAATCTTACCCACACTAACACTTTTTTTATTTAAACACTAATCCTGACTTTCTCAATCCTACCCTTTTTTCGTGCATAAATATCTAAGTGGCTGTAATTTAGTGGTGAGAATTCTATGGTGTGGTCATGGAGACTTGAGCTCAAATCCTGACAGCTACATTTACTTCTATAGATCCTTAAAAGACATGCATATAAAACCAATTAAATCTTACCAACACTAACACTTTTTTTATTTAAACACTAATCCTGACTTTCTCAATCCTACCCTTTTTTCGTGCATAAATATCTAAGTGGCTGTAATTTAGTGGTGAGAATTCTATGTTGTGGTCACGGAGACTTGAGCTCAAATCCTGACAGCTACATTTACTTCTATAGATCCTTAAAAGACATGCATATAAAACAAATTAAATCTTACCAATACTAACACTTTTTTTTATTTAAATGCTAACTCTGACTTTCTCAATCCTACCCGTTATTCGTGCAATACGACTTTGTCTTTACTTAAAAACGTAAGACATAAGCCTCGACTAGAATTAAGTACTTCATTTTTCGTTTTGGATTTTATAGAATCTTATTTTGGACTTTAAATTTTGGATTAATGAAATAGAAGTAATAAATGCTTATAAATTAGAACTAGAAAATATAAAAGAAAATAGTAAAAAAATTAGAAAAAATGGTGAAAGTCAATCCTAAAAGGCATTTTGAAATTAGAAAAAATGGTGACAAGTCAATCCTAGAAAGGCATTTTGGTCATTTCCGCCTCTATTTCTTAATTAGGTATTTGGTAATGATCAACGAGGAAGAAAGAAAAATAAAAACAAAAAAGGGAAGGGTGGAAAAAAAATGATTTTAGGAAAAGTAATAATCGGGGTGCTCCAATCATGTCATGAGTAAGCGTTTTTCTGATCGATAGTAATATCTCTCTAATAAACATGCAGGAATGTACTTTGTTACAATTAGGGTGCTCGAGCTAGAGTGGTTTCCACGTTGACTATAACATTTGAGTTCCAACGAAGATTAATTTTTTCATAAATTTTATTAGGGCTTAGAAGCCAAATTTCAAGATGACGATAAAGAAAAAAATGCTTAAAAAAATCAAAAGAATCAATATAAAAAATAATAAAAAAATTGGAAAAAATAGTCAACGTCAATCCTAAGAGTAAAGTTATGATTTTGACGCGTTTCTAACGAGGGGTATGTAAGAGCCCTAAACATGAAAAGACAAGGAGGAAGTGAGGGCTTGAGGGTGAGAAAGAGAGAAACCAAAAATCGTTCCAAACGGCAATCTTGAGTCCGTTTTGGTTCAAGCTCCTTCACAGGTTTTTTTCACAGGTTTTTATCTCGATTTTCCTCTGATCTATGAAGTTTTGAAAGAGTTTGGTTTTAAAATTTTATTACGTTATTCCTGAAAGGATTTCACACAAATTATTTGAAGAAACCTCGAGTTAATTCGTACCGAAAGTTAGTGTTTTGATGAGGTTCAAGGACGGTGAGTTTTCTATTTCAAGCCTAATTGAGAGCAAAGTGAGGGATGTGCGACTGGCTAATTGAGGGATGTGTGACAACGTTTGTTAGCACATGCGGATTTGGAGCGCAAAGTGATATGAGAACCGTCTTGCCAACCCAAACCACGATCTGACCCAACTCGACTTAAATACGCCTGCCTACATGGACCACGTGTCAATATGAGAATAATCGATGAAATTTCAAATATGCAAATGATTGAATATAGTCCCTAGGACTTGAATGCACAAATCAGAGGTTGCCACGTGTCACAACGTGGACACGCATATCCCTCCTTGTGCATGTTTGTACTCCACGTGGAACCATCTTACCCGAGCATGGCGACGCGTGAGGGCACATGCGTGATATTTTTTTGGCCCGTTCGACCTCCATTCGACTAAAAGTTTCCATCCAGATTTCAATACTGATATTGACCTTATTAGGGCTTTAATTGGGATCTATCAGAGAAATTTCAGTAAATTTTAGAGCTCGTACAAAAAAAATGTAGCTTAGGAAAGGTAGCATCATCCGTATTAGTAGACGTTCATATTTTTCTCAAGTAATACTTGTTGGGATCACTAGGACGTACTAGCTATGAGCATATCTAATCTTCGGTGATTAGAATATGGAGGTTGAGGAGCTCAAAAGAGCATTTTTCTGAGCTAAACTAAAAAAGACTAAAGAAGTCAAAACAGAGTACCTTGGAGCTGGAAGTCTGCGTTAAGTCACCAAGCCACCTTAGGAACCAAGTAGACCTTCATGGTACCTAGGGATGATCAATGTGATTTGTGCTTTATGTGATCAATAGGAATATCTCGATAATAAAGCATGCATGATTGAACCAAGTTAACATTAGGGTTTTACAGATAGAACAATTTATACGTTGACCTAAGTGAATATGATTCCAGTAGATTGTGTACCTTAAAATTGTGAACGGTGATCAAAGGTCTAGACCTATGCACACTCAAAGATTGGATTAGCTTCAAGGAGTTAACCTTGAGCGTCCTAGAAACACGAGATGAGATTTAAATCGTCTACACACTCCTAAGAACCTAGTAGGCTTTCATAACAAAGATAACTAAGAATGCTTAAAATGCCCTTTAGTAGTGCGATGGTATCACCAAAGTCTTTGACTCCTATCCCCTCTAGTAGAACCTTAGCACGTGCCTTACTAAACAATAATAGTACATGTACTGTCGAGCAGACCTAAGCCAAATAGTGTAGTGCGTTGAGATGATTCAAATGTCACTATCTCATGTGGAAATGCCCAGGGGTCTACACTGTAAACTCGTCCTGGGAGGGAGTGTATGACGACGCAGATACCTATTAGTTAGTCGGTATACAAATGTCTATTGGAGTTGAGGAGGTCTATTGGATTTCTAAGGTTGCTAGGTGACTTCACACGAACTTTAGATCTAGGTTGTTATGTTATGACACCTTGAGTCTTTCTTAGTTTAGGAGCACTAGGGTTTAGACCCTCTAATTGTCGATCACGATCCTAAGGTGCTCAGTCTACTGGAGACGATCTGACCTAACTCATTGTCTAGCCAATCTAACTTTGACGCCCTATCTTTGTGCAGATAAACACGCTTTACAAGGAAAATAAAAAGTCAAACACTTGAAGCTAAAACATACTATATCATGCAAACATACACACAAACAAGTTTAATAGGGAGATAACATCCACAATCACTTGGAGCACAGATCACAATAGTCCATCCTTCTTTCTAACCCAACGTAAAACATATAAAATAACATTTATCATAAATCTCATCATAGGGGCGTTTTTGTAATTTCTTACATCATGAATAACATGCTCATCCATAATGCCCAACTCATATTCTAGTGATGCATATTCTAATCATGCATATTTGGTGTACGGGCCATGCTAATATTTTATGTATCATTTCAATTTTATTGGATGTGTATTATGAACTAAAGCTACCAATTTATAGATTTCTAGGAGGATCACAAAAAAATGTGATCTTCTATTTGGTTTTGTTGCTTAAAGATTAAACCTACAAAAAAAAATAATAATAATAATAAATAAATAAATAAAACTCAAAAACTATTATTTCATCAACAAAAACTTTAGGAATCTTGTAATATCAATCTTTATCATTCATTGTCTGCTATGACAAACAACTATTACGAGCTTAAGTTTAAATTAATACGATTAAAGTCTGTTATGGACTACTAGGATTTTCTTTTGATATCATTTGTGTATGACATCAAAATTTGATTCAATATACTGATATTAGCCAGACTAATGGAAGGATATGAGTGATAGCAATGTACCTTTTATATAAAATACAAAAATGGTCAAAGTTTAGTTATGATTTTAGATCCCTTTATGTAAAATATAAATTTCACCCTCCACATTCGATGTTCTATGATGAGACTATAGTTTTAGTTCGGTGGTAAGGAAAGAAACAACTGAAAATGATGTAATGATGTAAAATTTACAATAATAACGATAAGTATTAATAATCAAGTAATAAGTAAATTATCGATTCCATATATGATCAATTTTTTTGATTACGTCTATTGTTGAAATTAAGTGAATTTTTTAGTAACATTAAAGTGGGTGTTGGTAATTTAAACTAATTAAACAAAATGAATGCAGAGTAACACTGTTACTAAAGAACATAAAACTATGAGAAAATCAATAATAATGAGGAGGGTTCGGTTAAGAGATTAAATAGATAAGTTGTTGAGTTTTAGGGTGGATTTTAACTCTTTTAATAGACTTCTAAGCACACTTCCGAGGGTCATGCACGGTGATTACTTCTATAATGGTTTTGTAATTTCTCTTAACAAGATTCTAAGGGAAAAATTATTCCTAACCCTTCTATTACCTTAAAATATCCTTGCAATGTAACTAGTGTATTAATGAGAAATTCATTGTTCTCTCTTCGGAATAGGAGAATAACTATGTACGTAATTTGACGAACTAAACAAACATCATTAACAACAACTCTTTAATAAACTAAAAGCACAATGCAACATACTTCAACTCAATAAAACTTTTGTGCCAACCTTATAAAGTTCTTCCTACAAACTGAATTAAACAAAGGAACCACATCTTAATCATATAAAATTGATAAAATATGAAATGATAGTAAAAAATTAGAGATATCAAGTTTTGTTGTTGTTCTTCAATAGAAGTTTCCTTCCTTTGAGCTCTCACGTTCACCAATTTGCCCTAACCTATCATTTTTTTGTCTTCTTTCCCTTCTACCATCAACAATTGATGGATTAGGGTTTTTCTGATTCTTTATAAAATGTGGCTCTCTTCCCTTTTTAGGTATCATTTTCCTTTTATATTGTTTGTTCTCCCCATTTAGGGTTGAGAAAGGATAAAATCGTCAACTTAGGATGTTTCTAATTAGGTAGTCAATGACACACAATTGCTGATGTAGATTAAAATTTCTATATCATCCCCAAAAGTTTGCTTTATGAATTGCTTCAAATCAGGGTCAACAATTTGTTTTCAAATCTGCCAGTAGTGTTGTTTTCAAATTTGCTATAGAATCAAGGTCAACAATTTGTTTCCAAATTTAAGAGCACTGTTTTCCAAATTTGTTACAGCATCATAGTTGAGTATAGATGTTCTAAAATTTTGCTAAATAACTTAATTAAATGTACAATTAGGCTCGATTAATGCAAATTGATATTCTTTTCATGTTAAACTACAATGAACTATTTCATGCGTACTAATTAGAATAAATGGAGCAAATAATGAAAAAATAGTTTGTATGAGTGCATAAGTAACTACAAAATTTTTGGAGAGTTATCAACAACTTTGGTAAAAAAACACAAACCCGCCATAGATTAGAAGATAAACTCTCAATTTTAGGTTGACATTCTATTTTATGAACAGAGAAAACTAGAAATTTTACTTCAAAATTCATATGGTACGAGACCTATCTCTTTAACTTAAGAGGAAGAATATCCACAAGTTTTGATGCTTGGAACACTCGTACAAACCATTTGGATGACACATAGAATGAGCTGATGAATACAAGCTTAGTACCACGGATGTTAGGACTACAAATTTGAAGAAGAAGCCAACTCTAGATGACTCTTAGAACGAGCTGTCGGATACAAGTTTTAGAGGTATAGAGCCATTGACACGCGACAGTTTCTAACCTAAGGTAGATGATGACGGTGATGTGGTTGGTTCAATGAACCAACAACCCTTGGTTTATTTGACCATTATGTTATGTTATGTGTAGCTAAATTATAAAAAATACTCTTACTTTTATAAAAATAATAATGTATTTTAAAAGTTCAAAAATTATTTTTTACAATCGTTGTTTTCTTGGCAGCGGACTTGTGATTATGCAGTACTCACTACTCAGCAACAAGTGAGTTAAGTCAATTCGTTTACGCGTCGTGATTTAATCGTGCATAATCAAAGTGATTTAATCTATTAATTGAGAAGATTAATATTTCAATCATAAATCCTTAACTTGTAATGATTATATTAAGTTAAACCGTGCACAAAACAGCAATTCTAAGTCTATATTAATGAATGAAAATTGATTAATTAAAGAATTTGAGACAATAAATTTAATAGAAAAAAATATATTTATTGTATTTGATACCATTAAATATTAAATCAATTAATATATATTAAATAAAAATATACTTAAAATTTGAATGAGATTCAAATTTGTTAAATATAGATTAGGATATCTTATAACATGTAACTATGATTTGTATAAAATATTATATTCTAATATATTAGATATTCAAGTATATTATTTTGCAAAAGTTCTACCCGAAACCCTATAAAACTTGTTTAGATTTAGATTTAGATTTTGAAAGCATATACGGTATATAATAAAACTTGGAATTGCTGAGTAAAATATATTAAGTAATAAGATTCTAGAGAAAAACGAAGTATTTAATTTTAGTCGGGGCTTGTGTCTTACGTTTTTAAGCAAAGACAAAATCGTATTGCACGAGTAACGAGTAGAATTGAGAAAGTCAGAGTGAGCATTTAAATAAAAAAGTGTTAGTGTTGGTAAGGTTTAATTTGTTTTATATGTATGTCTTTTTCTTGTTTATTAAATGGATACCTTATATAACAGCTTTGATTGGTACGTATGCAAACGTCGGATAGTTACAAAAAGTTTATTAATTTATAAGAAAAAAAGATCTTTATCACTCAACAAAATCAAACAACCATTAATAGTACAAATAATCTTTAATGAAACTTTGAATACACACTATATTTGAGACAAAACAGCAATTCTAAGTCTATATTAAGTAATAAATGCTTATAAAATAGAACTAAAAAAATATAAAAGAAAATAGTAAAAGAAATAGAAAGGCATTTTGGTCATGTCTGCCCTATTTTCTTAATTAGGTATTTGGCAACTATGAGTTGGATGATCAACGAGGAAGAAAGAAAAATAAAAACGGAAAAAGGGAAGGGAGGAAAGAAAAAAAAATGATTTTAGGAATAGTAATAATCGGGATGCTCCAATCATGTCATGAGTAAGCGTTTTTCTGATTGATAGGAATATCTCTCTAATAAACATGCAGGAATGTACTTTGTTACAATTAGGGTGCTAGAGCTAGAGCGGTTTCCACGTTGACTATAACATCTGAGTCCCAACGAGGATTAATTTTCCTAAGGAAGATAAATTTTCTTAATTTTTGAAATTTTATTAAGGGCTTAGAAGCCAAATTTCATAATGACTTAGAAGAAAAAAATGCTTAAAAAATCAAAAGAATCAATATAAAAAGTAATAAAGAATTGGGAAAAATAGTCAACGTCAACCCTAAGAGTAAAGTTATGATTTTGACCCATTCCCAACGAGGGGTATGTAAGAGCCCTAAACATGAAAAGAAAACGAGGAAGTAGGGTTTGAGGGTGAGAAAGAGAGAAACCAAAAAACGTTCCAAATGGCAGCCTTGAGTCCGTTTTGGCTGAAAGAATTGTTAAACGGACATAGAAAGACCAATTTGGGTGTTTGAATTACTCAAATCCATCAAGAATTCAGGAAAAACAGGAGGTAAGCTTTCTAAGTTTTTATCTCGATTTTCCTCTTATCTGTAAAATTTTGAAAGAGTTTGACAAGGTTCGAGGACAGTGAGGGATGTGCGATAACGTCTGTTAGCACACGCGGATTTGGAGAGAAAAGTGATATCAAAACCAACTTGCCAACCCAAATCGCGATCTGACCCGACCCAACTTAGAAACGCTGGCCTACATGGACCACGTGTCGATATGAGAATAATCGAAGGAATTTCACATATGCAAATGATTGAATATAGTCCCTAGGACTTGAATGCGCGAATAAAGGTTTCCCACGTCACAACGTCGGCACGTATATCCCTCCTTGTGCATGTTTGTACTCGCACGTGGAACCATCTTACCCGTGCATGGCCACGCGTGCGGGCACATGACGTGATATTTTTTTGGCCCGTTTGTTCTCATCCAACTAGAAGTTTTCATCTCGATTTCAATATTGACCTTATTATAACTTGAATTATGACCTATCAGAGAAATTTCAGTAAATTTGGAACTCTTAACACGCAAAAAAATGTAGCTTAGGAAAGGTAGCATCATCCGTGTTAGTAGACGTTCAGATTTTTCTCGTGTTGGGATCACTAGGACGTACTAGCTATGAGCATATCTTATCTTAGGTGGTTAGAATATGGAGGTTGAGGAGTTCAAAAGAGCATTTTTCTCAACTAAACTAAGAAAGAATAAAGAAGTCAAAATAGAGTACCTTGGAGAAGGAAGTCCGCGTTAAGTCACCAAGCCACCCTAGGAACTAAGTAGACCTTAATGATACCAAGGGGATGATCAAGGTGAATTGTGCTTTATGTGATCAATAGGAATATCTCGATAATAAAGCATGCATCAGAGAACCAAGTTAATATTAGGGTTTTAGAGCTAGAACAATTTATACGTTGACCTAAGTCAATATGATTCTAGTAGATCGTGTACATTAAAATTGTGAACGGTGATCAAAGGTTGATTTGTGTGCACTCAAAGATTGGATTAGGAGTTAACCTTGAGCGTCCTAGAAACACGAGATGAGATTTAAACTATCTACACACTCCCAAGAACCTAGTAGACTTCCATCGCAAAGATAACTAAGAATGCTTAAAATGCCCTGTAGTAGTGTGACGGTATCACCAAATGTCTCTGATTCCTATCCCCTCTAGTAGAACCTTAGCACGTGCCTTACTAAACAGTATTAGTATAGGTACCATCGAGCTAGACCTAAGCCAAATAGTGTAGTGCGTTGAGGTGATTCAGGTGTCACTATCTCATGTGGAAATGCCCAGTGGTCTACACTGTAAACTCGTCTTGAGAGAGGGTGTATGACAACGTAGATACCTATTAGTTAGCCAGTATACGAATGTCTATTGGTGTTGAGGAGGTTTATTGGATTTCTAAGGCTACTAGGTGGCTAAACATGAACTTTGGATCTAGTCTTCCTTAGTTTAGGAGCACTAGGATTTAGACCCTCTAATTGTCGATCACGATCCTAAGGTGCTCAGTCTATTGGAGACGTCCTGACTTAGCTCATCGTCTAGCCAATCTAACTTTAACGCCCTAGCTCTGTGCAGATAAACACGCTCTACAAGGAAAACAAAAAGTCAAACACGTGGAGCTAAAACATACTATATCATGCAAACATACAAGCAAGCACGTTTAATGGGGAGATAACATCCACAATCACTTGGAGCACAGATCACAATAGTCCATCCTTCTTTCTAACCTAATGAAAAGTGTATGAAATAACACTTATCATAAATCTCATCATAGGGGCATTTTTGTAATTTATTACATCGTGAAGGTCATGCTAATGTTTTATGTATCATTTCAATTTTATTGAAGGTGTATTGTGAACGAAAGCTACCAACTAAACAATGGAATTAGTATTAATGAGAAATTCATTGTTCTCTCTTCGGAATAAGAGAATAACACTGTATGTAATTTGGCCAACTAAACAAACATCATTAACAACAACTCTTTAATAAACTAAAAGTACACCCCAACATATTTAAACTAAATAAAACTTTTGCATCAACTTTATAAAGTTTAGCTCTGTAATTAAACAGAGGAACTTACATCTCAATCATATAAAATTGATAGAATATGAAATGAGATTTAAAAATTAGAGTTATCAAGTTTTATTGTTGTTCTTCAATGGATGTTTCCTTCCTTTGAGCTCTCAAGTACACCTATTTGCCCTAATCAACAATTGATGGATTAGGGTTTTTCTTCTTCTTTTATAAAAGGTGGCTCTCTTCTCTTTTTAGGTATCCTTTTCTTTTTATATTGTTTGTTCTTTCCATTTAGAGCTGAGAAATAATAAAATCGTCCACTTAGGATGTTTCTAATTAGGTAGTCAATGACCCACGTAGATTGCTGATGTGAATTAAAATTTCTATGTCATCCCCAAAAGTTTGCTTTATGAATTGCTTTAGAATCAGGTCAACAATTTATTTTCAAATTTGACACTTGTTTCCAAATTTGCTACATGATTATGTTCAACAATTTGTTTCTAAATTTTTTACAGCACATGGTTTAGTATAGATGTTCTAAAATTTTGCTAAATAACTTAATTAGATGTACAATTAGACTCGATTAATGCAAATTTATATTCTTTTCATGTTAAACTACAGTGAACTATTTCATGCATACTAATTAGAACAAATTGAGAAAATAATGAGAAAACAGTTTGTATGAGTGCATAATTAACTACAAAAATTTTGGAGAGTTATCAACAACTTTGGTGAAGAACACAAACGCTGCAAAGATTAGAAGATAAACTCTCAATTTTGGGTTGACATTCTATTTTATGGACAGAGAATCTAGAAAATTTTACTTCAAAATTCATATTGTATGAGACCTATCTCTTTAGCTTCAGAGGAAAAATACCCACAAGTTTGTGAGAGAAATTAAGAAGATTTGATTCTTGGAACACTTGTACAAACCATTTGGAGGACACTTAGAACGAGCTGACGAATACAAGTTTTAGAGTATAGAGCCATTGACACGCGACCATTTCTAACATAAGGTAGAAGATGACGATGATATGGCTGGTTCAATTGAACCAACAACTCTTAGTTTATTTGACCATTATGTTATGTGTAGCTAAATTATATAAAATACTCTTACTTTTATAAAAAACAATAATGTTATTTTGAATATTCAAAACATTATTTTTCACAATCACTCTTTTCTGGGTATCGGACTTGTGATTGTGCAGCACTCACTTCTCAGCAACAAGTGAATTAAGCCAATTCGTTTGCGCGTCACCTGTGGCCAGACAATGTATGCTCGAGTCTCTGACTCCGATTTAAGAAGAAGGTTTAGAAAACGGGGCAGAGAAATTTTCGAAAGAGAGTTTGAAAGCAAGTTTTAGTGAGAGATTGAAAACGGTGTTGCTTAGCATAAGTAAAGGCAACACAACGGCTTAGCAGTATATAACTATTGGGGTAAAGAGTATTAGTAGCCTTCTTTCAATCACACGCTTGGATTTTTTGTTTTTTTATTTATTATTAAAAGTTTCTATATTAAACAAACCTAATTTTCCCATTGTTTTTTTTTTTTTTTTTTTTTTTTTTTTTTTTTTTTTTTTTTTT
>NW_019268527.1:971200-1019444 GCF_002738365.1 Cucurbita moschata
TTTTTTTTTTTTTTTTTTTTTTTTTTTTTTTGCAAATTTATCTCTTTTGTTTATTATTATTTTTTACTTTACATAATAAATTTAGTCAACTCTTTAATTTTATTCTTATTCAAATGGTTTATTTTGTCCACATGATTTGTCGTGATCTTATAATAATGATAATATAATAATATAATAATGATTTGAGATGGTTAACAATGGTCCCATTATATAATATTTCTATTTTTAAAATAAATTAAATTTTATTTAAAGATGATAAGCTTATATAGAATTTAATAAGTTTAATTAATAAAATAATCCAAATTAATTCAAAATATCAATAAAATTAAAAAACTCATTTAATATCATGAGACGTTATGACGGGCTCGTCTCGATTCTATTGCCTAGGTGTCGAATTTCAGCTGCGGGGGTAAAGTCTTCCTAAAACTCGTGTCGAATTTCAACTGCAGGGTAAAGTCTTCCAAAACTCATTATAAAAATAATAGATATTTGACAATAATAATTTCGGTCCCGTACATGATGCATGTCTATATTTTGTGTATGCATATTTGACCCCATTTAATGGGTTATTTACCGAGTATTTCTAATATTCAATTTTTTCTAAAATTATTTATTTTGAGACATACGAGTGTGGTAAGTCGTATGCCAACTAAATTATGTGGTCCAGTCATCACAAATTTCCATCATATTATTATTATTACTATTTTATTGATCTAAGTTATTTGTTATTCCAAAGGCTAAACTTGATAATAAATGTGCGATTCTTAGTAAATAAAGCTATCGTATTTATCATTTGTTTAAATATTGGTTAGACGAGGTATAATTTTAGTCAACTGCATAAAATGTCAGATTATTTTTTGTACGTTGATGACGTTCAAAGTGGTGGGTGTTGGATGAAAAGTCTCGCATCGACTAATTTAGGGAATGATCATGGGTTTATAATCAAAGAATACTATCTTCATTAATATGAGATCTTTTGGAGAAGCTCAAAGCAAAGCCATGAGAGCTTATACTCAAAGTGGACAATATCATACCATTGTGGAGAGTCGTGTTAATCTAACAGTGGACATAGCACCACACCAATTCAAGATCTATTTGTGCACGGAGGCTCAAATGAAAAACAAGAGCTCGATACGAATGACCTGAAATCGAACATATATATATATATTGCGGATCAACAGGAAAATTGTAAGCGAGTCGGGTGAAGAAGACAACCAATTTGGGTCAACTTTGGGCCGGATTTGAGTTACTTAGTACGAGAGCCAACCCATAATGAACATTCAGTTCCCGCTCACACATCTTCACCCCCACAACGACACATGCCACTCATGCTTGTCAAAAGCATGTTGCTTATGTCCGCATGACAGATGTCCTAGTCTTGCTTGTTCGGGTCGGTTGATAGGGACGTCAACCAATTGAGTGGGGGAGGATGTCACGGTCATGCATGTCCAAGGCGTGTTGTCATGGCCGCATGACAGATATCTTGGTCTTGGTTGTCCAGGACGTGTTGTCCATTGTTGCATACCTGTTCCAAACTCCTTTTATATGTTTTCATCCTAGATAGGTATTTACTATTCCATATTGGGTCAGTACGAGGGTGTATGACCGTTCACTAAAATCGTGTCTACACCTGCAAGGGCTAAAATGCCCCAAAATGTACTATAGCGGGATATGACTAGCTTTCAACTTCTTCCTACCCGATAGTTATATGCAGTAAGCCGTTGTTGCCTTTTTGCTTACATTCCCATCTAACACCATTTACAATTTCTCAAATCTTGCTTTCAAAACTCTCTTTCGAAATCTCTCCGCCTCCGTTTTCTAAAAATATGTTATGGTATGATACGTTTGACGATATGACGAATATTGTGATAAGATGTATGATATGAATGGTGTGACAATAAGATGTTTCGACAAGATACACAACCTAGAAATTACATGAAAAGTTATGATAATGATATGATACGAAGAAAAATGCTAGAGAGGTTTTCTTACCTGATAATGAAAAATGAAAAATGTTGGACCTCATGCACATAACTCAACACCATCAAGATTGGCTCTAATGAACAAACGGGAGAGAATATGAGAAGTTTGTTGGTTTATGCTTAATCATGAACCTGATCAATAATGGGTTAAATATTAAAGTGGCTGTAGTTTAGTGGTGAGAATTCCACGTTGTGACTGTGGAGACCTGGTCTTGAATCCTAGCAGCCACATGCTTTTTTTAGGAACGAGCAAATTTGAAGTTGGTTGGTTTATCCTTAATCATGAAAGCGATGAATGATGGCTAAGTATCCAAGTTGTTGTAGTTTAGTGGTTAGAATTCCACGTTGTGGTCGTGGAGACTTGGGCTCGAATCCCGCAGCCACATTTCTTTTATTTAGCTACAAACGAGCAAGTAATGAATGCTGGCTAAATATCCAAGTGGCTGTAGTTTAATGGTGAGAATTCCACGATGTGGAGACCTAGGCTCGAATCCCAACCGCCACATTTACTTTCATAGATTCTTAAATTTTGTCTTTTTTTTAAGTTTATGAAAATTGATTAATTAAAGAATTAGAGAAAATAGATTTAATTTTGATATCACTAAAGCTGTTATATAAGGTATCTATTTAATAAATAAGGAAAACACATGCATATAAAACAAATTAAATCTTACCGACACTAACACTTTTTTTATTTAAATGCTCACCTTGACTTTCTCAATTCTACCCGTTACTCGTGCAATACTACTTTGTCTTTGCTTAAAAACGTAAGACACAAGCCTTGACTAGAATTAAATACTTAATTTTTTCTATAAATGTTTGAATTTCTAGAATGTTATCGAGGGGCTTTAAGTTTTTGATTTCAAAATGAAATAGAAGTAATAAATGCTTATAAAATAGAACTAAAAAAAATATATAAAAAAAAATAGTAAAAAAATTAGAAAAATGGGTGAAAGTCAACCCTAGAAAGGCATTTTGGTCATTTCCGCCTCTATTTCTTAATTAGGTATTTGGTAACGATGAGTTGGATGATCAACGAGGAAGAAAGAAAAATAAAAACCGAAAAGGGAAGGGAGGAAAGAAAAAAATGATTTTAGGAAAAGTAATAATCGGGGTGCTCCAATCATGTCATGAGTAAGCATTTTTCTAATCGATAGGAATATCTCTCTAACAAACATGCAGGAATGTACTTTGTTACAATTAGGGTGCTAGAGCTAGAGCGGTTTTCATGTTGACTATAACATCTGAGTCCCGACGAGGATTAATTTTCCCAAGGAAGGTTAATTTTCTTAATTTTTGAAATTTTATTAAGGGCTTAGAAGACAAATTTCAAAATGATGTAGAAGAAAAAAAAATGCTTAAAAAATCAAAAGAATCAATATAAAAAATAATAAGAATTGGGAAAAATAGTCAACGTCAACCCTAAGAGTAAAGTTATGATTTTGACACATTCCTAACGAGAGGTATGTAAGAGCCCTAAACATGAAAAGAAAACGAGGAAGTAGGGTTTGAGGGTGAGAAAGAGAGAAATCAAAAAACGTTCCAAACGGCAGCCTTGAGTCCGTTTTGGCTCAAGCTCCTTCACAAGAATTGTTAAACGGACGTTAAAAGACTAATTTAGGTGTTTGAATTACTCAAATTCATCCAGAATTCAAGAAAAACGGGAGGTAAGCTTTCTAGGTTTTTATCTCGATTTTCCTCTTATCTATAAAATTTTGAAAGAGTTTGCCAAGGTTCGAGGACGGTGAGGGATGTGCGACAACGTCTGTTAGCACATGCGGAGTTGGGGAACAAAGTGATCTGAGAACCAACTCGCCAACCCAAACCGCGATCTAATCCAACCCAACTTAGAAATGCCGACCTACATGGACCACATGTCGATATGAGAATAATCGCGGAAAGTCTGCGTTAAGTCATCAAGCCACTCTAGGAACCAAGTAGACCTTTATGGTACCTAGGGATGATCATGTGATTTGTGCTTTATGTGATCAATAGGAATATCTCGATAATAAAGCATGCATTAGAGAACCAAGTTAAGATTAGGGATTTGGAGTTAGAACATTTTTTACGTTGACCTAAGTCAATATGATTCCAGTAGATCGTGTACCTTAAAATTGTGCACGGTGATCAAAGGTCTAAACCTGTGCGCACTCAAAGATTGGATTAGGTTCAAGGAGTTAACCTTGAGCATCCTAAAAACACGAGATGAGATCTAAATCGTCTACACACTCCTAAGAACTTAGTAGACTTCCATCACAAAGATAACTAAGAATCCTTAAAATGCCCTGTAGTAGTGTGACGGTATCACCAAAAGTCTCCCACTCCTATCCCCTCTAGTAGAACCGTAGCACGTGCCTTACTAAACAGTAATAGTATAGGTACCATCGAGCGAGACCTAAGCCAAATAGTGTAGTGCGTTGAGGTGATTCAGGTGTTACTATCTCACGTGGAAATGCCCAGGGGTCTACACTGTAAACTTGTCTTGAGAGGGAGTGTATGACGACGCAGATACCTATTAGTTAGCCGGTATACAAATGTCTATTGGAGTTGAGGAGGTCTATTGGGTTTCTAAGGCTGCTAGGTGGCTTAACACGAACTTTGGATCTAGGTTGTTCTGTTATGACGCCTTGAGTTTTTCTTAGTTTAGGAGCACTAGGGTTTAGACTTTCTAATTGTCAATCACGATCCTAAGGTGCTCAATCTATTGGAGACATCTTGACTTAGCTCATGGTCTAGCCAATCTAACTTTAATGCCCTAGCTCTGTGCAGATAAACACGCTCTACAAGGAAGTAAGTTTAATAGGGAGATAACATCCACAATCACTTGGCGCACGGATCACAATAGTCCATCCTTCATCATAGGGGCATTTTGGTAATTTCTTACCTCAGGAATAACATGCTCATCCATAAGTACATAAAACTGCATGTTAATTGGAAATTTCACCCTCGGGGCATAACGGTAATTTTACCATAACATACATACAGTACATACTCATCTAAAAACGCTATTTTGAAGTTCTCAACATGCATTTTCTAGCCACCTAACATAAGGAATGCTCACATGCTAGCACGTCTTAGTAATCTCTACAAGTATTATTTGCCTAGAGTCCATGTGATTACGTACTTAGATGATGCGTGCCTTTCTGAGCTAGTTTTTACACATGTTAGGAGCTCCAAAATTCTTGAAATTTTCGTGGTAGGTCCTAATTCAAGTCAAAATATGGTTAACATCGATATTAGGAAGAAAAACTGATAAACGAAGACCGAACAAAGCAAAAAGAAGTCACTCACGCACCAACATGCGACCTCACACGTGGAAGAACACTCCACACAGGGCACGTGCGCGTACAAACGCACCCTCAGAGCGACACATGGAAAAATCCCATTGGTGGGGGTGCAAAGTGGGTTAGGTTAGCTAGAGCAGATCACTCTTAGTTCCAGGTCGGACGCAGGTCACGAGCAAACCAACGCGCCTTTGAACCTTACGCAGTGTAGATTAATTCTAATTTTTCCTCATCCAATCCATGCTTGACACGTGGTGATATCGTAGCTGGCCGGGTTCCGCGGTGGTTTCTCTTAATTTTTCATTAGCCACAACAATAAACTTACCATTTCTTGACGTTAGTCAAACATCACCTTCCAATTCGACACAACTCTAACTTCCTTCATGAATCTCGTGCGAAATTCCTCCAGTATCAACGTCACCAAAAATTCCAAACCTAATTCCAATAAATTCTTTCAAATTTGAAGGAAGACCGAAATAAAAAACACAAAAAACTTATTTATCGTTTTTCCTCGATTCTCGATGGATTTGATCAAATCAAAACCCCAAATGGTTCTCCGAATGCCTCCGAGCATTTCTGGTGAAGAAAGTTCAACAAAATTTTGACTCGAAACCATCAGCGGATTTCCACTTTCTCTCACTAAAGACTCTAGAACCTCATTTTCTTTCATGAGTTTTCTTTTCCTTCATCATATCAATCCGATCAAACCTAATCCCGACCTTAGTTCAAAATGACCGATTTACCCCTCGAAATTGAATTAGACCGATATTTCTAAATTTTCACTATTTTTTTTCTTATATTTTTCTCGAATTCTTACTAATTTTATAAACATTTTTATGCCTTCTAGAAGTTCAAAAGGAAAAAAAAGGAAAAAAAATGGGAGCTTCCATGTTACTTTTATATTCCATCCTTCTTTAGAAGGCGGTTGCTCTCATTAATGAGAAATAGAAAAGTAAAGGAGAGAGAGGATCAACAGATACACCTACTTCCTTACAGCCTTGGCCGCTTCCCACCATATTATTTATTCGAAAAAAACACACAAAAACCTATCACATGACGTTCCATATCTGGCCTCTGCTTCTATTTTATGATCAAAGTCAACCGAATACTCCGTCAAGAAAAAGTTGTTGGTTGATCATATCTTCAATCAACAAGCCGGTTTCTGAATCCTGAGATGAACACTCGTTCCTCAAATGAATGCTGGTTTGATTTGATGAACAGGTATCGGCGAAAACGACGAACATTCATATACTGTTCTTGCTTAAAACGCACTCGGAATCAGTTTTTGATTATTCGAAATCCAGAAAATGAACGAGGACTTGGTCCTGATTCTTGCGTCTTCTTTTACGTACTTCCCTTAGCTTATCTGTATTCCTTCGTCGTTTTCGTTGCTTCATTAATCACACAGAAACAATATAATAAATCAAGTAGTCGTAGTCGCTTGCTTGCTTGTATTAACAACGCACCATATTCATTTGCTTCTCTGTCTGTTTCTCTTGAAGGTTGGAGTTGACTAAATGTATATCAAATGCGTTGTAGTGAACGAACAGCCAGAAGCAGTCGGTGAGTGCTTTAAATCAATAACCGGTTCTATTTCGTGCATCCGTTTGGAACCATAACATCGACATCCATCTCTTTAGGTATCGTTTCCTTTCGGTTTAATCCTCCTCTGTTTTGTGCTTTTTCTTGTGTTTTTGGATCCAAAATTTCTAGGGTTTATGAAATTATATACTTCTATGCGTTGAAATTATGATTCAAGCTGTTTCATAATCTGATCCTTTTTGTTTCTGCTGCCATTGATGCATATCTAGCGTGCTGATTTCGGTTATTTACGTTAGTTAGAGAGGAAGTAGATTAAAGTAGGAGGGCGAGGCTGGGAAGGGGAATATGGCATCACCATCGACATCTGCACCGAGCAACTCGAGCTTGAATGGGGAGCAGAAAGGAGTGAAGAACAAGAAGAAAGAAGAAGAAAAAGAGGAGAAAGGAAAATCTGTTCCTTTTCTTAAGCTCTTCTCGTTTGCGGATTCATATGATTACATACTTATGCTAGTTGGAATCATTGGAAGCATGGGGAATGGAATTGGAATGCCTCTAATGACTGTGATCTTTGGACAAGTGATCAATACTTTTGGGAGTAGTCCGGACACGCACGACATCGTTTCGAAAGTTTCCAAGGTTAAATGAAAATTCTATTATGAAATTGCTTGGTTTCTGAGCTCCTAGATTCATATATATACATGTATCTCATCAGCTAATTGACCTTTACAACCTGATGAATTTAGGTGTGCCTAAATTATGTGTACTTGGCTGTGGGAACTGGTGCAGCGGCGTTTCTTCGTAAGTGGATACCGAAATAAGACTGTAATATATGTGTATAAATGAAATGGGATGTGTTTAATTAGATAACGTATCTGCAGAGGTGTCTTGCTGGATAGTGACGGGGGAGAGACAGGCTGCTCGGATTCGAGGGTTGTATTTGAAAACTATATTGAGACAAGATGTTGCGTTCTTCGACAACGAAACAAATACCGGAGAGGTTGTGGGAAGAATGTCTGGTGATACCATCCTCATTCAAGATGCCATGGGTGAGAAGGTATCGTAATTCACAATTCCGACGTGATTTTACAAATGCAATGAAACAAATGGAAACTAACATTGTTGTTGTTCATATACAGGTTGGGAAAACCATTCAACTAGTTACAACCTTCATTGGAGGCTTCACCATAGCTTTCGTAAGAGGCTGGCTGCTGGCACTGGTAATGGTATCTGCTATCCCTCTTCTTGTGCTAGCAGGAGCAACAATTGCTCGATACATGTCCCAAATGGCTTCTCGGGGTCAAAGTGCTTATGCCAGTGCTGCAAATGTTGTTGAACAGACTATTGGCTCAATAAGAACGGTATAGGATTCATCTATCTCTCTACTATTTGGAAAGATGAACGTTAAAACTTAAACCTTAAAACTTCGATGTTCTTAGGTTGCATCATTTACGGGTGAGAAGCAAGCCGTGAGCAGTTACAAGAAGTTCCTAACTCAGGCTTACAAATCAGGTGTGAAGGAAGGCCTGGGAGGCGGAATAGGAATCGGCATGGTAATGATGATCGTATTTTGTACGTACTCTTTAGCTGTTTGGTTTGGCGGAAAGATGATAATAGAGAAAGGATATAATGGGGGCCAAGTGATAAATGTCATCATAGCTGTTTTGGCAGGCTCAATGTGAGTGCATAACATTCTTCTTCGCCATTAAAACATTTTGAGCTTCATTTTTCTGATGGAAACATCTACATGTGACTTGCTTCAGGTCTCTAGGACAAATATCGCCATGCTTGAGTGCATTTGCTGCGGGTCAAGCTGCTGCATACAAGATGTTTGAGACAATTGAAAGGAGGCCAAACATTGACGTTTACGATCCAAAGGGTAAAACATTAGACGATATTCGAGGGGACATAGATTTGAAGGATGTGCATTTCAGTTATCCAACCAGGCCAGATGAACCCATATTCAGTGGGTTCTCTCTTCATATTCCATCTGGCACTACTGCAGCATTGGTTGGGGAGAGCGGGAGTGGCAAGTCAACCGTGATCAGTTTGATCGAGAGATTCTATGATCCACAGTCCGGTGAGGTGCTCATCGATGGCATTAACCTGAAAGAGTTTCAGCTTCGATGGATTCGGACGAAAATTGGTCTTGTCAGCCAAGAGCCAATACTCTTCAGTGCCTCCATTAAAGATAATATAGCATATGGCAAGGATGAGGCAACCGATGAGGAAATTAAGGGTGCATGTGAACTAGCAAATGCTGCTAAATTTATTGATAAACTGCCTCAGGTTCTACCATCTTCATATATTTATTCTCTTGTATAGTTGTATGTATGTATGTATGTATGTATAAATTTTATTTTGATGGTGTTAGGGATTGAACACCCTGGTGGGGGAGCATGGAACTCAGTTGTCTGGTGGGCAAAAGCAGAGGATTGCAATAGCAAGGGCAATTCTGAAGAACCCTCGAATTCTACTTCTAGATGAAGCCACGAGTGCACTCGATGCAGAATCGGAGAGGGTGGTGCAAGAGGCTTTAGATAGGATTATGATCAACAGAAGTACTGTGATTGTTGCCCATCGTTTGAGCACGGTCAGGAACGCTGATATGATTGCTGTAATTCATAGAGGAAAGATGGTTGAGAAAGGTAGAAATAAGAGTAATGGTTGTTCTTCATTGCTGATTACAGCCTTATTTAATTTCTCACATGTTCTTCATTGGTTGTGGTAATTGAGCAGGTTCCCACTCGGAACTCATCAGCGATCCAAATGGCGCATATTCACAACTAATACGCCTGCAGGAAGCGAACAAAGAGGAACAAGCTTCCAAAGATGTGAATCGAACAGAGCTTTCTCTGGAATTAATGAGACAGTCAAGTCAAAGGGCGTCTTACTTGAGATCCATAAGTAGGGGATCATCAGTTAGTCGCAGTAGCCGCCGGTCTTTGTCTGTGTTTGGTTTAACCACTGGAATCGACTTACCGAATGCTGGTGACATCGAAGACACAATTGAAGAGACCTCAAAATCTCCTCCCGTTTCTCTTGGTCGCCTTGCTGCACTTAACAAGCCTGAGATTCCAGTGCTTGTAATTGGAACTATTGGGGCAGTGTTGTGTGGGGTGCTACTTCCCATCTTTGGATTACTAGTTTCTACTGTCATCAAGACATTTTACCTCCCCCCGGATCAGCTGAAAAAGGATACCAAGTTCTGGGCTCTCATTTACATAGTTCTTGGGGTGACATCACTGGTGGCACATCCATGGAGAGCATACTTCTTCTCGGTTGCGGGATGTAAATTAATCGAACGTATTAGATCACTGTGTTTCGAGAAGGTGGTTCGTATGGAGGTAAGTTGGTTTGATGAACCTGAACACTCAAGTGGGGCGATTGGTGCAAGACTATCGTCCGATGCCGCATCCGTGAGAGCTCTAGTCGGTGATTCGCTGTCTCAGAACATAGGCAACCTTGCATCTGCAGTTGCAGGTTTGGCCATTGCTTTTGCTGCAAGCTGGGAATTGGCTCTCATCGTTCTTGCTCTCATTCCTCTCATTGGAATCAATGGCTATATACAAATCAAATTCATACAGGGATTTAGCGGTGATGCCAAGGTATATATATATATATATATGGTCACCTAATTCCTCTCATGGGTTTTAATTTGCATAGCTCATAAAGGGATGGTTTGGCTATGCAGAGTATGTATGAGGAAGCCAGCCAAGTCGCAAATGATGCAGTAGGAGGCATAAGAACAGTTGCTTCTTTCTGTGCAGAAGATAAAGTGATGGATATGTATAAAACCAAATGTGAAGCTCCTCTCAAAACAGGGATAAAACAAGGCCTCATTAGTGGAGTTGGCTTTGGAGTCTCCTTCTTAATATTGTTCAACGTATATGCCCTCACCTTCTACGTAGGATCCCTTCTCGTGCAGCACGGTCGAACGACGTTTCCTGATGTCTTTCAAGTAAATCAATGTTCTACCCATCTCTTTTGCTGCTTGTTTCATATTTGATATCTCTTTTAATCATATATGAGAAGCGCAGGTGTTCTTTGCCTTGTCAATGGCAGCTACTGGAATCTCTCACTCGAGCTCCATGACTCAAGACACTACCAAAGCCAAGGCTGCTGCTGCTTCCGTGTTTGCAATTATAGACAGACCCTCCAGCATCGATCCCAGCGACGAATCTGGGACGGTATTAGGCGATGTGAAGGGAGAAATTGAGCTTAAACATATAAGCTTCAAGTACCCTTTAAGGCCAAACGTCCAAATATTCAGAGACCTGTGCCTGCACATTCGTCCTGGCCAGGTTGGTTGCTCAAAAAATCATATTCCTTTAATGATTATGATGTTGAGGATCGTTGGGAGGGAGTCCCATATTAGTTAATTTAGGGAATGATCATAAGTTTATAAGTAAGGAATGCATCTCCGTTGGTATGAGGCCTTTTGGGGAAGTTCAAAACAAAGCCATGAGAGCTTAAGCTCAAAGTGAACAATATCATACCAATTTGGAGATACGTGATTCCTAACAAGGGATCAGAGTCATGCCTGTAACTTAGCCATGTCAATAGAATTCTCAAATGTCGAACAAAAAAGTTGTGAGCCTCGAAGATATAGTCAAAAGTGACTGAAGTGTCGAATAAAGGGTATACTTTGTTTGAGGACTCCAAAGAAGGAGTCGAGCCTCGATTAAGGAGAGGCTATTCGAGAGCTCCGTAGGCCTTTGGAGAGGCTCTATGGTGTGCTTTGTTCGATTGGAGGATTGTTGGGAGAGGAGTCCCACATCGGCTAATTAAGGGATTGATCATGAGTTTATAAGTAAGGAATACATCTCCAAATGAGGTCTTTTGGGGAAGTCTAAAGCAAAGCTATAAGAGCTTATATTCAAAGTGGACAATATCGTACCATAGTCATGATTTCTAACATATAATTATGATAATGATAATGATAATGATAATGATACGGTGTTTGTGTTTGATCCATCCAGACAGTAGCTCTGGTGGGAGAAAGTGGAAGTGGTAAGTCGACAGTGATAGCGCTATTGCAGAGGTTTTACGATCCTGATTCAGGCAGCATAACAATCGACGGAGTAGAAATCAAAGAGTTTCAGCTGAGATGGCTGAGACAGCAAATGGGGCTGGTGAGCCAAGAGCCAATGCTGTTCAACGAAACCATACGAAACAACATAGCATACGGCAAGGGAGGGGAGGCGAGCGAGGAGGAGATAATAAGAGCAGCGGAGTACGCGAATGCACACAGGTTCATCAGTGGATTACAACAAGGATACGACACAAATGTCGGGGAGAGAGGACTGCAGTTGTCGGGTGGCCAAAAGCAACGAGTGGCCATTGCTCGAGCCATCATAAAGGACCCAAAAATACTACTGCTCGATGAAGCCACGAGCGCACTGGACGCAGAGTCGGAACGAGTGGTGCAAGATGCATTAGACAGAGTGATGGTGAATAGAACCACGGTCGTGGTGGCTCATCGGCTCTCGACAATCATGAATGCTGACGTGATCGCTGTTGTTAAGAACGGAGTCATCGTCGAGAAAGGCAAGCACGAGAAGCTTATTGCGATCAAAGACGGGTTTTATGCCTCTTTAGTTCAGCTCCACAGTTCAGCTGCTGCTTCCTCTCCCAACACCTAAGTCCTAATGGACTTGAACTCTGCTTACCTTTTATCTTTTTGCTAATTATGTATAACGCAGAATTGTGTTTTATGCTTTAAGTTGTATTGGTTGAAGTAAATTAGGTGAACCATAACTTTATAAATTTAGTCGACAGTGTTATCTTTATAAATATTACTTTCATTTCTAGTTTTCTTATTTTTCAGAAATCTTTTTAAAGATCAAATAAAATTTAAAAGAAAAAAATAATTATGATGCTCGAGTACACCGAACAATCGAGACCACATTCAAATCAAAATGATTCTAGCGATAAGATGATTAAGAAAGACTTAAAAAAAATTAATTCCAAATTTAAGCGCGTTTTATTTGGAGTAATTTTATATAAAATGACTCATCAAAAGAATTAGATATGTCCCCGGAGCTTCTCGGTGTAATTTTTCTCTGTTTAGTATTATTTTTTAAAAAATATAATAATTTTAAGATTTTCATTTTTTCAATATAAATTTTACTAAAAAAATTCTAATTAATTGAGATATTTCATAATTTTAAAATGTATATATAGTGGGTGCGTGTGCGTGTTCTCTCATGCTCGGGAGTTCCTCTTGCTTAGTGTGGCATCTAGCTTCTTCTTCCTTATGGGGTATTTTTAACCGTTAACTCACCCTTCTAAGCAACAACGAACAAACCCTACTCCTAAATCATGTCCCAAAATAAGAGGGCTCAATTCATCATCCCTTGTTCATAAGTTACTTGGTTCAATTCTATTGAATATGTTCAACCTAGAAAACAGGGAGTAAAGTTCAAGCTTATTTAGTTCTACCAACTTATTTAGTCCTACTTATGATTCTAGAATTTGTTTTCAAGTGCCTTCAAAATACTCTATATTCAAAGTCTCATAAATCTAAATAAGACAACGGATTAATTCAAATAACTAATAGCTAATATTTTCTTAGTGGGTTAATCTAACTAACATGAGGTCTTAAATCAACGTTTCATGTTCATAGGCACGCGTATATTCACCCAACAAACATACATAGTCATATTATTTAAAGTGACTTGGTTCGATAAAAATATGCTCAAGGTCATTTTTATTGCCTCAGGTTAACCTAACCAATGTAACACCATAAATCATGGTGCAAGGTTCTAAATTTGCTTATTTTTTTGTCCCTTAGGCTCAAAGAAAACCTATTTAACATATCCAAGTTGGTTCCTACCAGTATTTCATTACATGTTTAGGCATGTTTGTTTTTCCCGTTTCCGCAACTTCGAATGTCATCTAATTTCTCACAGAGGTCCTAATTCGAGTTAATATAAGAGAATCCGTGAAAACAGATAAAATTGAAGGTGTTCAATCCCATTCAATTGAAACAGCCACATCATCATCCTCGACCTCTAAACAATGAAGGTTTCACTCTCAACCAACCCATTTTAGGCCTCAAATAGACTCGTGGTCATCACCCAATTCTTAATTCTTAATCGACTAAACCAACTGAATCAATTGTTTTTGAATATCCACGAAATTAAATCTAAACTGAGCATTTACGAGGATGAGCGTTTGTCAAATCTTCATAACTATTTCATAAATGCTTTGAAACTATTATTGGAATACAAATACATTCGAATATTATACAAAAAGTTAACATGACAATAACGTAGAAGGACGTGGCAATGTGAGATCCCACATCAGTTGGGAACGAGAACGAAATACCCTTTATAAGAGTGTGAAAACCTTTCTCTAACATACGCGTCTTAAAAAACTTGAGAAAAAAAAAACCAAAAAGGAAAGCTGAAAATATCTACTAGCGATGGGCTTGGGCCGGTATAGACAATGACAAGAGCACTTGTCCGTTTAATGGGCGAACAGCCCAACCCTTGGAACATACTACAGCTCGAAGTGGTGAAGAGTCGACATCGAGGTGTCAAACCTTCCCGTTGATGTGAGCTCTTGAGGAAGATCAACCTGTTATCCCTAGAGTAACTTTTATCCGTTGAGCGACGACCCTTCCACTCGGCACCGTCGGATCACTAAGGTTGACTTTCGTCCCTGCTCGACGGGTGGGTCTTGCAGTCAAGCTCCCTTCTGCCTATGCACTCGAGGGCCAATCTCCGTCTTGCCCAAGGGAACCTTTGCACGCCTTCGTTACCTTTTGGGAGGCCTACGCCCCATAGGAAACTGTCTACCTAAGATTGTCCCTTGGCCAGTAGGTCCAGATACAAGGTTAGAATTCTAGCTCTCGTATCTCACTGATGGCTTAGGCCCCCTCGCCCTCCACCTAAGTTGCGCAGGAAAGACCCAAAGCCAATCCGAGAGAACAGTGGAGCTTCAAAGAATTATATTCAATCACGTATTAATCAATTTTCTGTTCCAATCATTTTCTTTTTTGACGGGCTTCAAAATAATATTGAAATTTTTAAGAGAATGAAAATATTTAAAAAATTCAAAATCATTTATTAATGATTATTTGGAATTCTTTAAAAAATAATTTAAAACAAATTTAATATTTAATTATAAATATGTATATTTTCTTTTTTCTCATTTTTGGATTTTAAATCAATTCTTCGATCGTGGCATTTTAATTAACAGAAACAGGGTAGTTGAGTTTTCACCGTAGAACTCGGCCACATTGCTGTCTGACGGGTTACGCGGCTCCCGAGAAATCCAATTGCAACGGCGGTTCGCTCCCTTGCCGGTCTCTGCGAAGTCAGACTCACTGTGTTCACGACGAACGCTTCTTTACATTAGATTTGAGAGCGTTCCCGATTCGCCATGATCCCCAACTTCGTTTTCCTTTCAGGTTCGTTCACTCATTCCAATTCAATTATGATTTTCTACAAACCCTAGATCTCTTTCCATCTTCGTCTCTCTTAGCATTTCTGATTTCATCGATGAATATGCGTCAACATCACTTCAATTGTGCAGGTTAAACGAATTTGACCTGATTTTCGCTTCGTTCAACAGTAATGGTTTGATTCCTTTCATCTGATCGGTCTTCGTTTTCGTGTTCTTGTTCGGATTATTTACAATGCATCTGGATTCGTTGGGCTGGTGTTCAATCGATTTCCACTCTCCCCTGGAGTTATTTCTTGGCTCGTCTTAGGAGTTTTTCCCTTTTCAATTACTTGATCGTTTCTGCCATATCATTTCCGATCGTTGTCTCAGTCGTCGCTTTCGGATTCTTTCTTTTCGTTTGTTTTCATAATGGCCTATTCAGCGCAGTCTTCCCCTGGATTCTCTGCCAATTTCCCAGCCCCGCAATCCGATACCCCAACGCCTAGCGCTGAGACAAATCCAATGCCTCCGCCCTTAATCTCGACAGGAACGTCAAGATTTCCTCCAAATTTCCAACCGGATCGGATGCCATCTCCTTCCATCAGAACGCCAGCCGCACCCTCATCGGCAAATGGAATTAAAACTGGCAGTCCCATTCCTCATTTGAGTACTCCCCCAGGACCTCCTGTTTTTACTTCTCCCATCCGGCCTGCTGCTGTGCCCTTTCGTACTTCACCGGCATCTCCCCAGGCAATTGTCTTCTCTTCTGGTTCGTCCTTACCAGCTTCTACTCCTCCACATTTTTTGAATGCATCGACCGGGTTGCAACACCAGATATCTGATGTTTCAGAGGACTCAGTGCCTCTTGGGGAATCGCCATATGTTCTATTTTCTTCGCAGAAGGTATTGCTTTTTATGTTTTTTCCCTGGTTTGTTACAATGAATGATGAAAGTTAGGTTAACTGTTCACTCTAATTCTGACTGCCAACCTCAGTTGATTCAATGATTCCTTCCATTTATATATTTTGTAAGCAAATGCCATGGTCATGACCTTTTTATTTTTCTAAAATTAAGTTGGCATTAATGTTGTAATCTACTTCTTTCTGAAACTTGATACAGGTGCTGAAGCAGAAGAAACAAGCTAATGTTCCTAGTTTGGGTTTTGGAGCACTAGTTTCTCCTGGGAGGGAGGTTTCATCAGGTCCTCAAGTAATACAGCGTGAGCCCCATCGTTGCCCGAGCTGTGGAGCTTATTCGAATCTGTATTGCAATATCTTAATTGGTTCTGGTCAGTGGCAGTGTGTAATTTGTCGGAAGCTGAATGGAAGCGAGGGGGAATACGTAGCGCCAAGCAAAGAAGATCTTTGTCATTTTCCAGAACTGTCATCATCTATGGTTGATTTTGTCAGAACTGGGAACAGGAGACCAGGATTTATTCCAGCTTCTGATTCCAGAACGTCTGCACCCGTTATTCTGGTTATTGACGAGTCTTTAGATGAGCCTCATCTTCAGCATCTCCAGAGCTCCTTGCATGCTTTTATTGATTCAGTTTCCCCCACAACAAGAATTGGAATAATACTGTATGGCCGTACTGTATCGGTATATGATTTTTCAGAAGAATCTGTTGCCTCTGCTGATGTGCTTCCTGGTAATAAATCACCAACACCGGAGTCTTTGAAAGGGTTAATTTATGGAATGGGGATATATTTATCACCAATGCACGCCTCACTCCCTGTAGCACATACAATAATTTCATCACTAAGGCCTTACAAATCAAGCATTCCAGAAGCCTCTAGAGATAGGTGTCTTGGTACTGCAGTTGAAGTTGCTCTTGCCATAATCCAAGGACCTTCTGCTGAAGTTTCTCGAGGAGTTGTTAGAAGGTCGGGGGCTAATAGTAGAATTATTGTGTGTGCTGGTGGACCTAATACATTTGGCCCTGGGTCAGTTCCCCATTCTGTCGGTCACCCAAATTACCTGCACATGGAAAAAACTGCTTTAAATTGGATGGAACATCTTGGGGGTGAGGCTCATCGACAAAATACGGTGGTTGACATTCTATGTGCTGGAACTTGCCCTGTAAGAGTTCCTATCTTGCAGCCTCTTGCAAAAGCTTCTGGTGGTGTTTTGGTTCTTCATGATGACTTTGGGGAGGCCTTTGGTGTAAACTTGCAGAGGGCATCTGCTAGGGCTGCAGGCTCTCATGGTTTATTAGAAGTACGATGTTCTGATGACATTCTAATCACCCAAGTTGTTGGTCCGGGGGAAGAGGCACACGTTGACACACATGAAACCTTCAAAAACGACACCTCTCTTTACATTCAAATGCTAAGTGTAGAAGAAGCCCAAAGCTTCTCACTCTCCATGGAGACTAAGAGAGACATAAAGAGTGATTTTGTATTTTTCCAGTTTGTTGTACAATATTCAAATGTTTATCAAGCTGACATATCAAGAGTAATGACTATTCGATTGCCTACTGTTGATAGCTTATCAGAATATCTTGAAAGTGTTCAAGGTGAAATAGCTGCAGTCCTTATTGCCAAGAGGACTGCCTTGCAAGCTAAAACCCAGTCTGATGCAGTAGAGATGCGGGCTACAATAGATGAAAGAGTAAAAGATATTGCTTTGAAATTTGGGACCCTGTCACCGAAGTCAAAAATTTATCGGTTTCCCAAGGAACTATCTTCAATGCCGGAGCTTCTGTTCCATTTGAGAAGAGGCCCTCTTCTTGGAAGCATTGTTGGTCATGAAGATGAAAGGTCTGTATTGAGACACTTGTTTTTGAACGCATCCTATGAACTTTCCCTCCGCATGGTAGCCCCTCGCTGTTTAATGCACCGGGAAGGGGGTACTTTTGAAGAGCTTCCAGCATATGACCTAGTTATGCAGTCAGATGCTGCTGTTGTTCTTGACCATGGAACAGATGTGTTCATCTGGCTGGTATGCTACCACTTGCTCTACCTTCTACCTTCTTTTCTTAATTTTTTTTTTTTTTGCCATGCTTCTTCAGTTTATGATATTACAGCATCATCTTTAATTAATTGCTGGACATGCGACCATTGGTATTTTTGTCTTGAAAATCAAGCGCTATGTGAAAGTTTTTCCTTACTTGGAAAACCTGTTCAGTGGAATATGATTTCATTACCAGTTTTAATCAACAGAAAAATAGTTGAGAACAAAGGGAAAATTTTATATTCAATAAACTCATCCATAACTTACAATTTCCTGAGAATTTTCCAATAACAAAAACTACAATGTAGGAGAATAGATACGACCATTTTGCTGTTTTGAAGTTCTCTCATATATATTTAGAAGCTATTGTTTATTTACTATAATGAATATGTGTTTTTCAAGTGTATTGCAACTCAAATTTATATTAATTTAAAACTAGTGAAGATGAAAAACAATTGAATGCTGATGAACGTAAGCAATACCAGATAGTTTCCAACAATAATACTAGTTTTTTCATGAAAACATTTTCTGTAAAGTACATTAAATGAACTCTTAAATGCCAGATGAACAGGCACATAGATAGGGAAGGAGTGTCCTCTCCTCGCCCGCTTTTCTGATCTATACTTCGATTATTCCTATTCTTCACAGTCATAGCCTTGAAATGTTCTGAACTTTTTTGTCATTCAAATATTCATCTTCTAATTCGTTTTCCTGTTTGTTATTGGTGTACTTAGGGTGCTGAGCTTGCAGCTGAAGAAGGAAAAAGTGCAGCTGCTTTAGCAGCTTGCAGAACACTAGCAGAAGAGCTTACTGAAACAAGGTTTCCAGCTCCCAGGATTCTTGCATTCAAGGTTTGTGTCGCTATAGATGCTATATGTTTCTCACGTTGTGGTTTTTTTAGTTATCAATTTCTCTGCCGTAATGACAGAGTTCTGCTCTTTTCTTATTTCTGTCAATTGGATTGTGTTTGTTGTTCCCTTTTCTGGACACTTCTTTTTTACAACTTCTTCATCTCCCTTAATGAAAAGGTTACTGTATCTCTCTCATAACGATAACCCATTTAATTTGAAGCAGGAGGGGAGCTCTCAGGCTCGGTATTTCGTTTCTCGGCTGATACCAGCACACAAGGACCCTCCTTACGAACAGGTGAGCATGAAAGAAAAAAGATAACCCATTGTTCATGATTCTGATGATCCGATTTGACTTGTAAAGATTCAGGATGGGGTCATTTGATTGTAAAGGATGGTGTCGAGTCGTTTGATTGGACGCTAAGAGATTGTTAATTTGATTGGTGCAGGAGGCGAGATTTCCACAACTTAGAACATTGTCCACAGAGCAGCGGACAAAGCTGAAAAGTAGTTTTTACCACTTCGATGATCCCAGTTTCTGTGAATGGATGCGAAGTTTGAAGTTGATCCCACCAGAACCAAGTTAAAAAGTAGTGAGTAGTAGGATTCTTGTCTTTTCTTCTCTACTTTCTTTTCAAACATCTCTTTGTTTTTTCGTGGTGTCTGTTGGCGGTTATAGGATCTTTCTCCTTCCACCCACCCTTTCCTCTCCCTCTTCTTATACAGGAAAATTTCATACCGACTGAACAAATTCTTCGGCATTTTGTATTGCTCTTACGGACGGTTACAATAAGCCCTTTTGGACTAACAATTATTCCATGCTTTTACATTCTAACGTTTAGGGAAGGGTTACTAATATGTTTAGCTCGCTGTTAAAGTTTATGATATACGCTCGAACGAGTGGTTTTGTTATGCATCTCAAATTTTGATTTCGTATGATAAAATCTCCTAATGGACGTAATAAATTATATTTCTTTTTACTATGGATTCTTAAAAATTACAAATGCCATTGAGTTATGGATGATAGATCATGGTACTATGTAGAAAATTAAAGGGTTTGCTATTTTATACTTGACTTTAAACGGTCGAGATGGACTCTCACAATATAAACAATATGATTCAGAGACAATTAGAAGTTTGCTAGTTTATCATTAATCATGATCGGTCAAAAGAAAATCAACATCGGTTTTAAATGATTAGTAGGCCATAAGATCTCTGATTAGTAGGCCATAAGAACTCAGCTCAAAATCCCAACAACTACTTTTGTTGATTTTTAAAAATCATTATAGATCACAACCCAACCCTATTGATCAAGGTTGGTATTAAACAAGATCACAACCTTAGTGGTGAGAATTCGACATTGTCGCTATGGAGACCTATGTTTGAATCCCATAGCCACAATGAACAAGATCACAACCTTAGTGGTGAGAATTCGACGTTGTCGCTATGGAGATCTATGTTTGAATCCCAATAGCCACATTAGCCACATTTGACATTTTTCTGTAACATTTTTTTTCCAAGTCTCAATAACATTGTTATGCTTTTAGTATGACAATAATGGTTTGGTATGGTTCTTGTTCCACCTTGTATAGAATTCATAACCCAACATGATTAGTTGTAGATTATAAAAAATGACGTGCAAAATATTGAAGTGGCTGTAGTTTAGTGGTGAGAATTCAATGTTGTGGCCGTGGGGACTTAGGCTCGAATCCCAGCAGCCACATTTGTGTTCTTTTAGAAATTTGTTGGTTTATCCTCAATCATGAAAGTGATGAATGTTGGCTAAATATCCAAGTGGCTGTAGTTTAGTGGTGAGAATTCTACGTTGTGGCTGTGGGGACCTAGGCTCGAATCCCAGTAGCCACATTTGTGTTCTTTTAGAAATTTGTTGGTTTATCCTTAATCATTAAAGTGATGAATGTTGGCTAAATATCCAAGTGGCCACTAGTTTAGTGGAGAATTCAATGTTGTGGCCGTGGACCTAGGCTTGAATCCCAGCAGCCACATTTGTGTTCTTTTAGAAATTTGTTGGTTTATCCTTAATCATGAAAGTGATGAATGTTGGCTAAATATCCAAGTGGCTGTAGTTTAGTGGTGAGAATTCCACGTTTTGGTCATGGAGACCTAGACTCAAATCCCAACGACCACATTTGACATTTACGAGATGATATGATCATGTTATATATACTATGTTGGGAACGATAAAAAGTTTGCTTATTATTATTTTTTTTTATCTTAACCTTGAATGGTAAGATGGGCTCTCAAAGTATTGTATGTGGAGATATCGGGGGCTTGCTAGCTTATCCTTAATCATGAACAATCAATCAAAATAAGATTAACGTTAGTAATGAATGACAAGTTGATAAATGAGCCCCAAGAGTCTAATATTATGATGAATTGGTTAAATATCAAAGTGGCACTAGTTTAAGTTGATAAATGAGCCCCAAGAGTCTAATATTATGATGAATTGGTTAAATATCAAAGTGGCACTAGTTTAGTAGTAAGAATTCTACGTTGTAGTTGTGAAGACTTGAGCTTGAATCCCAATAGCCACATTTGTTTTTTTTTATGCCCACGAGTTATGAGATGATACGATCATGTTACTATGTAGAAAATGGTAAAGGGTTTGCTAGCTTATCTTAACCTTAAACTGTTAAGATGGGCTCTCATTATACTCTACTAACATATGATATGGAGACAATTAAGGACTTGCTAGCATATCCTTAATCTCAAACCGTTAAGACGAAATCAACATTGGTATTGAATGATGAGTTGGTAAATGAGCCCCAAGAAACTAGACCATGATGAATGATGGGCTAAATATCAAACTAGCTACCGTTTAATGGTGAGAATTTCAAGTTGTGACCATGGAAGCTTGGGCTGAACGATTAATAGAAGTTCAAGTTGTGACCATGGAAGCTTGGGCTGAAACGATTAGTAGAATTTCAAGTTGTAACCATGGAAGCTTGAGGTGGACAATTAGTAGCCACATTTGTTTTTAATTCTCAAAAACATTACTTTTACTGCCGTTAAAAATAACACAAATCATTTGAAAGTGAAATTGAGTTTGATGAAATAAATTTTTAAAGCTACTTTCTTAAAAATAACACATGTTCATGAGTTAGGAAATGATATGATTATGTTAGTAGGAAATGGTAAAAGGTTGGTTAGTTTATCTTAACCTAAACCATCAAGATGAGCTCTCATAGTATTCTATTATTGTATGAAATGAACCATATAATGTTGAGATAATTAGGAGTTTGTTAGCTTATCCTTAAGTGTGAACCGTGAGATCAAAGTTGGTATTAAATGATGAGATGATAGATGACAATGTCCAGTACACACATTTGTTCATCATTATTTTAACGAACAATATAATGTGGAGATAATTAGGGGTTTGCTAGCTTATCTTTAATTGTGGACCCTCAAGACGATATCAACATTGGTATTAAAATGATGGGATAAACATCAAAGTGGATGTAGTAGTTTAGTGGTATAGATTCTAAGTTGTGGCGGTGGAGACATAGACTTGAATCCCAACAAACGAAAGTGAAATTGAGCATAATAAAGTAATGGAAGCTGCCTGTATAAGATTCTAATGAAAGAACATAAACATCTTCTGAAAGTATCCATTGTCATTGACGACGAGAAAAAGAAGAAGAAACCAGTGGGTTGGGAGTAAAAGGAACCAAAGAACAGAGCCAAGAAGAAACAAAAGGGTACTTTAATCAGCAAAGAGCAATCTATAAGTTGGTGTGTTTCATCAAACTTATCATCTCAACCAAGGAGGCTTGGAGAAAGGCCATAAGGGCGTAACAAATATGGGACATCAAACTTGTCATCTCAACCAAAGAAGCCTAGAGACAGGATTAAAAAGAATGTTAAAAAATAGAGGAGTAAATTACAAGAAGTTTCTACATGTAAGACTTTTTTTTGCATACAAGAGAGGAGTGGAAGAAATTGAATGTTGCAAAATTAAAATTTCTTTCGAAGAAGACAGAGTCAACCCAGGACTAAACAAACTTGATAATGTCCCAAGACCCTAGCAAGGATTAAGGTTACAAACATGCAGGAGTTACTCGAAGTGAAGAACCTTGAACAATTTCAAGCTTCATTAACCGTTTTACTTTCATTAACAGAGCTCCATTTTTGTCGAATATCTTGAAGAACGAATTGACTAACTCCATTCTGCTACCTTCTTCTATCATTTGACCAAGGCCAATAACATTAATCTTTAAACTTGGGATGCAATATACCTTGGTCAATAGATGTTGATCGTTATTCTTACACTAGAACTAGATGGATCCTTTGCCTTGGATCAATATAATTGATGTGTTGCAAAGTTTCACATTTCCGATGAACTTCTCATCAAGCTCCTTGAACTTTTCCCGATATTCAGACATGTGGCTGCTTGCTCTATTGTCTAGGTACCACATGTTGGTCTCCACTTGGTCTTCTCCATCTTCAAGGGGTGCACCATAACCTTCTTTTCATTGAGCATCTTCTCGGCCAACATAAGTGCAGACTCTTCGTTATTTGTGGATGTGAGATTTGCCTCCTTATTGTGCTCTTATTGTAGCATTCTACCACATATACTCGTATTTTTTTTTTTATAGAAGTAACATTTAATCATGCTCTTGTCCTTCTAGGGATTCGTATCGTCATGGTTTTGTGAAGTATTTTCACGGCTTCTTTGTTGCCACATTTGTGACCACACCCACAACCTTTGCTTTCTTTTTTTGTGGTTGCCATGTCCCTTCATACCTGAAAATGAAGAATGAGCCACATCTTTCTTTTTTGTTCGTGCGAGTCACTCTTTAGGTGTGAGTAAGACATTCTTCTCATCATCTTCGTCTTCATAGTCACGAAGTCTCTCCTCATGGACATTAAGCGACCAACAACCTCCTCAACCGACATGTTCTTAAGGTCGTTGATTTTCTTGATGGAGGTGACAATCTGCATGAATCTCAAGGGAACAGCTCGACAAAACTTCTTGACGATGAAGATCTCTTCCACCTTATCACATAATGAATGGATGCTAGTGATGATTTTCGTCAACTTCATGGCAAAGTCAAATCCTTTTTCTTAAGACAAACTTGTTAGAAAACAAGCAAAGTAGTCCGTCTATGCGATGATCCTATACGATGTTCTAGATTGCATACATTAGAATGAAACTTATTGGAAAACATCCAAATGGTTGTAGTTTAGTAGTGAGAATTCCATGTTGTGGCTATAGAGACTTGGGCTTGAATCCCAGTGGCCACATTGACCTTTTTTTAGCTACGAACCATTGAAGCATATCAACATAACTCAAAACCACTATAAGCAAATTATAAGTTTTTTTTTGTTTATCCTTAATCACGAAAGTGAGTAATGATGGCTAAATATTTAAGTGGTTGTAGTTTAGTGGTGAGAATTCTGTGGCCGTGGAGACCTGAGCTCGAATCCAAGCCCGCCACATTTGTTTCATAAGTCCCAATAAAAATAGATTCTTATAAACAACACATATGTGTCATGAAAAGATATGATCATGGTACTACTAAAATTAGTAAAATGAAACATAGAAACATAAATTTTAATCAAGAATTGGACACAAAACATTGATCTCCTTTTTTATTAGGTTTTAGCTACAAACTATTCGATCATATTGAGAGATGCCATCTATTTGCTGATTGGATCAAAATAAGTTACAAGATGGATTGATGGAAAGAATTACGAAAGGGATCACCATAACCTTGCATCTTCTGGCCAATATAAGTGCGGACTCTTCATCATTTGTGAATGTGAGATCAATCGTCATGTTCTTAAGGTCGTTAATTCTCTATGGATGTAACAATCTACATGAATTTGTGAATGTGAGATCAACTGTCATGTTCTTAAGGTCTCCATGGATGTAACAATCTACATGAATCTCGAGAAACATGTCAAAAGAAACTCTTGACGATGAAGATCTTTTCCACCTTGTCACGTAAGGTACGGATGCTAGTGATGATTTTTGTCAACTTCATGGCAAATTCGAGCCTTTTTTCTTTAGGTGTCTTTGCTAGACCATGGTAGCACATGTTGTCCCCACTTGTTATAGAGAGTTATTTGAGGCAAAAAAAAGTGACAAGAGTAAACCGTGGTGTCTTTGCAAGGTCAAGATGGAATGTGAGCCTACAGATGAGTATTTGTAGCAATTTGATTTATAGCACCATCTATGGGGATCAAACCCACGATCACGTGATTAAAAGTCACACGCTCTACCACTAAGTTAAAATGGCTTGTCAAAACCATGATAGCATATGTTGTCCCCATTTGTTAGAGTATTTGCAACTATTTAATTTATAGCTCCTTATGTGGGGACCGAATCAATGACCACATGGTTAAAAAGCCGTGCTCTACTAATGAGCTAAGACAACTTGTCACAACTATTGTAGATCAATATTGCTTACTAGGTATATTTATATACTTTATATCATACTCATATTTTGTATTAGGGTGGTATGTCTTAAAACTATTCTCGAGATTGAACCCATTACCTCGTATTTAAAAGCCTTGTGCTCTACCATTGAACTAAGATGGCTTGTCACAACCATGTAAGCACGTGTTGTCCCCACTTGTTAAAGAGAGTTATTTGAGGCAGAAAAAAAGTGACGATGAAAGTAAACCGTGGTATCTTTGCTAGGTCAAAGATAAGAGAGCCTACAAATGAGTATTATTTATTGGGTATATTTTTATACCCATATTTTGTATTAGGTTGGTGGTATATATTGATATTTGCTCAAGACTATATTCGAGACAAAGAGTTTAGGGTTCTTCGCAGATATTTAATTTATAGAACAATTAAAGACTATTCTCGAGACAAAGAGTCATTGGGTTTTTTTGAAGATATTTATAATTTATAGCACAATCTGTAGGGATCAGACCCACAACTACGTGGTTAAAAACCACGCGCTCTACCACTAAGCTAAGTGGCTTATCAAAACCATGGTAGCACATGTTGTCCCCACTTGTTAGAGAGAGTTTTTTGAGGCAGAAAAAAGTGATGATGAGTAAACCCTGGTGTTTTGCTAGATCAAGGATGTTCCAAAACTGGGGTACTATTGGGTTGGGTGAATTCAATAATAGATGCCTGTTGGCATTCTAGCTTTCCTTCTCCTTTCAGGGCCTACCCGAAAGAGAATCCAGTGTTTCTTGGTCGTGAATATCTAAATAGGACTAACTGCCCCGTGGTTTGCTTCGGAACAAACAATTAGAATTAGGCTCATTGAACGGGAATATGTGTTATCCATATAGGGGATCTTTCAATGGAGAAGATCCGTCGACCTAAGACGAAGAGAAGGGTCTATCTATTTTATTTAGTTATTCAGTTAAACCAATGATTCGTGCTTACTAGGTATATTTACATACTCTATATCATGCCCATAGTTCAAAGATTGGAAAGGAAAAGTTTACTGGATCCGATTTCGATTTTTAGAAGATGCAAATTGAAGATTATTTGTACCAGAAATATCTTCACAAACCGCTATTGAGGGTGAAACCGGATACCATGACCACGAAACAGTGGAAGCTCAAGAATCGTCAGGCCCTAAGATTGATCTGATTGACGTTGTCCAGAAATGTGGCATTCAACATAATCAAGGAGAAGAAAATGTCAGATCTATTGAAGGTGCTGTTAAATATGTTAGAAAAATCGTCGATTATGAACAAGGTATATTTGATGCGAAAATTGTTCAATTGTACAAGACGAATAATGTCGCTTTTAGACAATTGTACAAGATGAAAGAGGAAGCATAATCGCAAATAAGAAGATGATGATGACTCTATAAATTTCGCTGGAGACATTGGGGAAGTTCTCATCCTCAGCGTGGACAGTCTGATTGAATCTTGAATTTTGGATTTAGGTGCATCTTTTCATTCATCTCCAAATAAAGAGCTCTTTCGAAATTTCAAGTCTAGAAATTTCGAGAAGGTGTATCTTGCGACAACAAAAATTTTGAGATTGAAAGAAAAGAGGATGTCTGCATAAAAACTCCGGCAGGAAATCAGTAGACATTAAAGGATATCAGATATAATCCTTGTCTCACGAAGAACCCGATCTCTATTAGTCAATTGGATAACACAGGTTATGCAACAGAGTTTGGGAAGAGTTCATGGAAGATTTTGAAGGGTGCTATGGTGGTAGCATGTGACACAAAATCTGGAAACTTATACACCACTACAGGGTGTATGAACATGGTTGTTGTTGCTAAAAGTGCTTCAAATTCAAGTCTATGACACAATAAACTTGGACATATGAGTGTCAAAGAAATGAAGATGCTGGTTGCGAAAGAAGTTTTAGAAGGTCAAAAATCTGGTGATATGGGTTCTTATGATGACTGCATTATGAGCAAACAGAAATGAGCTAGCTTCAGAAAGATTGCCAGATAATTGAAGAAAGTGTGGTTGGAAATGGTCCATACAGATATTTGGGGACCATCTCCAATTCCATCCCTTGGCAGATCAAAATTCTACGTCACCTTGATCGATGATTTTAGCAGTAAAGTGTAGATTTATTTCCTGAAACACAAGTCAGATGTGTTTGCTACCTTCAAGAAGTGGAAAGTTGAAGTTGAAAATCAGATTGGCTTGAAGATTAAATGTTTGGGATATGACAATAGATGAGAGTACGACAAGTCAAAATTCAAGGGAATTAGATTAACGAGGGCAGTTCCCGGTAAAGCAAGACAAAATGGTGTTGTTGAAAGAATAAACTGAACTTTGAATGAGCAAGCAAGGAGTATGAGAATTTATTCTGGATTGCCAAAGACATTTTGGGTTGACGCTATAAATATAGCAGTCTACTTGATCAATAGAGGGTCGTCAGTACCCTTAGAGTTTAAGTTGCCAGAAGAAGTATGGACAGGAAAAGAACTCAAGTATTCTCACTTGAGAACTTTTGGTTGTATTACGTATGTTCGTATTGATCCAGAGAAGAAGGACAAACTTGACGCTGAGCACTGGGCTATGAGCCTAACATGTTCGAAAATAGGTTTTGGGATGACAAGAACAGAAAAGTTATGAGACATTGTGACTTGACCTTTCATGAAAATGTCATGTATAAGAATAAAGAGAAGAAAGGTTCCAAGACAACGTAGCAAGTGAGAGTTGTGGTTGAGTTGTTGAAAGATTCACCTAGTGATGAGCAGATTGATAAGGCAACCCTAATCCTCAGCCCAACGATCTAAGCTTTTGTTTTAGCAAGAACCCTTGAATCAAAGTAATGAACACCTCCTTATACGAATTTTGGATCAACCAAGAGATAAGGCTAGAATTAGATTACCTCTTACGATCGAAGATCTAGAAGCAAGATTTGGAACTTGTTCTAAATTGAGTCACTACACAATCTAACTTGATCAAGGCTTGATTGAATGGCTCAAGTGCAATTCTACCCCAAAAATTGCTTGAAACTTAGAAATGACAAATATGATGCTCGAATTTCTAAGGGAAACGTCCCAATTTGAGATTTGAATTACATTCATCCACGAATCTAAATTTTACATAACATATTGTGGGTATTTATAGTCTCTCAACAAAAGAGATTTGTGGACGGGATTTATTTTCGATCCCCTTTAATCTCCACAAAAGAATAAGTCAAATTGACCATTTGACTTTTACATAATTTATGAAATTAAAAATAGTTCTTTCTAACAAAGTGATGTACTTGAGTGGCTAATGTGACAGGTTTGAAATCAATTGAGCTCTCAGCGCGTAAGTTTGAATTCTGTTGATGACATATCTTCATGACATTTTTTGAATCTTCTTGGCAATAGGTCCATTTGGAACACAGTGATTCTTATCATAGGTACTCAAGAAACTCCTAAGACTGTTGTTGAGGAACCAGAGGCGGATCAAGTGACACTTGAGCAGGTGTTGAGAAGATCATCTAGAGCTATCAGAGTATGAAAATAGGTATTACCTTCATACATTTGTTGCTGGCTGATGAATGGGAACTAGAGTCCCTTGGTGATGCTCTTCAGTCAGAGGATACAACCAAGTGAGAGCAAGCCATGGATGATGAGATGTCTAGGCTTTAGAAATACGTTGCTCTCTCATCTACTGAGGCTAAGAGCATAGCAATAGTTGAAGCTAGAAAGGAGATGATATGGATGACAGACTATCTAGAAGAATTGGGCAAGAAGCAGCACTAGAAAATCTTTATGCAGATATTTAAAGTGGCATACAAATAGTGAGGAGTCTAGTCTATCATTCAAAGAAAAAATACAGAAGACGATACCATTTCACTCGCAGGTTAGTAAAAGATGATGATGTGTTTGGAGAAGATAGAGGGTGAAAAGAATCTAACAAACATGTTGACAAAATGTGTTGATGTTAGAACATTGAAGTTGTGCAAAGCCTCAATTGGTATGGTGCAGTAAACATGCTGATAGTCGTTTGAGAATGAAATGCTTGGTTGAATGGACCAGTCTGGGAGAATTTTTGGATACGTAGCCTGTGTCTATTTATAAATTATTCCCGGGGAGAATTTTTGGATACGGAACCTGCTGTCTATTTATACATTATTGAATGGTAGAATTTTTGGATATGGAGCCTGTCTATTTATAAATTATTCCATTGTTATTGTTACTAAAACTTAAAACTATATGTGAAAAATAGAGTAAACGACTATTTATAGTAAAAAATTGGTAAAGAAATATAGGGTATATATTTATAAATAATACGTGGTTATATCTCTTAAAACTATATATACATAGTAAACAGAAACCATATATATACCCATCATACATACAGTGCTTTCTCTGTATTCTCTCTTGGTGTTCATATCTAAAGTTATCCATATAAACTTTTAGTCAATATTCCTCCTCCTTGTATTTTGTCTCTCTTGTTCTTTGTGTTCATCTTGATCAAGTGTGTGTTATTGTACGATCTTAACAGGCCCATAACCCATAGGTCCCAAGATCAAAACTTCATTCTGATACCAATGGAAAGAAAGGAAAGAAAATCTACTCATGGAAGGAATGAATGAAAATCTCGAGGGATTGGAAGGAGGGTTTTAAGAATTTTTTTTTGAAAGAAAATGATGAGTATGGAGGTGTTATTTGATCACCATCTATGTTAAAAGCACTTGAAGAGTGACTCCAACCTTTTCTTCTAAAAGATTAAAAGCAGATTATGAATGCAAAAAAACAATCTATGATCCGACGCCATTAAACTTCTATATAGAATAAGATTTTCCATAAAAAATTCACCAACCTTTTAATAGTTTAAATACTCATTCTATTAGATTTCATGTTGAGAATGCTCAACTTTCCACCAAAATTGGCTCGGTTTCTACTATAAATTTCTCTAAATTTTCTAAATTAGTTCTAGAATAAGAGAAGAGGTAAGCACCATTGATGTTTCTTTCCCGTTTTCACAATTAGCTGTAGTGAGGAGGCTTTCATAACGAATCGATTAAATTTCTTCCATGAATCAAGAGTTATGGTGAAGATGAGTTGATTGGAACAAAGAACACTCAAAACCATCAACTAATGAAAGATAACTTATGACGAGAAAAACTAGGTTTTAAGTATCATAATGGAGCAAAACTTGATTTAGTGATTTTCCTTTGAATTGACGTCCCAATACTCTTAAATCCTCTGAATCAAACCCTCAAGAAATCGAGCAAAAAATGCTCATTGTGTATCAGCAAATTTTGAGAAAAAAATTTACTAGGGAGTTGGGTTTTGTATTCCTTTTTCTAGCAAGTCTTTTCTCTAATTCATAGTCATGTTCCTCCCCCAAGCATCCTCTAAGTAACTGACATGTCACCTCTTTCTAGTCACCTTTCTAATATCTTCATCTACAAATTACGCATCAACCTCTTACAAGTCACAGTCATATCATCACATCAACCTCTTAAGTCATAGTCATGTTGGATCCTCCAATGCTCCTCTAAGTAAGTCACCATCATATCTCTTTCTCATAGTCGCCTCCATGTCGCATCCTTGAAGTCGCCACATCAGCCTCTTTTAAGTTAGAACCATGTCTCTTCTTCAATCCTCCTCCAAGTGACCGACATATGACCTACTCCAAGCCTCATAGTCATTTCCATGTTGCCTCTCCAAGTCACCTCTATGTCACCCCTTGACTAAGTACATCTATGATGCTTTCTCCAAGGAGCTAGAGATAAAATTGTGCAATGATCGAAGTGACCAACAAATCTTGACTACCAACAAACAAATCTTGCGCTGAAGGATAAAATGGCGGGCCAACCAATAAATCTTGCACCTAAAGATAAAATGGCCGGCCAACAAACAAATTTTGCGCCAAGAGATAAAATTGAGCCATAGCTGAAATGACCAATAAATCTTGACGGCTAACAAACAAATCTTGTGCAAGATAAAATGGCCGAAGTGGCCAACAAACCTTAATCTTGTGCCTAAAGATAAAATTGCACCATGGCTAAAGTGGCCAACAAATCTTGACGCCAACAAACAAATCTTGGGCCAAAGATAAAATGGCCGAAGTGGCTATCAAATCTTGACGGCCAACAAAACAAATCTTGCTCTTAGAGATAAAATTGCACCATGGCTGAAGTGGCCAACAAATCTTGATGCCAACAAACAAATTTGCGCCGGAAGATAAAATGGCCAAAGTGGCCAACAAATCTTGACACCAACAAACAAATCTTATGCTTTAAGATATAATGGCCAAAGTGGCCAACAAAACAAATCTTGCCCATGGCCAACAAACAAATCTTGCGTCCGATTGCCCAAACAAAACAAATCTTGCGCCTAAAGATTACCCAAGTGGCCAGCTAAAAATTTACTCAGAGCCTCTGTATATCTACTTTATCATTTGAACTCCGATCTTTGAACGAAGTTCCTCAAATTTTACTCGTCCAGAGATTTGGTGAAAATGTCTCCAAGCTATTCCTCTGTTCAGATGAAGTCAATCCTCAAAAGTCCTCGATCTGCACACTCCTGATGTAATGGAACCTGATCTCTATGTGTTTGCTTCGGTCGTGCAAAATTGGATTTTTGATCAGGGAGATCGTAGCTTTGTTGTTGATGTAAAGCATTGGTGGATGGCCTTCTCTTCTGATGAGTTCTTCCATCAACCGCGCAAGCTAGACCTCGTGTGTTGTTGCTGTCGAAGCGGCGATGTACTCTGCTTCGCAAGAAGACAAAGCAACTACCTTTTGTTTAGTTGATTGCCAGCAGATCGCGCCGTTTGAGAGGAAGTAAATCATTCCGGTGGTGCTCTTACGATCATCAACGTCACCCGCCATGTCACTATCACTGTAGCCGACCAGCTCTAGCTTCTCCTTTCCTCTCCTTGCACAGTATTTCACACCCCAACCTCTGGTTTCAGCCACATAGCATAGGATGCGCTTGACAGCCACAAGATGCTCCTTCCTAGGTGCTTTCATAAACCTACTTACGTATCCAACGGAATAAGCGAGGTCAGGGCGTGTGTTTACTAGATAGCGCAGGCTCCAAAAAATGCTGTGGTAATTAGTGGCATCGACTGCCGTCGTAGTGCCGGCCTTACTTAGCTGGAGCTGGGCCTCTATTGGTGTCCTTGTAGGGTTACTGTCCACTAGCCCAACTGTATTCAATAGCTTCTTCGCATACGCAATTAGGTAGATGGTGATGCCGACAGTACTCTATTGTACTTTGATGCAGAGGTAGAGCTGAGCACGTCGAGATCGCTCATCTTGAAGTTCTTTAACATCTCCCTCTTGAATCTTCCAAGAACTTCCATGTCGCCTCCAATAATTATGAGTTTGCGACGTACACTCTCACAATCCACCGCTGCTCGCAGTGGCCGTGCATGTACATACCATGCTCAGTGGCACATCGCTTGAACTTCAGTCACAGTAGGGTACTGTCGAGCTTTGTATTCCAAGCTCGTGGTGCTTGCCAAAGCCCATAGAGTGCTTTGTGCAGGCGCAGTACCTTGCCGGAGTTGTCCTTGTCCTGAAAGCCAAGTGGTTGTTAGACATAGTGTCATGACCAAATATTTTACTACAGACCGTGATTAATGACAAGACACAAATGCACAAAGTGATTTAAATGTGAAATAAAGAAAATCCTTAATTTCCAATAAAGTTTTTGGACGACAAACAACAAAACACATGACAGTTTGGAAATAAATTTGGAAAGTATGCAAACGCAAAATAAAGGCTGGATTGACGCCCCGGGACAACCCGTTCCTCTGTGACAATCCCCTTCTCCATCATGCCCGCCCTTGACCGACACCTCGCGCTCCTAAAAAAAGAAAAACATAGCAAGGATGAGTATAAAAATTATACTCAGTAAGCCACCTACTTGTAGGCTCTCGTCGCATCTTAATTTAATAGGTTCCCACGGTTTTCTAATTCGGTTCTAGGACATCTGATTCTAATCTTAGTTCTATGGAGCTTGCCCCTTGGGTTTCACCGGTTCGTCGTCCTTTGATTAAACGCCTAGAGGTTCCTTATGCCAAGCTAATATGGTTGGTACCTCTCTGGGAGGTGCTACCTCTACATGGCTATTTGGGACTACATGGTATCTAGCCTAGGGGTGTGCTGAATACCCCTATGCCCATATAGTCCCCCTATGGGAGGCGCGACCCAACCCGTTTCCATGCAGCTAGTGGGCTGTACGACGTGGGGACACATTTCCCATGCGAAATGGCTAAGAGTAGTAAGGACTGATCAGGGACCCTTGGTTCTCCCACGAAGCTATAGATACTGTTCTCAAGCTAGCAATCTATGAACACTCCCTAGGTACCTTGTTGCCATGGTAAACCGCTAAGTTCCTAGGGGAAAATTAAGTCTGGCTAGAGCGACATATCGCTCCTAACAGTAATCCCTTAAGCTTATCATAGAAATGGGCCCTAGCAATTAACAGAGTGTGCATGCAACCGTCTTCTAACATCATAATATATAATTCATGCAAACTAGTCATACTGGCTCAACATGGCGATGACTTCCATCAAGCACCCAGAGCACGAAGTTCGCGCTCAATGGGGCGAATTCGCCCATCAAGCACCCGGAACACAGAATAAACACTTCCAACATAAATTAAACGCATGCATACATACCGCGGAAGCTTAAAGCATACAAGCAACACTCAGATAATTCACCCAATACCCTCATAGCAATCAATCTGGCTAATATTTTACATGGAGAGCTAATCTGAAACAAAATTACTAGCATGCATGCAATCCAAGCGAATCCTACAAGTATTTCTTCCTAAATACCGGGTGGTGACTTACCTAGTTGACGCGTGCCTTTTTGCTAGCGTTTCTTTGCCCCTAAGGTGTCCAAAAATACTGATTTCTTTATATTAGGTTCTTATTCACGTAAAAACAGTATTAGAACTGGAACAGGGACAAAAATCAGGCAAACAGAGGGCAATCGGGCCAAAACAGCCATTTTACGTGCGCTGACCACGCGCGTGGACGTGCGCTGACCACGCGCGTGGACGTGCGCTGACCACGCGCGTGGACGTGCGCCAGTTGCAGGCCGCACGTGCGGCAGCCCCTGCGCAGTCGCAGGTCGGCCGATCCGGTTTGGCTCAGCTTTGCAGGCGACACGTGTCGTCGCCTCGCTGAAGTTGCATTGCTCTAGCCTACGGTCGACGCGTGTCCGGCGCTTGTCACGCCGCCCTCCGATGCTTGCCGGCCGACCTCTCTTTTTTTTCTTTTTCTTTTTTCTTTCTGTCCTCTGAAATCCGTTACACATTCCCCTTTTCCGATTTTCATATCTTTTGATCCATAGATTGGATCAATATGATTTCTTCAGCAAAGTTCTAGATCGTGTTACAGGCTACGTCCTAGTATTTTTTTTGTAATTTTTGCTTGACTACCGGACGAGTTAAGAGCGTCGGAAGTTTGCTCACCGTTCTCGGACGATTCTCAGATCTCCGCCTTTAGGTTGAGGTCTCGGCCAAACTTCTTCACAGATCGTGCGTAGAGTTGTTCCTAGGTGAATATTTCAGCATTTTAGGATCGATTCACATAGGGAAAGCTCAGATCTGAGAAATGTCGTTCAGAACCTTACCTCGCAAATTGTTCTTGGGTCTTGACGGAGCGTCGGCCTCGCTAACCTCTCAATCATTGTACAAGTCTCATCTCAAGGTGGATTCCGACGGTGGTCCGTTAAACTTCACGGCTGACTCCTTTTAAATTTCTTTCTAACTATCTTTTTCTTTTGCAAGGGATGTGACAAGGTTCTCCTTGGACCGCTATTAGGGTTGGAGGGGCAAAATGACATTTTTGCCCCTCAGTTGACTTAGCCCTCCCCCCCCCCCCCCCTTTTTTTGGCGTTACACATAGATGGTATCCATGAGCTCTCGGTTGAGGATGTTAGATAAAACCTGAGTTTTTCAATTTTTCCTTATTTAGATTCACACGATTTCAGAATACCTCCGTTTGACCATTTGACAAACACGTCGAATGGATCACCAAAGTTTTAGACGGCAATTTTGCAGGGAGTGGCACAGATTTAGTTGGTCACTCTCCAGCCATTTTTAGGATAATTTATATTTAAATAGAAAATCTGTTTAGAATATTAAACAACCTGATTTTGAGCGCAGTCAAAATTTCAGCCATTCTCTCTCTTTGTTATTTTAAGCATTTTATTTTTCTTGTAACAACCTCCCGTCTTCTTCCAACAACCTCCTGTCGACGATTTCCTCTCACCGAAAAGAAAGGATTTTCTTGGCTGATTATCAAAATCCAACAGAGGAAAGCGAATTTCACGTCCATGTGGTTGACCTCCCGAGAGTAATGTGCCACGATTGCCAGCAATAGGCGGACGAATTTCAAACTTGCCACTGGCGCGAATATCTCTTCGAAGTCCACTCCTTGCTTTTAGACATAGCCCTTCGCCACTAGACGGGCCTTGTGCTTCAACTTCTCCCTCTTCGTTTCACTTTAGTTTGAATACCCATTTGAGCCCTATGGCTCGGTGTTCTAATGGCATGTTCTCCAGACTCCACATCTTATTCTCAGTGATGGACGTCATCTCTTCCTACATTGTCTTCAGTCAGCACGGGTTTCTTTCTGTTTCGACAAAGGAGTTCGGTTCATTCGCGTTGATGGCAAGAAATTCAGCCACTTCTTCTTCAAGCTCGCGCACTGCCAGTCTCGGTAGTTTACCTCCTCCCAGTAGGTCTTCAATCCTTCGGTATCTGGCCACCAGACCATGATCGTGATTGGCATTCAGCGTCAAGTCTGCAATACGTGGTGTTGCAAACTCCACTGGTTCAAGGGGCGTAGCAGGAGTTGTGGTTGGTGTTGGCGTAGGCATGCCCGGTGCAGCTGCTAGGACGGTGACAATGCCTGACGCTGTGCTCCTCCTTCTCCCAGCTTGGTGACAAGGTACTCCACCATGAATTGATTTATGTTTTGGTCCGCCTCGGTCACGTCGTTCCACTGCCAGAAGGTTTTCTCATCGAAGACGACATTGTGCGACATGTGAGCTCTCCCCCCTGCAGGATCATAGAGCCTGTACACCTTGCTCCTGGGTTTGTAGCCGATGAAGACGAACTTCAGCCCCTAGGATTGAGCTTATCAAGGTGGGGACGCATGATCTTCATGTATGCGACGTAGCCGAATACTCGAAGATGATGTACCACTAGCTTCTTGTTGTAATAAGCCTCGTGTGGCATCTTCCCGTCAAGGCTTCTCATTTGCGACCGATTGAGGAGATAGATGCCGTCATGACCGCCTTTCCCAGAACCTTCCAGGCATCCCAACCGTTATCAGTAGTGACCTTGCCGACCCGGCGATGGTCTAATTTTGGCACTCCACCACCCGTTCTGCTAGGGGAGTAGGGCACTGTTAGGTGCCGCTACATGCTGAGCTCATCGCAGTACACCATCTCCTCCTTTTTTTATCCCCTTTTTTTCCTGCCTTTGCCGTTGTTGGACACGTTGCTCTCGTCGGAGTTGGCGCGGAGCTTCAGGCGTGGAAGACATTTCGCCTCAGTTTACCGTCCTTAAAGCGGATCTCTGAGAACTCGTTTCTACAACAACTCGATATTGAACTGCTTGATTTTGGACTCTAGCACTTGCTGCACGTCAACCCAGCGAGACTTGATCCCTCCCAGGTTGATTGCGCGGAGCGCTTGGTGGACAGAGACGCTAGAATCTCTAGACGCACAGACTGTAGTATGGCAGCGAACGTCAGCCAATCCTTCTGATACTCGATCGTTTCTCTTTTCTCCGGCTCGACGGCGTGCCACAACACTTGCGCCTGTAGGTTGATGTGCATTGGGTACTGCACAAAGGTGATCGTCTCCTTAATCACTCGCTTGATGACAACTCGACGTCCGTCTTCGCGATGCCGACCTCTCGATGGCGATGATGGAGATGCCGACACTCGGCGGCGGCGTGGAGGAGTGCGACATCGCCACTTGTATAGTGGTGAGAATTCCACATTGTGGCTGGCTACGAACCATTAAAGCGTATTAACATAACTCAAAACCACTACGAGCTTTTATGAACAAACTGGTGAAGCATATTAGAATTTTTTTTTGTTTATCCTTAATCATAAAATTGATGAATGTTGGCTAAATATCCAAGTGGCTGTAGTTTAGTGGTGAGAATTTCACATTGTGGCTGCGGAGACTTGGGCTTGACGACCAGCAGCCACATCTACTTTTTTTAGCTACGAACCATTGAAGAATATTAACATAACTCAAAACCACTACGAGCTTTTATGAACAAACTGGTGAAGCATATTAGAATTTTTTTGTTTATCCTTAATCATGAAAGTGATGAATGGTGGCAAAATATCCATTGTGGCCGTGGAGACCTGGGCTTGAATCCGAGCCACATTTACCCCTTTTTTTAAGCTACAAACTAGCAAATTAGAAATTTGTTGGTCCTTAATCATGAAAGTGATGAATGTTGGCTCAATATCCAAGTGGCTGTAGTTTAGTGGTGAGAATTCCACGTTGTGGCTGTGGAGACCTGGGCTTGAATCCAGCCACATTTACCCCTTCTTTTAAGCTACAAACTAGCAAATTGAAATTTGTTGGTCTTTAATCATGAAAGTGATGAATGTTGGCTCAATATTCAAGTGACAGTAGTTTAGTGGTGGGAATTCCAAGTTGTGGCCGTGGAGACCTAGGCTCAAGTGGCAGTAGTTTAGTGGTGGGAATTCCAAGTTGTGGCCGTGGAGACCTAGGCTCGAATCCCAGCATCCACATTTGCCCTATTTAAGCTACAAACTAACAGCTCAATATCCAAGTGGTTGTAGTTTAGTCGTCGAGACCTGAGCTTCCGAGTGGCCACTAGTTTAGTGGTGGGAATGCCACAACCTTAATCATGAAAGTGATGAATGTTGGCTCAATATCCAATTGGCTGTAGTTTAGTGGTGGGAATTCTACGTTGTGGCCTTGGAGACCTGGGATCAAATCCCAGCAGCCACCCCTTTTTTTAAGCTACAAACTAACAAATTAAGAAGTGGTGGGAATGCCACAACCTTAATCATGAAAGTGATGAATGTTGGCTCAATATCCAAGTGGCTGTAGTTTAGTGATGGGAATTCCACGTTGTGGCCGTGGAGACTTGGGCTCGATTCCCAGCAGCCACCCCTTTTTTTAAATTTGTTGGTCCTTAATCATGAAAGTGATGAATGTAGAATTCCGGCCCGGAGACCTGGGCTTCCAAGTGGCTGTAGTTTAGTGGTGGGAATGCCACAACCTTAATCATGAAAGTGATGAATGTTGGCTCAATATCCAAGTGGCTGTAGTTTAGTTGTTTGAATTCCATGTTTTGGCCGTGGAGACCTGGGCTAGAATTCCAGTAGCCACATTTGCCCTTTTTAAACTACAAACTAGCAAATTAGGAAGTTTGGCCACCGATGAATGGTGGCAAAATATCCAAGGGGCTGCCTGCCCTTTTTTTTAAGCTATAAACTAGCAAAATTAGAAATTTGTTGGTCCTTAATCATGAAAGTGATGAATGTAGAATTTGACGTTGTGGCCGTGGAGACTTGGGCTCGAATCCCAGCAGCCACATTTGCCCTATTTAAGCTACAAACTAGTAGGCTCAATATCCAAGTGGTTGTAGTTTAGTGGTGGGAATTCCACGTTTTGGCCGTGGAGACTTGGGCTCGAATGGCTAAGTGACTGTAGTTTAGTGGTGGGAATGCCACAACCTTAATCATGAAAGTGATGAATGTTGGCTCAATATCCAAGTGGCTGTAGTTTAGTGGTGGGAATTCCTCGTTGTGGTTGTGGAGACCTGGGCTCGAATCCCAGCAGCCACATTTGACCTATTTAAGCAACAAACTAGCAAAGTTAGTTTGGTTGTGGTTGTGGAGACCTAGCAAAGTTAGTTTGGGCTCGAATCCCAGCAGCCACATTTGATCTATTTAAGCTACAAACTAGAAAGGTTAGTTTGGTGGTTTATCCTCCACTGAAGAATGGTGGCAAAATATCCAATTGGCTGCCACATTTGCCCCTTTTTTAATCTACAAACTAACAAATTAGAAATTTGATTTGTTGGTCCTTAATCATGAAAGTGATGAATGTAGGTTCAATATCCAAGTGGCTAGTTTAGTGGTGAGAATTCCACGTTGTGGCCGTGGAGACCTGGGCTCGAATCCGAGTAGCCACTAAACTACAAACTAGCAAATTAAGAAGTTTGGTGGTTTATACTCCACCTACGAATGGTGGCAAAATATCCAAGTGGCTGCCACATTTGCCCCTCTTTTTTAAGCTACAAACTAGCAAATTAGAAGTTTGGTGGTTCATCCATAATCATGAAAGCGATGAATGGTGACAAAACGTGGAGACCTGGGCTTGAATCCAGCCACATTTACCCTTTCTTTTAAGCTACAAACTAGCAAATTAGAAATTTGTTGGTCCTTAATCAAGAAAGTGATGAATGTTGGCTAAATATCCATGTGGCTGTAGTTTAGTGATGGGAATTCCGTGTTGTGGCTGTGGAGACCTGGGCTTGAATCCCTGCCACATTTGCCCCTTTTTATAAGCTACAAAATAGAAAATTAGAAATTTGTTGGTCCTTAATCATGAAAGTGATGAATGTAGGCTCAATATCCAAGTGGCTGTAGTTTAGTGGTGAGAATTCCACGTTGTGGCCGTGGAGACCTGGGCTCGAATCCCAACTGCCACATTTGCCCATTTTAAGCTGCCACATTTGTAACTTAGCAAATTAGAAGTTTGTTGGTCCTTAATCATGAAAGTAATGAATGTTGGCTCAATATCCAAGTGGTTGTAGTTTAGTTATGGGAATTCCACGTCTGGGCTCGAATCCCAGTAGCCACATTTGCCCTATTTAAGCTACAAACTAGCAACTCAATATCCAAGTGGCTGTAGTTTAGTGGTGGGAATTCCACGTTGTGGCCGTGGAGACCTGGGCTCGAATCCCAATAGCCACATTTGCCCATTTTAAGCTACAAACTCGTAAATTAGAAATTTGTTGGTCCTTGGTCATGAAAGTGATGAATAATGGCTCAATATCCAAGTGCTTGTAGTTTAGTGGTGGGAATGCCACAACCTTGCCACAACCTTAATCATGAAAGTGATGAATGTTGGCTCAATATCCAAGTGGCTGTAGTTTAGTGGTGGGAATTCCACGTTGTGGCCGTGGAGACTTGGGCTCGAATCCTAGCAGCCACATTTGCCCTATTTAAGCTACAAACTAACAAATTAGAAATTTGATTTGTTCGGTCCTTTATCATGAAAGTGATGAATGTAGGCTTAATATCCAAGTGGCTGTAGTTTAGTGGTGAGAATTCCATGTTGTGGTCGTGGAGACTGGAGACCTGGGCTCGAATCCCAACAGCCACAATTGCCCTTTTTAAACTACAAACTAGCAAATTAGGAAGTTTGGTGGTTTATCCTCCACCGATGAATGGTGGCAAAATATTCAAGTGGTTGCCACATTTGCCCTTTTTTTAAGCTACAAACTAGCAAATTAGAAATTATTTGGTCCTTAATCATGAAAGTGATGAATGTAGGCCTAATATCCAAGTGGCTGTAGTTTAGTGGTGAGAATTCCACGTTGTGGCCGTGGAGACCTGGGCTCGAATCCCAGCAGCCACATTTGCCCTTTTTAAACTACAAACTAGCAAATTAGGAAGTTTGGTGGTTTATCCTCCACCATGAATGGTGGCAAAATATCCAAGTGGTTGCCACATTTGCCCTTTTTTTAAGCTACAAAATAGGAAATTAGAAATTTGTTGGTCCTTAATCATGAAAGTGATGAATGTTGGCTCAATATCCAAGTGGCTGTAGTTTAGTGGTGAGAATTCCATGTTGTGGCCGTGGAGACCTGGGCTTGAATCCCAACAGCCACATTTGCCCTATTTAAGCTACAAAATAGAAAATTAAAAATTTGTTGGTCCTTAATCATGAAAGTGATGAATGTAGGCTTAATATCCAAGTGGCTGTAGTTTAGTGGTGAGAATTCCACGTTGTGGCCGTGGAGACCTGGGCTCGAATCCCAGCAGTCACATCTACATTTTATAGCTACCAACGAGCAAATTTGAAGTTTGTTGGTTTATCCTTAATCATGAAAGTGATGAATGTCAACTAAATATCCAAGTGGATGTAGTTTAGTGGTGAGAATTCCACGTTGTGGCCGTGGAGACCTAGGCTCGAATCCCAGTAGCCACATTTGCCTCCCTTTTTATACTACAGGCTTTCCTTACAAGAACTGATATTAATTCATAATAAAATATGGGGAAAGCCTCTTTCTTTCCTAGTAAGATGTTTTGTGGGTAATAAGCAATGCCTATTATATAGAAAATTGCATAATCCACCACCATCTCGATAGGGCACCATACCGATAGGCAACCACACCAAAAAGAGGATGGACCTAATACCGACTCGATAGGGCACCATACCGATAGGCCACCACACCAAAAAGAGGATGGACCTAATACCGATTGTACATGGGTCCTTGTACATGGGTCCTGCTGCCTTATAAAGAGGGTTCGACGACACATAAGGTGGGAGATTATTATCTCTCAAAAGAGTCAATGTAATACCGCAGAAGCCCTACTCGCCCTGCATATGCAGTGCAGTCTCCGAAGGAAATGCCACTACGCCTTCGGATTCGGCGCACAGTGGATGGTGCCTCACTCCAAAATCATGATCCTGTCTCCGAGGATCCCACAACAAACCATCGGATTCAGAAATATATTTTGGAGTAAGGAGTAAGGGGGATTCTTTGGAGCTTATTATATGTCTAAAGAGTCAACTAAACTTAATACAGCTGTTTCCCCACTCACCCTGCATGCAGTACAGTCACCGAAGGAAATACCACTAAGCCTTCGGCATTGGCGCACAGCGGAAGGTGCCCTACTCCACTGATCCTGTCTCAGATGTCAGGGAAGTTGCCGAAACCTTAACATCTGAGTCTGGAAACAGTGTCAGGCGTAAGGAGTAAGGGTGGAGCTTATTATATGTCTAAACGTCATACCTCAGTTTCGCTACTCCGCCCTGCACGAGGATAGGCCTACATAATGCAGTCACCGAAGGAAATGCCACTACGCCTTCGGCTTTGGCACACAGTGGAGGGTGCCTCACTCTAAAAGGAGGATCGAGTCTCCGATGACCTACTCCAAACCATCGGAGTCGGAAGGTGTAAGGAGTATGGGATTCTTTGGTGTGAGTTAGATGTTATTGTGAGTGAGAAGGGTGTGATATCATTGTCTGTCAAGGTTTAGAAATTCATTATTTGTCTGTTTTATGTATTTTGGCAAAATAAAGTGTTCTCTCATTTTCCGGTATGTGAGTGGTGTTTGAGTGGTTAAGAGTTTTATTGAGTGATTTAGGAGTTTGTGTAAGTGTGTGTAGTGGGTATTGGAGTAGTGTGATTTTGATGGTTGTTGGTGATTGGAAAGTTGTATGTGTTGAGAAAGTCATAGTTTTGTATATTTTTGTGTGATGTGTGTTCTGAAAGATGAGTAGTATTCTATAGGGTATCATTTTGTGTGGAGTACTTTTTTAAACTACAAACTAGCAAATTAGAAGTTTGGTGGTTTATCCATAATCATGAAAGCGATGAATGGTGGCAAAACGTGGAGACCTGGGCTTGAATCCAGCCACATTTACCCCTTCTTTTAAGCTACAAACTAGCAAATTAGAAATTTGTTGGTCCTTAATCATGAAAGTGATGAATGTTGGCTCAATATCCAAGTGGCTGTAGTTTAGTGGTGGGAATTCCGCGTTGTGGCCGTGGAGACCTGTGCTCGAATCCCAGCTGCCACATTTGCCCCTTTTTTTAAGCTACAAACTAGCAAATTAGAAATTTGTTGGTCCTTAATCATGAAAGTGATGAATGTAGGCTCAATATCCAATGGCTGGCTGTAGTTTAGTGGTGAGAATTCTGGAGACCTGGGCTCGAATCCCAGCAGCCACATTTGCCCTTTTTAAACTACAAACTAGCAAATTAGGAAGTTTGGTGGTTTATCCTCCACCATGAATGGTGGCAAAATATCCAAGTGGTTGCCACATTTGCCCTTTTTTTAAGCTACAAAATAGGAAATTAGAAATTTGTTGGTCCTTAATCATGAAAGTGATGAATGTTGGCTCAATATCCAAGTGGCTGTAGTTTAGTGGTGAGAATTCCATGTTGTGGCCGTGGAGACCTGGGCTTGAATCCCAACAGCCACATTTGCCCTATTTAAGCTACAAAATAGAAAATTAAAAATTTGTTGGTCCTTAATCATGAAAGTGATGAATGTAGGCTTAATATCCAAGTGGCTGTAGTTTAGTGGTGAGAATTCCACGTTGTGACCGTGGAGACCTGGGCTCGAATCCCAGCAGTCACATCTACATTTTATAGCTACCAACGAGCAAATTTGAAGTTTGTTGGTTTATCCTTAATCATGAAAGTGATGAATGTCAACTAAATATCCAAGTGGATGTAGTTTAGTGGTGAGAATTCCACGTTGTGGCCGTGGAGACCTAGGCTCGAATCCCAGTAGCCACATTTGCCTCCCTTTTTATACTACAGGCTTTCCTTACAAGAACTGATATTAATTCATAATAAAATATGGGGAAAGCCTCTTTCTTTCCTAGTAAGATGTTTTGTGGGTAATAAGCAATGCCTATTATATAGAAAATTGCATAATCCACCACCATCTCGATAGGGCACCATACCGATAGGCAACCACACCAAAAAGAGGATGGACCTAATACCGACTCGATAGGGCACCATACCGATAGGCCACCACACCAAAAAGAGGATGGACCTAATACCGATTGTACATGGGTCCTTGTACATGGGTCCTGCTGCCTTATAAAGAGGGTTCGACGACACATAAGGTGGGAGATTATTATCTCTCAAAAGAGTCAATGTAATACCGCAGAAGCCCTACTCGCCCTGCATATGCAGTGCAGTCTCCGAAGGAAATGCCACTACGCCTTCGGATTCGGCGCACAGTGGATGGTGCCTCACTCCAAAATCATGATCCTGTCTCCGAGGATCCCACAACAAACCATCGGATTCAGAAATATATTTTGGAGTAAGGAGTAAGGGGGATTCTTTGGAGCTTATTATATGTCTAAAGAGTCAACTAAACTTAATACAGCTGTTTCCCCACTCACCCTGCATGCAGTACAGTCACCGAAGGAAATACCACTAAGCCTTCGGCATTGGCGCACAGCGGAAGGTGCCCTACTCCACTGATCCTGTCTCAGATGTCAGGGAAGTTGCCGAAACCTTAACATCTGAGTCTGGAAACAGTGTCAGGCGTAAGGAGTAAGGGTGGAGCTTATTATATGTCTAAACGTCATACCTCAGTTTCGCTACTCCGCCCTGCACGAGGATAGGCCTACATAATGCAGTCACCGAAGGAAATGCCACTACGCCTTCGGCTTTGGCACACAGTGGAGGGTGCCTCACTCTAAAAGGAGGATCGAGTCTCCGATGACCTACTCCAAACCATCGGAGTCGGAAGGTGTAAGGAGTATGGGATTCTTTGGTGTGAGTTAGATGTTATTGTGAGTGAGAAGGGTGTGATATCATTGTCTGTCAAGGTTTAGAAATTCATTATTTGTCTGTTTTATGTATTTTGGCAAAATAAAGTGTTCTCTCATTTTCCGGTATGTGAGTGGTGTTTGAGTGGTTAAGAGTTTTATTGAGTGATTTAGGAGTTTGTGTAAGTGTGTGTAGTGGGTATTGGAGTAGTGTGATTTTGATGGTTGTTGGTGATTGGAAAGTTGTATGTGTTGAGAAAGTCATAGTTTTGTATATTTTTGTGTGATGTGTGTTCTGAAAGATGAGTAGTATTCTATAGGGTATCATTTTGTGTGGAGTACTTTTTTAAACTACAAACTAGCAAATTAGAAGTTTGGTGGTTTATCCATAATCATGAAAGCGATGAATGGTGGCAAAACGTGGAGACCTGGGCTTGAATCCAGCCACATTTACCCCTTCTTTTAAGCTACAAACTAGCAAATTAGAAATTTGTTGGTCCTTAATCATGAAAGTGATGAATGTTGGCTCAATATCCAAGTGGCTGTAGTTTAGTGGTGGGAATTCCGCGTTGTGGCCGTGGAGACCTGTGCTCGAATCCCAGCTGCCACATTTGCCCCTTTTTTTAAGCTACAAACTAGCAAATTAGAAATTTGTTGGTCCTTAATCATGAAAGTGATGAATGTAGGCTCAATATCCAATGGCTGGCTGTAGTTTAGTGGTGAGAATTCTGGAGACCTGGGCTCGAATCCCAGCAGCCACATTTGCCCTATTTAAGCTACAAACTAGCAGCTCAATATCTAAGTGGTTGTAGTTTAGTGGTGGGAATTCCACGTTGTGGCCGTGGAGACCTGGGCTCGAATCCCAACAGCCACATTTGCCCATTTTAAGCTACAAACTTGCAAATTAAGTGAGGCTCAATATCCAAGTGGCTGTAGTTTAGTGGTGAGAATTTCACGTTGTGGCCGTGGAGACCTTGGCTTGGCTCAATATCCAAGTGGCTGTAGTTTAGTGGTGAGAATTTCACGTTGTGGCCGTGGAGACCTTGGCTTGGCTCAATATCCAAGTGGCTGTAGTTTAGTGGTGAGAATTTGACGTTGTGGCCGTGGAGACCTTGGCTTGAATCCCAGCAGCCACATTTGCCCTTTTTAAGCTACAAACTAGCAAATGGCTTGGCTCAATATCCAAGTGGCTGTAGTTTAGTGGTGAGAATTTGACGTTGTGGCCGTGGAGACCTTGGCTTGAATCCCAGCAGCCACATTTGCCCTTTTTAAGCTACAAACTAACAAATGGCTTGGCTCAATATCCAAGTGGCTGTAGTTTAGTGGTGAGAATTTGACGTTGTGGCCGTGGAGACCTTGGCTTGAATCCCAGCAGCCACATTTGCCCTTTTTAAGCTACAAACTAGCAAATGGCTTGGCTCAATATCCAAGTGGCTGTAGTTTAGTGGTGAGAATTTGACGTTGTGGCCGTGGAGACCTTGGCTTGAATCCCAGCAGCCACATTTGCCCTTTTTAAGCTACAAACTAGCAAATGGCTTGGCTCAATATCCAAGTGGCTGTAGTTTAGTGGTGAGAATTTCACGTTGTGGCCGTGGAGACCTTGGCTTGGCTCAATATCCAAGTGGCTGTAGTTTAGTGGTGAGAATTTCACGTTGTGGCCGTGGAGACCTTGGCTTGGCTCAATATCCAAGTGGCTGTAGTTTAGTGGTGAGAATTTCACGTTGTGGCCGTGGAGACCTTGGCTTGGCTCAATATCCAAGTGGCTGTAGTTTAGTGGTGAGAATTTCACGTTGTGGCCGTGGAGACCTTGGCTTGGCTCAATATCCAAGTGGCTGTAGTTTAGTGGTGAGAATTTCACGTTGTGGCCGTGGAGACCTTGGCTTGGCTCAATATCCAAGTGGCTGTAGTTTAGTGGTGAGAATTTCACGTTGTGGCCGTGGAGACCTTGGCTTGGCTCAATATCCAAGTGGCTGTAGTTTAGTGGTGAGAATTTCACGTTGTGGCCGTGGAGACCTTGGCTTGGCTCAATATCCAAGTGGCTGTAGTTTAGTGGTGAGAATTTCACGTTGTGGCCGTGGAGACCTTGGCTTGGCTCAATATCCAAGTGGCTGTAGTTTAGTGGTGAGAATTTCACGTTGTGGCCGTGGAGACCTTGGCTTGGCTCAATATCCAAGTCGCTGTAGTTTAGTGGTGAGAATTTGACGTTGTGGCCGTGGAGACCTTGGCTTGAATCCCAGCAGCCACATTTGCCCTTTTTAAGCTACAAACTAGCAAATGGCTTGGCTCAATATCCAAGTGGCTGTAGTTTAGTGGTGAGAATTTCACGTTGTGGCCGTGGAGACCTTGGCTTGGCTCAATATCCAAGTGGCTGTAGTTTAGTGGTGAGAATTTCACGTTGTGGCCGTGGAGACCTTGGCTTGGCTCAATATCCAAGTGGCTGTAGTTTAGTGGTGAGAATTTCACGTTGTGGCCGTGGAGACCTTGGCTTGGCTCAATATCCAAGTCGTTGTAGTTTAGTGGTGAGAATTTGACGTTGTGGCCGTGGAGACCTTGGCTTGAATCCCAGCAGCCACATTTGCCCTTTTTAAGCTACAAACTAGCAAATTAGAAGTTTGGTGGTTTATCATTAGTCATCATGAAAGCGATGAATGGTGGCAAAATATCTAAGTGGCTGTAGTTTAGTGGTGAGAATTCTACATTGTTGTGGCCTGGAGACCTGGGCTTGAATCCCACCAGCCACATTTGCCCCTTTTTTTAAGCTACAAACTAGCAAATTAGAAGTTTGGTAGTTTATCCTTAGTCATGAAAGTGATGAATGTTGGCTAAATATCCAAAGTAGTGGTTGTGTCATTTGCCCTTTTTAAGCTACAAACTAGCAAATTAGAAGTTTGGTAGTTTATCCTTAGTCATGAAAGTGATGAATGTTGGCTAAATATCCAAAGTAGTGGTTGTGTTGCTGTAGAGACTTGGGCTTGAATCCAGTAGCCACATCTACTTTTTTTTAGCTACGAACCATTGAAGCATATTAACATAACTCATAACCACTAAGAGCTTTTATGAACGGTGAAGCAAATAAAGCTAAATATTCAAGTGGTTGTAGTTTAGTGGTGAGAATTCCACCTTGTTTCTAAGGAGACTTGCGCTCAAATACCAATAGCCACATTTATTTTTTTATTTTTAATTTTTTTATCTACGAACCATGATGAATGATTGACTAAACATCCAAATGGTTGTAGTTTAGTGGTGAGAAGAATGACCTGGGCTGGTGAAGCAAATACAAGTTTTTTTTTTTTTTTTTTTTTTTTTTTTTTTTTTTTTTTTTTT
>NW_019268527.1:1020000-1099058 GCF_002738365.1 Cucurbita moschata
TTTTTTTTTTTTTTTTTTTTTTTTTTTTTTTTTGTTTGTTTGTTTAAAATTGATGAATGATGACTAAACATCCTAATTTTATATCTTATAATCTGTAAGTCCATAAGGTCCCCTTGGTAGCTCATAGTATCGTTAAAAGGTCAAATTTATTTCAAAGAAAATTTGAAGTGTTCAAATTGATATTTAACATATTAGATATATTAAATATAAGAGAGAAAATAAATTTAATTTGAATGGTCAAATTAATATTTAATAAATAGAGAAAATATATTTAATTTGAAGCGTTCAAATTAATATTTAATATATTAGATATGTTAAATATAAATGGAGAAAAACACATTAATTTGAAGGGTTCAAATTAATATTTAATATATTATATATATTAAAAAGGAAAAATATGTTTATTGTATTTGATACCATTAAATATTAAATCAATTAATGTATTTTGATACATTAAATAAAAATATATTTGTAATTTGAATGAGATTCAAATTAATTAAATATATATTAGGATATCGATATCTAAATATGATTTATTTAAGGTATAATATTCTAATATATTACATATGCAAATATATTATTTGGCAAATATTCTCTGACAGTCCCTATAAATAAGACCCTCGGATTGAGCCAAAGACACATCAATCTCTCCCACTTTCTCTGGAGAATGAAATTACATCTCCAGAGAATTCTTGAAACTCTTCTTCTCCGATCCCTTTGGGATTTTCTTTCAAGAGGCTTCCACAAGCCTTGACCTTGTGTTCGAGTCATAGCAAGGAAGATCTTGTGGAATGTTGAAAAGCTTTTGCATTGTTGGAATGAGTCTTGCAACCTAGGGTTTCTACAAAGGTAGAGTTCTTACTCTTCTATTTATTGCTTTGTTTTAATTCTTAATAAAAATCAAAACGGTTCCCAATGCTTCCGCTACGTGGATGAATAGTTCATTCCCTTCAATGTCCTCATCAAGTTGAGGCCAGAACAGATCAGATTCCGCAGTCGAAAGGACCAAAGACTAGTTCGAAAATATGAAGGCCCAAATTAAGTCCTTAAAAAGATCGGGGTACTTCCTACAAAATTGCGCTACCCACATGGATGAAAATCCACTTAGTAATTCATGTGAGCAACTTGAAGCCCTATCACCCTGACCTAGATGACGACCAGCGAAATGTAATCACTAGATTGAGCATCGATCTGAAACCAAGAGACATCAAAGAAATAAAGGAGATCCTAGCCAACAAGGCTAGGAAGATAGGAAGACCTATACGGAAGATTCACAAATTTCTTGTCAAATGGAAGAATCTCCATACAGAGAAAACCAGTTGGGAACACGCCGAAGATTTGGCTCCGTTGCTACCCACATTGCTAGGTTTGAAAGTAGTCGGCTGATAGAGACGTCAACCAATTAGGTGTGGGAGGATGTCACGGTCATGCTCGTCCAAGGCGTGTTGCCCATGGTTGCATGCCCATGACAAGCCAAACCCTTTGTCTTTCCATGTTCCAGTGTTTTCATGTCCAGACTTGCCAAATATGAAATGCCTCAAAATGTTACTAAGGGGATATGACTAGTTGTCACTACCAATAATTATATACTGTGAGCCATTGTTACTCTCTTGCTTGCATATCCGTTGTTACTCTCTCTCACCCTGACTCAGATGACGACTAGCGAAATGTAATCACTAGACTCAGCATCGATCTGAAACAAATAGACATAAAAAAAATGGAAGAATCTCCCTACAGAGAAAACCAGTTGGGAACACGCCAAAGATTTGGCTCCGTCGCCACCCACAGTTTGAAAGTAGTCGGCGATAGAGACGTCAACCAAGGTTGTGGTTGCATGCCCCATGACAAGCCAAACCCTTTGTCTTTCCATGTTACTCGAGACGTCAACCAATTAGGTTGTGGTTGCATGCCAATGACAAGCCAAACCCTTTGTCTTTCCATGTTACTCTTTCTGTCCTCGTTTTCTAAAACCGAGGCCAGGCCAAAGGGTTGAGCATACGTCGCACAATCACAAGTCCGCTGCCATCAAGGGTGCGATTGTGACACCGCTCTACCACTAAGCTAAGATACCCGATCATAGATGAGGAGGATGCTAGCACCCTGTTCTCTAGGCCAATGATGCAATGAGAGCTTGTAGCAATCCGGTTGTTCCCGCTTGTTAGATAGAGTTATTTGAAAAGTGACAATCTGTGGGGATTGAACCCACGACCACGTGGTTATAAGCCACGCGCTCTACCACTGAGCTAAGATGACTTGGCAAATTATGGTAGCACGTGTTGTCCCCACTTGGTAGAGAGAGTTATTTGAGGCATAAAAAAAGTAACGATGAGAGTAAACCGTGGTATCTTTGATAGGTTAAAGATGCAAGAGGCTACAAATGAGTATTGTATATTGGGTATATTTTTATACCCATATTTTGTATTAGGTTGGTGGTATATATTGATATGTCCTAAAGACTATTCTCGAGACAAAGAGTTTAGGGTTCTTTGCAGATATTTAATTTATAGCACAATCAAAGACTATTCTCGAGACAAAGAGTTTAGGGTTCTTTGCAGATATTTTTAATTTCTAGCACAATCAAAGACTATTCTTGAGACAAAGAGTCCACGACCACGTGATTAAAAGTCATGCACTCTAACTGAGCTAAGAAGACTTATCAAAACCATGGTACCACATGTTGTCCCCACTTGTTAGAGAGAGTTTTTTTAGGCAGAAAAAAGTGATGATGAGTAAACCCTAGTGTCTTGCTAGATAAGGATGTGATGAAAGCCTTCAAATGAGTTGTCCTTACTAGGTATATTTACATACTCTATATCATGCCCATAGTTCAAAGATTGGAATTGAAAAGTTTACTAGATCTGATTTCGGTTTTTGGAAGATGCAAATTGAAAATTAATTGTACCAAAAATATCTTCACGAATCTCTATTGGGGGTGAAGCCGGATACCATGACCACGGAATAGTGGAAGCTCAAGAATCATCAGGCCCCAAGATTGATCTAGTTGACGTTGTCTAGAAACGTGACATTCAACACAATCAAGAAGAAGAAAACGTCAGATCTATTGAAGGCGTTGTCAATATGTATGAAAAATTGTCGACTATGAACAAGGTGTATTTGATGCGAAAATTGTTCAATTTTCGAAGGTCTGAAAGGTGTATCTCTTGAGGATCATATAAATGAATTCAATATGATTGTAAGCCAATTGAGTTTCATGGAAATTAATTTCGAAAGTTAAATTAAAGCATTGATTTTGGTGTCATCTTTACCTGAGTCGTGGGATATAGTTGTTGCCACAATCAACAATTCTTAAGGATCTGAGAAACTGAAGTTCGATGAAATCCGAGATGTAGTTCTCAGCGAAAGTATTCGCAAACGAGAAGTTGAGAGGAAGCATAATCACAAATCATAAGTAAATGAAGCGTCAGAAAAAAAGTCGATCAAAATTAAAGAATCGAATTTTTTTTCAAAATAGACCAAACATAATGTGTTGGAGTTGTGGAGAAAAATGTCACTTTCGGATAGCACAGGTTATGCAACAGATTTTGGGAAGAGTTGGTGGAAGATTTTGAAGGGTGCTATGGTGGTAGCACGTGGCACAAAATCTAGAAACTTATACACCACTACAGGGTATATGAACATGGTTGTTGTTGCTAAAAGTGCTTCAAATTCAAGTCTATGAAAAAATAGACTTGGACACGTGAGCTTCAAAGAAATGAAGATGCTGGTTGCGAAAGGAGTTTTAAAAGGTCTGAAATCTGTTGATATGGGTTCTTATGAGAACTGCATTATGAGCAAACAGAAACGAGCTAGCTTCACAAAGATTGCCCGAAAATTGAAGAAAGTGTGGTTAGAAATGGTCCATAAAGACGTTTGGGGACCATCTCAAGTTCCATCCCTTGGCGGATCAAAGTTCTACGTCACCTTGATCAATGATTTCATCAGTAAGACGCGCATTTATTTCCTGAAATACAAGTCAGATGTGTTTCCTACTTTCAAAAAGTGGAAAGTTGAAGTTGAAAACCAGATCGATTTGAAGATTAAATGCCTGAGGTCTAATAATAGAGGAGAGTACGACAAGTCATAATTCAAAGCATTTTGTGCAGTTGAGGAAATTAGATTAACGAAGGCAGTTCCCGATACAGCAAGACAAAATGGTATTGTTGAAAGAATAAACTGAACATTGAATGAGCTGGCAAGGAGTATGAGAATTCATTGTGGATTGCCAATGATATTTTGGGTTGATGCTGTAAATATAGCCGTCTACTTGATCAATAGAGGACCGGCAGTACCCTTGGAGTTAAAATTACCTGAAGAAGTATCGACAGGAAAAGAACCCAAATACTCTCACTTTTGAGAAAAAAATCTACTACGGAGTTGGGTTTTGTATTCCTTTTTGTAGCAAGCCTTTTCTCTCTCGAAACGAGTTATTCATTCAAAATCCTCCAACCTACAAGTTTAAAATCACCCCTAATCATTACCTATACATGAACAACATCCTTGGATTTTTTATTTTTCAAAAAAAAGAAACAAAAAACAAAAAATATTACATTACAAATGTCATCACTGCATGATCTTCCCCTTTCATGCCGCCTCTTCTCAAAGTTAGTACATACACCTCCTCTAATTCATAGTCATGTTCTTCCCCCAAGCATCCTCTAAGTAATCGACATGTCACCTCCTCTTAGTCACCTTTGTAATATCTCCTTCTCTAAGTCACGCATCAACCTCTTACAAGTCCTAGTCATGTTGTATTCTCCAACGCTCCTCCAAGTCGCCATCATATCTCTTTCTCATAGTCACCTCCATGTTGCGTCCTCCAAGTCGCCACATCAACCTCTTTTAAATTAGAACTATGTCTCTTCTTCAATCCAACTCCAAATAATTGACATATGACCTCCTCCAACACTCTTAGTCCAGGTCGCCTCTGTCACCCCTTGACCAAGTTAGGACATCCATGATGCTTCCTTGGAAGGAGCTAGATTATGATGAATGGCCAGAAAAAGCTAGAGAAACAATAAGTCATAGGCTTGCATAGTATTCTATTCTTGTATGAAATGAACACAATAATGTTAAAGACAATTACGAGCTTGATAGTTTATCTTTAATTGGAAACTGCTAAGATAAAGATCAACATTGGTATTAACTAATGAGATGACAGGTGATCCACAAGAGCTTAGATTATAATGAATAATGGTAAAACCTGAGCTAAAATCCTAACAGTCACATTTGTTTTTTATGTCCACAAGTTACGAGATGATACGATCATATTACTATGTAGAAAATGGTAAATGGTTTACTAGCTTATCTTAACCTTAAACCGTTAAGATAGACTCTCATAGTACTCTATTAATATATGATGTGAACGATATAACATGGTGACAGTTAGAGGCTTGCTAGCATATCCTTAATCGCGATTCGTCAAGACGTGATCAACATTGGAATTGAATGATGAGTTGATAGATGAGCCCCAAAAGACTATATTAGGATGAATGGTGGGCTATCAATTTAGTTGTAGTTTAATGGTAAGAATTTTACGTTGCTGGCATAGAAGCTTGTGGTTTAAAACCTAAACTCAAATCTCGACATCCACATTTGTTTTTCATTATTTTAACGAACAATATAATGTGGAGATAATTAGATGGTTGCCAGCTTATGCTAAATATCAAACTAGATGCAGTAGTTTAGTGGTGAAGATTACAGGTTGTGGTTTTTATTTTATTACGATGGTTTCTTAAAAATTAAAAATATCATTGAGTTACTAGATGTTACTTTAAAGCAAATGCTAGTTTATGCTTAACCGTTTATCAACCCATTTGATTTTTGGCTACAAACCATCCAACCATATTAACATAACTCAAAACTATGGGCTCTTATGAACAAACCCGTGGAGAAAATTAGAAGTTTGTTGGCTTATCCTTGATCACAAAGATGATGAATGGTGGTTAATATCCAAGTGGCTGTAGTTTAGTGGTGAGAATTCTACGTTGTGGTTGTGGAGACCTAGGTTTGAATTCCAACAACCACATTTGATTTTTTCAGATGCTATAAACCATTGAAACATTTAACATAATTCAAAACCATTAGAATGGACTTTTATGGATAAACTGATGAAGCAAATTAGAAGTTTATTGGTTTATCCTTAATCATGAAAGTGATAGAATTAAGGCTTAATATCCAAGTGATTGTAGTATAGTGGTGAGAATTCCACGTGGTGGTGGAGAACTGTGCTCAAATTTTAGCAACCACATTTTGTTCTAAATTCCAATAAAAACATATTCTTAATTAGTAAAATTAAACATATAAACATAAATATTAATCAAGAATCAAACACAAAACATTGATCTCCCGAGCTATATTAACATAACTCGAATATAATTTATAACCCAACTTTAGTTTTGCTTTTTGGATTGGATCAGAATGAGTTACGAGATGATACGAAACTTGGAAAGAATTAGAAGTTTGCTTGCTTATCCTTCTAGGGATTTGTATCGTCATGGTTTGTGAGGTATTTCTACGGCTCCTTTGTTACCACGTTTGCGACCATGCCCACAACCTTTACTTTCTTTTTTGTGGTCGCCACGTCCCTTCATACCTTGAGGGAACTTCAACTTCTTTTTTAAATCTGCATGAAACTTGAGGGAACTTCTTGACAATGAAGATCTGTTCCACCCTGTCACGAACAGATGCGAGTCATTTAATTGAAATGAATATTTGAAGTTAATTTATTAGTGCCATCTATGGGGATAAACCCACGATTCTGAGGTTAAAAGCTACGCGCTCTACCACTTAGTTAAGATGGATTGTCACAATCATAGTAGTACATGTTGTTCTCTCTAACAAGAGAGAGAGGTAGAAAAAAAAGTGAAGAGCAGATTCTAAGCCTTCAAATGTGTATTTGCTTTAATAAAATAGCCACTAAGCTGGATGGCTTTCTTGGTTAAAAAATATGTGCTCTACCATTGAGCTAAGATGGGTTGTGGCTTGTCACAACCAAGGGAGAGTAGATCTCCACTTTTATAGTTATAGCACCATCTGTGGGGATCGAACCCACGATCACGTGGTTAAAAGCCACACACTCTACCACTGAGCTAAGATGGCTTATCACAATAATAGTAGCACATGTTATCCCCACTTGTTAGAGAGAGTTATTTGAGACTGAAAAAAAGTGACGATGAGAGTAAATCATGGTGTCTCGAGATAAGGAGTCATTAAGTTCTTTCGCAAAAACCCACGACTACGTGGTTAAAAGTCACATGCTCTACCACGGAGCTAAGATGGAGACAATTCTCGAGATAAATAGTTATTGGGTTCTTTTCAGCTATGGTAGCACATGTTGTGTGCACTTGTTAGAGAGAGTTCGTTGAGGCAGGAAAAAAGTGATGATGAGTAAACCGTGGCTCTTGCTAGGTTAAGGATGTGATGAAGGCCTACAAATGAGTTGAGGTTACTAGTTATATTTATACTCTATGTCATACCCATATTTTGTATTAGATTGATGTATATATATTCAAGACTATTCTTGAGATAAAAGAGTCATTGAGTCTTTTGTATCTATTTAGTTCATAGCACTATTTGTGGGGATCAAACCCGCAACCATGTGGTTAAAAGTCACACGCTCTATTACCGAGCTAAGATAACTTGTCACAAACATGTATGTAAGTTAGAGCACGAGTAACTACTAGCATCACTTAGTGCCCTTGAAATTGATACATATTTTTTTGTGACGCTAAGATAGGTTGATTGTGCTCGAATATCTTCTTATATTTTGTTCCATTATGATAGATTATGGCTGCAAGCACTAGGAGAGAGATAAAGCATGATTGGGGTTTTGGACGAAGGGCTTTGATAGATTCTGATCCCACACACGAGTTCTCATATAGGGAGAAACCTAGAGAGTAGGTGGTCTTATTGTCCTCCAATATGGTGATGATCTCTATGGAGACCTTGCCGTCTCTGATTCATGTTGATAGAACAAATGAGGGGAATTGATACGACAAAGAGAATGTCAGCATGTGTAATACCCGCTCATAATCAACGCGATGATAGGAACTACCACCGACATCGATAATAAACTCTGACAACCAATCATAAATTTCAAAATATTTCCAAAAACATCCGGTAAAACATTTAAAACCTGTTCTATTTAAAACTAAAAACGACCCAAGTAAATTCTTGACAGCGAAAGCATAATACACAAAACAGACACAGACATGGATTTCCAAATAGTCTCTAGCCCGCTAGTCTCGTCCTCGTCTTCGGTTGGCCTGCATCAACTAAATATGGAAAGAAAAATAAAATAATTTTGATGAGTAATTAAATTACTCCCTGACTAGCCAACTTTATCTTTCATGAATTCATAACTAATCTTTCCAGGTGTTTTTAAGTTTTATTCGTCATTGACTCTTAGTTTCTCTTATAGGGTCATCTATTTATTAATGAGGTATCTCAGCTACCTCCAACTTAGGTTACTAACTCTCTTTTGATATGCTTATCTAGAATTTTCGGAATTGTATGTAAGACTCGCTCTCGGTCAAATACGGCTCGTCTACTAATTTCTCTAGTGGCCTGTTTGTCTCATATACCAACGGTCAGGAGTACTCATGCTCCCTGACTTAGCACAAAGCGCATTGGCCAGGAACTCCACGGGAATTAGTAGACTATCATACTCATATAAATAAGCCATAGCTCAACAACCAATAAGCATATCCTAGAGTCACAACCTTTCCATTAATCTAAATAGCATACTCACATCTGACGCATGCTTTCATACATTTACAATGTTCGATACATAGAACATTCCCGTAATCATTTATAACATGCTTACATCACAGGCAAACAATCACAATATACAATAAACATTCAATATCATCAATGCTCATTTTAACATTCTAAGCTCTTAATCATGTAAACAACGTACTCACATGTTGTAAACAAGTTAAGAACTAGCCTAAAGAACGATATGTTACTTACCTGGTTTCGAATCCCTTTCTCTCTTGAACGTACGTTTAATAGGGTATTTCCAACACAATTTTCTCCAATCAGACCTATATTTCACCATTTTCAAGGTAAGTATAGGTTAATCTAGGTAGAACAGGTCAAAACAAATCGAATGGGACAACCGGGAACCAAAATAGCTTTACACGCACCCTCACAAGTTTGGTGTGTCTTTCCCACGCGCTAGGAGCACGCGCAGTCGCACGCCCAGTCGCGGCTCCTCACGCGCCCTGCATGTAGTGCACGCGCTTCTTCTTCTTCCTCACATTTCTGCAAATTTTTCCAGCTTTTCCGTTAATGCCTATTATATCCGAAGCCATAATCCACCTCTACAACCCGTATTTCGTCCCGACTTCCACTAAAATTTTATAGATCTTCCTATTACAAGTCTAACAAGCACTATTTCATAACTGATTGAACCAAGATATCAAGATTTAAAGGTTCGGTGATATGGATTTTTTTCGTTACCTTCAAATAAACGTTCGATCCAGCTTACTTCAATGGCTAAAAAGCCTTCACAATCGTCTCCCCATCCTCAGGTTTGCACGTTGTCACAACAATCGCCAAAGAACCTTAAGGTTTACCGGAAAACACGGATTAGAACATGCTCTGTTTTCTGTTTCCCTCTTCCTCTGTTTCTTCGATATTATTTGGTGCTTCCTCGTCGGCCCTGCCAACGCCAACCACCATCCATAACACTAACACCAAAATAAAACCACCCTTCTTCATCCCACACCTCCATCTTCCTCTCTTTTCTTTCTTTTCCCTTCAATCCACCTGTCCATTCTTCCTTTCTCGACCGCAGCTGCTGCTGTTTTTTTTTTTACTTTAATTTAATTAATTAATTTATTTATTATTATTATTATTTTTTGGATTATTACAGCATGTCGAGAGAGTCTAGATGCTTAAGGGACCCCAATGTTGTGGAGTTATTGATTGAGTCGAAGGATACAATTTTAGGGTACAGGACTGGATCAAATGATCTAGAGAAAGACTACCGATAGGATCTTAACGATACATGATGAGTCAATCACTTGGTTGTATATGAAGGAAGCTTTCGTTTACAAATACAACCAAATGTCAGCTAATATCAGAACCTGTTACAACTCGATTTTCAAGGTTTTAAATCTCGAACCATGACTAAAAAGACAAGAAGAAAAAAGAAAAAAGAAAAAAAAAAGTTAAAATTTCCCATGAGTTAAAATCATACAACATCATTCTCAAAATAAAAATACAAAATAGACTTTGTTCACGCTAGTTTACAAACAAAAAATGGGAACAGAATACAAAATAGTGCAACAACAACCCATGAAAATACAGACTAAACTGATGCCTTGGTTCGACATCCTCTATGTGACAACGGAGCTCTTGAACACTCTCCCACCTCGACCGCGTTAACCTGTGACCACTTAAAAAAAAAAAGAAAATCGGTAAGTATAAAAATACCCAGTAAGCAACCTACTTGTAGGCTTTCATTGCATCTGACCTAACCGCTTAGCTCTTAAAGCTTCTGTATAGGACACGAAGTTCCGAAAACATACATCATGAGTCAACTACCTATGCGGTCTCATGTCCCTATTCAAGATCAATTTTTGGAGTTGCAGTGTCAGTCTTAACCCGTTCCCACATACAATATAGACTCTCTTCCTTAGATTTATATCGGTGTAGTCCCAAGTCTCTCTCCAAGACCGATTTATAATATCGTACCGTTAATCATGTTTCATTTCTACCCGTAATAGAAATACTCACATTTAAATATCAACCTATGTAGTCTCAAGTCTCTTTTGAGACCGATTTACGGAATCGCAACTTTAGCCTTGACTTGTTTCTACATGCAATAGAAATACTTTGCTTTAAGATAACTACCGGTGTAATCCTAAGTCCCTCTTCAAGACTAGCTTACAGAATCGAGGTGTCAACCTTGACTCATTTCCACATGCAATAAAAGAGCTAATTATCTGTGTGGTGTCAAGCCCTTCCTCAGGACTAGTTTACGAATTGCAACATCAACCTTGTATCGTCCCTCACACATTAGTAACTCAAATTTCTTTAGAGGTTTGGTTACATCGTTCTTATTACCAATAAGTCTATAAGGCTTTCCAAATCATCCTTGTCGAGGAGGCGTACTGGGTTCTTAGGGCGTCTAGATGCTTTAAATATTGTATATTGTTCCTAGGATGTTCGGGACTAACACCTTAGGGCTATTCCAACCTCTTGGTGCTCTTAGATCTATACTTGTGATTGACGCTCACGATCTTATGGACCTTGATACTCTAAAAGCATATTGTACTAGGTCAACTTGAAAATCGCTCTATCTCTAGCGCCCTCAACTTAACTTGGAAGATATTCCTATCGATCACCTAAAGAATGGAGAACATATTCAAAACATTCGTTCAACTTTTTATAGAGATATTAATATCAATCACCTAAGGATGAAATTTTCATGCAAACTCAACGGGAAAATAACATCTATCAATTGCCCAAGGTACATATCACAATATCATATCCTCCTTTCAATCACAACAAAAATCATTAAAGTAGGCATGTACCTAAATTCTCATCCTAGGGGCATTTCAGTCATTTTTCATAACATATATAGTGTTCTCATCCAAATAGCCTTTATAGAGTCTTAAACATGCACATTCTGAACACCGAAGGCAAGATATGCTTGTTCGCTAGCACGTCCTAGTGATCCCTAAAGTATTACATGCCTAAAGTCTGTGTGGCTACTTACCAAGATCATACGTGCCTTCACTTATTGGAGGCTCCGCTCCAAATTTCTGGAAAATTCACTCATTGATTCTGATCCAAGTGACATTTACGTCAAATTGCATCTGGGACGAAAAATAGTGGATCGGGAGTCAAAATGATTGTAAAACAATTCTCACTGTGTAGTTGAAGTTTACATGCGCAACAATGCATGGAGATGTGCGAGCAATGGGCAACTCGCAGTCAACACTCGACTTTGAACCCCACAAGCTCAACAATTACCTATGAATTTTCTAGTGGCAACATCTGGCACTCGTTGATAGGCGCTCTGAGTTAGGTCGATTCATTGTTGTGGATCTGGTGGTAGGTACAGAACTGAGTCACACGAAGGTTGAAGGGTCGCAGTTTTGGGTCGAATTAGGTTAGGTTAAAGCGATGCGTCTCTAGTGGAAGTCTAATGCATTGCTCCAGTCGAACCGTGACACATGTCCACATGCAAGCCAGATGCATTACTCCTCCCATAGCTCGACATCTGTCCACCACTAACCTCGCTGCATTTCGCTGCTCGATGTCTGACGCGTGTCACTTGAATATTCCGCCTGCACAATTAATTGTCAGAATTCGATGAATTTTATCATCTGTTCCAATTTCTTTTTGTTTTCATAACTTTTCATAGAAAACTTGAATCAACTTGGTTCCTTCACCAAAGTAATAATCCATCGTTACAAAGGTATTTTTCTTATTTAAAATTGACAGAAACTACATTCTTACCGTTTCTTGACAAACACTAGAGCTCTTTCTCTTACCTTCCTTTCTCTTCTCAAACCTTAGCTTCCCTTTTCTTTATTCTTTTTTCTTTTCTTCTCTAATGACCAATTAATGTTACCTCCGACCTCTGATTTGGAAAGGGCCCAAATGACCATTTTTCCCTCAATTGACTTTCCTACTTTTTTAAAAAAAATAAAGATTTATGAATTAAATGAGATACCAAGTTGTAACATGATGTCATGGAATTTCTTAGGTGGAATCGAGATTCAAGGAACAAAATTAGGCTAGCACTAAGAGACTTGAGTAATATGGTTTAGGCAAACCAAGTAAATGACTCCGCTATTGGCTTGGGTGTACAAATTGTATTATATATGATTGTGCGTGTCATATGTATGAATGATATACTACGCTATACTATGGTGTTCAATATTATGCTATGTTATGTTATGATATGTTATGCCATGTATAAAAGCGGTATATGATGGGATCAAGCCAAGATGAGCTCTCATAGTATTCCATTACACCATGAAATAAATAATATAATGTGGAGACAATTAGGGGCTTGCTAGCTTATCCTTAATTGTGAGCCGTCAAGAAGAGATCAATGTTGTTATTAAACGATATGATGATAGATGAGTCGTAATGGCCTAGGTTATGCAACAGAGTTTTGGAAGATCGCGTGGAAGATTGTGAAGGGTACTATGGTGGTAGCACATGGCATAAAATCTGAAAACTTATAAACCACTGCAGGGTCTTGAACATGGCTGCTATTGCTATTGCTTCTGCTTTAGACTCAAGTCTATGACACAATAGACTTGGACATATGAGCCTCAAAGGAATGAAAATGCTCATTGCGAAAGGAGTTTTAGAAGATATAAAATTGATTGATATGGGTCCTTCTAAGAACTACATTATGAGCAAAAAAAAACGAGCTAGCTTCACAAAAATTGTCATAGAATTGAAGAAAGTGTGGTTGAAAATGGTTCATACACACGTTTAGGGACCATCTCCAGTTCCATCCCTTGGCGAATCAAAGTTCTACGTGATTTAGCCGTAAGGTGTGCATTTATTTCTTGAAACACAAGTCAGATGTGTTTACTACTTTCAAGGAGTGAAAAGTTGAAGTTGAAAATCAGATTGGCTTGAAGATTAAATGTCTGAGGTCTAACAATAAAGGAAAGTATGACAAGTCATAATTCAAAGCATTTTGTGCAGTTGAGGGAATTAGATTAATGAGGATAGTTCCCGGTAAAGAAAGATAAAATGGTGTTGTTGAAAGAATGAATAGAACATTGATGAGTGGGGAAGGAGTATGAGAACTCATTCTTGATTGCCAAAGACATTTTGAGCTGATGTTGTAAATATAGCAGTCTACTTGATCAATAGAGGACCGTCGTTACCCTTGGAGTTCAAGTTGCCGGAAGAAATATGGACAGGAAAAGAACTCAAGTACTCTCACTTGAGAACTTTTGAGTTTACTATGTATGTTTGAATTGATCTAGAGAAGAGTAACAAACATAACGCTGAGGCTGCGAAGTGCTACTTCATAGGCTATGGGTTCGACATGTTCGAGTACAGGTTTTGGGATGACAAAAGTAGAAAAGTTTTGAGACATTGTGACGTGACCTTTCACGAAAACGTCATGTACAATGATAAAGAAGAAAAGTTTCAAGACATCGAAGCAAGTGAGAGTTGAGAGTTGTTGAAAGATTCACCTAGTGAAGTTGTAGCAGATACTTAAGAAACTCACGAGACTGTTGCTAAGGAGCCAGAGGTGGAGCAAGTGACACCTGTGCAGGTGTTGAGAAAATCATCCATAACCATTAGAGTACGAAGATATATATTCACCTTCATTACACTATCTATTGTTGGATGATGAAGAGGAACTAGAGTCCCTTGGTGATGTCCTACAATTGAAGGATACAACCAAGTGAGAGCAAGTCACAGATGATGAGATGTCTAGGCTTCAGAAATGCATTGCTCTTTCATCTACTGAGGCTGAGTACGTGGCAATATCTGAAACTCGAAAGGAGATGATATGGATGCCAGACTATGTAGAAGAATTGGGCAAGAAGCAGCACGAGAAAATTCTTTATATAGATAGTTAAAGTGTCATACAGTTGGTGAGGAATCTGATCTATCATTCAAAGACAAAATAGAGAAGGCGATATCATTTCACTCGCAGGTTAGTGGAAGATGATAATGTGTTTGGAGAAGATAGAGGGTGAAAAGAATCTAACAAACATGTTGACAAAATGTGTTGACATTGGAGTATTGAGGAGACTCAATTGGTATGACATAATGAAGATGGTAATAGTCGTTTAAGGATGAAATTCTTAGTTGACTTGATCAGTCTACTAGAAGAAGAATTTTTGGGATATGGAGCGTGATGCCTATTTATAAATTATTCAATTGTTATAGATAGTAAAACTATATATGAAAAATATACAGTAAACGCTATATATATATATATATATATAATAAAAAACTGGTAGAGAAATGCATGACAAATATTTATATATAGTAAGTGATTATATCGGTTAAAGCTATATATAATAAATTGAAATAATATATATATCTTTTCAATCCATGCTTTTAATGGGCACTTTTCTCATTCGGATTCTCTCGGTGTACCTGAACTTATCAATATAAACTTTTAGCCAATATTCCTTCTCACATTTTCTCTCTCTAGTTTTCTCTAGTTTTTTGTGTTCATCTGGATCAGATGTTTTGTGCGATCCTGATACACCTATAACCCAGAGGTCGCAGGATCAAAACCTTATTGTAATACCAATGGAAAGGAATGAATGAAAATCTCGAGGGATTGGAAGAAGTGTTTTAAGAATTTTATTTTTGAAAGAAAGTGATCGAGTTTGGAGGTGTTATTTGATTACCGAGTGTGGAGGTGTTATTTGATCACCATCTATGTCAAAAGCACTTGAACGAGTGACAACAGATTATGAATGCAAGGAAACAATCTACGATCAGACCTTTTAATAGTTTAAATACTCATCCTATTACGTTTCATGTTGGGACATGCTCAACATGCTCAACTTTCCACCAAAATTTGCTCGGTTTCCACTACAAATTTCTCTAAATTTTCTAAATAAGTTTTAGAATAAGAGAAAAGGTAAGCACCATTGAAGTTTCTTTCCCGTTTGCACAATTAGCTCTAGTGAGGAGGCTTTCATAACGAATCGATTAAATTTCTTCCATGAATCAGGAGTCACGGTAAAGATGAGTTGATTGAAACAAAGAACACTCAAAACTATCAACTAATGAAGGATAATTTAATAGGAGAAAAACTAGGTTTTGACTATCATAATGAAGCAAAACATGATTTAGTGATTTTCCTTTGAATTGACGCCCCCAGATTCTTAAATCTTCTTAATCAAACCCTCAAGAAATCGAGCAAAAAAACGCTCAGTGTATCAATGAATTTTGAGAGAAAAATTTACAAGGGAGTTGGGTTTTGTATTCCTTTTTCTAGCAAGCCTTTTCTATATTTATAGTCATGTTCCTCCCCCAAGCACCCTTTAAGTAATTAACATGCACCTCCTTCTAGTCTCCATCTCCAAATCACGCATCAACCTCCTACAAGTTACAGTCATATCATCACATCAACCACTTAAGTCATAGTCATGTTGGATCCTCCAACGCTCCTCCAAGTCACCATCATATCTCTTTCTCATAGTCGCCACATCATCCTCTTTTAAGTTAGAACCATGTCTCTTCTTCAATCCTCCTCCAAGTGACCGACATATGACCTCCTCCAAGCCTCTTAGTCATTACCATGTTGCCTCTCCAAGTCACCTCTATGTCACCCCTTGACCAAGTACATCTATGATGCTTTCTCTAAGGAGCTAGAGATAAAATTGTGCAATGGTCGAAGTGGCCAACAAATCTTTACTGCCAACAAACAAATCTTGCGCGTAAGGATAAAATGGCCAAAGTGACCAACAAATCTTCATCTTCCGCCTAAAGACGGCCAACAAACAAATCTTGCTCCTAGAGATAAAATTGCACAATGGCTGAAGTGGCGAACAAATCTTGACACGAACAAAAAAAATCTTGGGCTTGAAGATAAAATTGCCGAAGTGGCTAACAAATTTAGACGGCCAACAAAACAAATCTTGATCCTAGAGATAAAATTGTACAATGGCTGAAGTGGCGAACAAATCTTGAAGCCAACAAACAAATCTTGCACTTGAAGATAAAATGACCAAAGTGGCCAACAAATCTTGATGGGCAACCACAAATCTTGCGCCAGATTGCCCAAACAAAACAAATCTTGCGCCTAAAGATTGCCTAAGTGGCCAGCTAAAAATCTACTTAGAACCTCTGTATATCTATCTTGTCATTTGAACTTAGATCTTTGAACGAAGTTCCTCAAATTTTACTCGTTTAAAGACTTGGTAAAGATGTCTTCAAGCTATTTCTCTGTTCGGATGAAGTCAATCTTGTGAAGGCCCCCGATCTGCACACTCCCGATGTAATGGAACCTGATCTCTATGTGTTTGCTGTTGACTTTGGCAATTCGGAGGAAAACGTCGACGAAAAAACTGGTCGAAGGAAAAAATAGCGGAAAGTAAAAGGGGAGAGGGAGAGATTTTCTGAAGACTCGATATTATTTCTCATTCAGTTGAATTCTTTAAATAACAAACATAATCATAAAAATAGAAAATAGTGGGCAAAAACTTGCGCCCAAAGTTGGTAAAAATGGCTAGCAAAAATTACACTCTTCCATTCAACGGTGAACGTGAATTCAGACATTTTAAAAGTCAAAACAATTTAATGAAATCTAAGGACATAACTTTTAGTTAACAATCACCTCCTAAAAACTGTGCTATATCTACCTCATTATTTGAATTCCGATCTTTGAGTGTAGTTCTTCAAATTTTACCCGCGCCAGGGACTTGGTGAAAATGTCTCCAAGTTGTTTCTCTATTCGGATGAAATCAATCTTGATGACTTCGATCTTTGAGCGTAGTTCTTCAAATTTTACCCGCGTCAGGAACTTGGTCAAAATGTCTCCAAGTTGTTCCTCTGTTCGGATGAAATCAATCTTGATGAGCCCTTGATCTGCACATTCTCGGATGTAGTGGAATCTGATTTCTATGTGCTTGCTCTGGTCGTGCAAAACTGAATTTTTGATCAGGGAGATCATAGCTTTCTCTCCTGATGAGTTCTTTCATCAGTCGCGCAAGCCAGACCTCCTGTGTTGCCGCCGTCGAAGCAGCGATGTATTCTGCTTCACAGGAAGACAAAGCAACTACCTTTTGTTTTGTTGATTGCCAGCAGATCGCGTCGCCTGAGAGGAAGTAGATCATCCCACTGGTGCTCTTACGATCATCAACGTCACCGGCCATGTCACTATCATTGTAGCCGACCAGCTCAAACTTCTCCTTTCCTTTCCCTGCGTAGTATCTCACACCCCAGCCTCTTGTTCCAGCTACATAGCGCAGGATGCGCTTGACAGCCACAAGATGCTCCTCCCGAGGTGCTTCTATGAATCTACTCACATATCCAACTGAGTAAGCAAGGTCAGGGCATGTGTTTACCAGATATCGCAGGCTCTCGACAATGCTGCGGTAATTGGTGACGTTGATTGTCGTCGTAGAGCCAGCCTTCCTTAGTTGGAGCCGGGCCTACATTGGTGTCCTTTTAGGATTACTGTCCGCAAGCCCAATTGTGTCCAGCAGCTTCTTCGCGTACGCACTTTGGTAGATGGAGATGCCGGTAGAATTCTGTTGCACTTCGATGCTGAGGTAGTAGTTGAGCACGCCGAGATCGCTCATCTTGAAGTTCTTTAACATCACCTTCTTGAACCTTCCGAGGACTTCCATGTTGCCTCCAGTGATTATGAGGTCGTCGACGTACACTCCCACGATCAGTCGCTACTCGCCATGGCCGTGCGTGTACATGCCATGCTCAGAGGCACAACGCTTGAACTTCAGTGACAGTAGGGTACTGTCGAGCTTCGCGTTCCAGGCTCGTGGGGCTTGTCGAAGCCCGTAGAGTGCCTTGTGCAGGCACAGTACTTTACCCGGGTTGTCGTTGTCCAGGAAGCCAGGTGGTTGTCGGACGTAGATAGTCTTCTTCAGCTCTCCGTTAAGAAAAGCGGACTTCACGTCCATATGGTGGATCTCCCAAGAACAATGTGCCGCAATTGCCAGCAAAAGGCGGACGGATTCTAACCTTGCCACCGGCGCAAATACCTCTTCGAAGTCCACTCCTTGCTTCTGGATGTAGCCCTTCGCCACCAGACGGGCCTTATGCTTCACAACTTCTCTCTTTTTGTTGCGCTTCAGTTTGAAGACCCATTTGAGCCCTATGGCTCAGTGTCCCAGCGGCATATCCTCCAGACTCCACGTCTGGTTCTAGGTGATGGATGTCATCTCCTTCTGCATTGCCTTCAGCCAGCACGGGTTCCTTTCTACTTCGACGAAGGTGTTCTGTTCATCTGCACTGATGGCATGCAGTTCGGCCACTTCTTTGAGCTCGCGCGCTACCAGTCCAGGTGGTTCACCTCCTCCCACTAGGTTGTCCATCCTTCGGTACCTGGCCACCAGATCATCATCGTGATCGGCATCCAGCGTCAAATCCACACTCCGTGGTGTTACGAATTCCACTGGTTCAAGGAGTGCATCTGCTGGCGGCGGTGACGGTTCCTAATGCTGGGCTCCTCCTTCTTCTGGCTTGGTGACGAGGTCTCCACCGTGAATTGATTTGGGTTGTGGTCTGCCTCGATCACGTCGTTCCATTGCCAGAAGGTGCTTTCATCGAAGATGACATCGCGAGACACGTGAGCTCGCCCCCCTACAAGATCATAGAGTCTATACACCTTGCTCCCGGGTTCATAGCCGATAAAGATGACCTTCAGCCCCCTGGGATCGAGCTTGGCGAGGTGGGGACGAGTTACCATAATGTATGCGACACAGCCGAACAAGCAGAAATGATATACCGCTGGCTTTTTGTTGTACCAGGCCTCATATGGCATCTTCCCGTCGAGGCTTCGGGTTGGTGATCGATTGAGGAGATAGACGGCCGTCATTACCACCTCTCTCCAGAATCTCCCAGGCATCCCAGTCGTCACCAACAATGACCTCGCTATCCCGACGATGGTCTGATTTTGGCGCTTCACAACTCCGTTCTGTTGGGGGGAGTAGGGCGTCGTTAGATGCCGTTGTATGCCGAAATCGTCACAGTACTTACCGAAACTTGCTGAGGTGAATTCTTTATCTCGGTCTGTGTGCAGCACTCGCATCTTCTTCTCACATTCGGCCTCCGCTCACGCTTTAATGTGCTTAACCGCCTCTCCCGCCTCACTTTTCACTTGTAGCAAGGTCAGCCACATGAAGCGGCTTTTGTCATCGGCTAACAGAAGGAAGAGACGCTTACCGCCTGGGGTCACCGGATTGATGGGTCCGCAGATATCGCCGTGTACAAGCTTCAACGGCTCATCAGCGCGGTAGAATGTCCGAGACGGAAAGGGTGTGTGCCTCTATTTGCCGATGAGACACCCGTCGCACAGCTCGTTCACGCCTTTGATTATCGGCAAACAGTGCACCATCTCCTCCTTCTGTAGCTTTTCTAGAGCAGGAAAGTTTAAGTGCCCGTACCTTGTGTGCCACCTCCAAGATACCTCTTTGATCTTGGCCGAGAGGCTGATGGGTTGCTCTATCTCTAACTCTAGGATGTAAAGACGGTTTGTCGTGCGCCAAACCTGCGTGAGTAGCTGTCATCGAACAACGCAGATTTTGAGTAGCCCGCGGTTGATGGAAATGAAGCAGCCTGCCTCATCGAGTTTACCCAGGCTTACAAGGTTAACCTTGAGCCTCGGGATGAAGTAGGCATCGGTCAGCTTGCGGTGCTTGCCTCCCTTGCTGACAAACAGGATGGTGCCGCGCCCTTCGATCTCGACGACGGAGCCATCGCCGAATTTCACCGTCCCGCGAATCCCCGAGTAGAGCTCAGAGAACGCAGATCTAGCCCCGGTCATATGGTTTGTTGCCCCTGTGTCGAGGATCCATCGCCGGTGCTCGTGCTGCTCGTCCCTCTCGCCGATCTGAGCGAACACTCGCTCCTCCTTCAGTTGAATTGGCTCTCCAGCTGGTGCCGCCTTTGCTACGCCCAGCTGGAGCTCTTCCTTGGGTTCGACGTCATCATCAATTACCTCTACCTCCGTGGATTTGGAATCGAAATTGGGGACGTATGTGCAGTTACCATGAAGAGAGCTGGCTCGTCCTCCTCGGATTGAGCCACATGGGCCTTCTCGATCCCGCGAATCCCCGAGTCGAGCTCGAAGAATGCAGATCTAGCCTCGATCATATGGTTTGTTGCCCCTGTGTCGAGGATTCATCATCAGTGCTCGTGCTGCTCATCCCTCTCGCCGATCTGAGCGAACACTCGCTCCTTCTTTAGTTGAATTGGCTCCCCAAATGGTGCCGCCTTTGCTATGCCCAGCTGGAGCTCTTCCTCGGGTTCGACGTCCTCGTCGATTACCTCCACCTCCGTGAATTTGGAATCAAAATTGGAGACGTATGCACTTACCGCTCGTCCTCCTCGGATTGAGCCACATGGGCCGAGACTTCTTGTTCCTGAGCTCCAGCAATTCTTGCTCAGGTGACCTCTCTCTTCCCACAATTCGTGCTCAAGTGACCCCTCTTCCCACAATTCGTGCTCAAGTGACCCCTCTTCCCACAATTCGTGCTCAAGTGACCCTCCTTGTCGACAGCTGAAGAAGTTCTTCCGCTGCTCGACGTTACGCAGTCTTTCGATCACCTCTTCCACTGTTAGGTCGTTCACATCAAGCAATGTCTCGATTGAAATCGCAACTTGCTCCAGGTGATCGGGGACGACCTGCAGCAATATTCTTCACGATTTCTATCTCGTTGATGCTCCCACCAAGAGTGGTGATGCTGTTGGCGAGTCCCTTGATCCGCATTGAAAAATCATCGACGGATTCGCCGTCCTTAAAGTGGATATCCGAGAGCACCTTCTGCAGTTGCTCGATGTTGGATAACCGCATTCGCTGCACACCAACCCGATGGAATTTGATTCCCTCCCAGGCCGATTGCGCGGTGCGCTTGGTGGAGAGAGACGCCAGCATCTCTGGGGGCACAGACCATAAATATGGCGGCGAACGCTAGTAGCCGATCCTCCCGATACTCGATCGTTTCTCCATCCTCTAGCTCGACAGCATGCCATAACCCTTGTGCCTGTAGATTGACGTGCATCAACGAGTGAGCGGCGTGGAGGAATGAGTGAGCCTGCCCGGGATGGACCCCACGATGTGTGTATTTTTGCACTTGGCATTTTCTTCTACTCGAACGTGAGACCTATGTGTTGTTAGGTCGACGCTCTAACCACTTGAGCTATTCAACTATATTGTTGATAAGGTTGGCTCCTCTGCAATGATATACCACCGATGGCTTCCACCAGGCTCTAATACCACTTGTTGACTCTGGCAATTTGGAGGAAAATGTCGACGAAAAAACTAGTCGAAGAAAAATTTCTTTGAATGAAAAAATAGCGGAAAGTAAAAGGAGAGAGGAAGAGATTTGCTGAAGACTCGATGTTATTTCTCATTCAATTGATTACGCTCTTCCATTCAACGGTGAGCGTGAATTCAGACATTTCAAAAGTCAAAACAATTTAACGAAATCTAAGGACATAGCTTTTATTTAACATTCGCTCCGGTCGTGCAAAACTAGATTTTTTATCACGGAGATCGTAGCTTTGTTGTCGACGTAAAGCATTGGTGGATAGCCTTCTCTTTCAATGACTTCTTCCATCAGTCACACAAGCCAGACCCCTTGTGTTGTCGCCGTCGAAGCGGCGATGTACTCTGCTTTGTAAGAAGACAAAGCAACTACCTTTTGTTTGGTTGATTGCTAGTAGATCGCGCCATCTGAGAGGAAGTAAATCATTCTAGTGGTGCTCTTACAATCATCAACGTCACCTGCCATGTCACTATCACTGTAGCCAACCAGCTCAAGCTTCTCCTTTCCTCTCCCTGTACAATATTTCACACCCTAGCCTCTAGTTTCAGCCTTATAGCACAGGATGTGATTGACAGCCACAAGATACTCCTCCCTAAGTGCTTCCATAAACCTACTCACGTATCCAATGGAATAAGTGAGATTAGGGCGTGTGTTTACCAAATAGCACAGGCTCCCAAAAATGTTGCGGTAATTGGTGGCGTCGACTGCCGTCGTAGTGCCGGCCTTACTTAGCTGGAGCTGAGCCTCTATTGGTGTCCTTGTAGGGTTACTGTCCACTAGCCCAGCTGTGTGGAGCAGCTTCTTCGCATACGCACTTTGGCAGATGGTGATGCTGGTAGTACTCTATTGTACTTCGATGTCGAGGTAGTAGCTAAGCACGTCGAGATCACTCATCTTGAAGTTCTTTGACATCTCTCTCTTGAATCTTCTAAGAACTTCTATGTCGCCTCCAGTGATTATGAGGTTGTTGACGTCCACTCCCACAATCAGTCGCTGCTCGCCATGGTTGTGTTTGTACATGCCATGCTTAGAGGCACAACTCTTGAACTTCAGCAACAGTAGGGTACAGTCGAGCTTCGCGTTCCAGACTCGTGGTGCTTGCCAAAGCCCATAGAGTGCCTTGTGTAGGCGTTGTACCTTGCCAGGGTTGTCCTTGTCCAGGAAGCCAAGTGGTTGTCGGATGTAGACGGTCTCCATGAGCTCTCCGTTGAGGAAAACGGACTTCACATCCATGTGGTGGACCTCCCAAGAGCAATGTGTCACGATTGCAAGCAACAGGTGGACGAATTCCAACCTTGCCACTGGCGCAAATACCTCTTCGAAGTTCACTCCTTGCTTCTGGACATAGTCACCACAAGACGAGCCTTGTGCTTCAACTTTTCCCTCTTCGTTTCGCTTTAGTTTGAATACCCATTTGAGACCTATGGCTCGGTGTTCTGATGGCATGTCCTCCAGACTCCACGTCTTGTTCTCAGTGATGGACGCCATCTCTTCCTACATTGCCTTCAGCCAACACGGGTTCCTTCCTGCTTCGGCGAAGGAGTTCGGTTCATCCACGCTGATGGCATGCAGTTCAGCCACTTCTTCTTCGATCTTGTGCGCTGCCAGTCCCGATGGTTCACCTCCTCCCAGTGGATCTTTAATCCTCTGGTATCTGGCCGCCAGACCATCATTGTGATCGGCATCCAGCGTCGAATCTGCAGTACGTGGTGTTGCGAACTCCACTGGTTCAGGGGGCATAGCAGGAGTTGTGGTTGCTGTTGGCGTAGGCGTGCCCGGTGCAGCTATTGTGACGATGACAATGCCCGATGCTGTGCTCCTCCTTATCCCAGCTCGGTGATGAGGTACTCCACTGTGAATTGATTTGGGTTTTGGTCTGACTTGGTCACGTCATTCCACCGCCAAAAGGTGTTCTCGTCGAAGACGACGTCGTGCAACACGTGAGCTCGCTCCCCACAGAATCATAGAGCCTGTACACCTTGCTCCCGAGTTCATAGCCGATGAAGACAACCTTCAGCCCCCTAGGATCGAGCTTATCGAGGTGGGGACGCGTGATCTTCATGCATGCGATGCAACCTAACACTCAGAGATGATGTACCCCGATGGCTTCTTGTTGTACCTGGCCTCGTGTGGCGTCTTCCCGTCGAGGCTTCGCATTGGTAGCCGATTGAGGAGATAGACGGTCGTCATGACCATCTTTCCCCAAAACCTTTCGGGCATCCTAGCCGTCATCAGCAGTGACCTTGTCGACCTGATGATGGTCTAATTTTGGTGCTCCACAATCTTATTCTGCTGAGGGAGCAGGGCGTCGTTAGGTGCCGCTACATGCCGAGCTCGTCGCAATGCACCATCTCTTCCTCTTTTTGATCCCCTTATTTCCTACCTTTGCCGCTATTGGACCTATTTCTCTCGCCGTTGTTGTTGCAAGCTTCAAGCGTGGAAGACATTCCTCCTCAATTTGTCGTCCTTAAAGTGGATCTCCGAGAACTCCTTCTGTAACTATTCGATGTTGGACTGCTTGATCTTGGACTCTGGCACTCGCTTCACACCAACCCGGCGAGACTAGATCCCCTCCCAGGCTGATTGCGCGGTGCACTGGGTGTAAAGAGACGCTAGCATCTCTAGAGGCACAGACTGCAGTATGGCAACGAACGCTAGTCGATCCTCTTGATACTCGATCGTTGTTGACGCGCATCGGGTACTGCACAGAGGTGGTTGTCTCTTTGATCACTCGCTCGATGACAACTCAACGTCTGTCTTCGCGACACCGGCCTCTTGGTGGCGGTGATGGAGTGGCCGACACTCGGTGGTGATGGAGACGCCGACACTTAGTGGTGGCATGGAGGAGTGCGACATCGCCACTTTTTTAGTTGTGAGAATTCCACGTTGTGGTCGGCTACGAACCATTGAAGCATATTAACATAACTCAAAACCACTACGTAATAATGAAAGTGATGAATGATGATTAAACATCAAGTGGTTGTAATTTTTAGCTACGAACTGGTGAAGCAAATAAAAGTTTTTTTTGTTTATCCTTAATCATGAAAGTGATGAATGATGATTAAACATCAAGTGGTTGTAGTTTAGTGGTGAGAATTCCATGTCGTGATCGTGGAAACTAGCCCAGCAGCCACATCATAGACATCCGTGTTCCACCTTTTAATAGAGTTCACAACTCAACCTTCTATTTTTCTGATTGGATTAGACACATGCCTTTCTAATGATTAGTTGTAGATTATGAAGAATGTTAGGTTAAATATTGAAGTAGTTGTAGTTTAGTGGTGAAAATTCTAGGTTGTGGTTGTGGAGATTTGGGCTCAAATCATAATAGCCACACATGTAACATTGTTTTGATTTTAAGCTACAAAACAAGTATGACATTAGTAATTGTCCAGTATGGTCCTTGTTCCACCTTGAATAGATTTTAACCCAAATGTGCTTCTAATGATTAGTTGTAATTATGAAAAATGATGGGCTAAATATCGAAGTGGCTATAGTTTAGTGGTGAGAATTCCACGTTGTTGTGACTGTGGAGACCTTATGAAGAATGATGGGCTAAATATCAAAGTGGTTGTAGTTTAGTGGTGAGAATTCCACGTTCTTGTGACCGTGGAGACCTTATGAAGAATGATGGGCTAAATATCGAAGTGGCTGTAGTTTAGTGGTGAGAATTCCACGTTGTTGTGACCGTGGAGACCTTATGAAGAATGATGGGCTAAATATCGAAGTGGCACTAGTTTAGTGAAGAATGATGGTTTAGTGGTGAGAATTCCATGTCGTTGTGACCGTGGAGACCTTATCGAAGTGGCACTAGTTTAGTGAAGAATGATGGTTTAGTGGTGAGAATTCCACGTCGTTGTGACCGTGGAGACCTTGAATGATGGTTTAGTGGTGAGAATTCCACGTCGTTGTGACCGTGGAGACCTTATCGAAGTGGCACTAGTTTAGTGAAGAATGATGGTTTAGTGGTGAGAATTCCACGTCGTTGTGACCGTGGAGACCTTATGAAGAATGATGGGCTAAATATCGAAGTGGCGGTAGTTTAGTGAAGAATGATGGGCTAAATATCGAAGTGGTTGTAGTTTAGTGGTGAGAATTCCACCACGTTGTTGTGACCGTGGAGACCTTATGAAGAATGATGGCTAAATATCGAAGTGGTTGTAGTTTAGTGGTGAGAATTCCACGTTGTTGTGACCTTAGAGACCTGGACTTGAATCCATACACCATTTGTTTTCTAATTCTCAATAACATAAGGTTGAAACATAGAAACATAAATTTTAATGAAGCGATTGAACATAAAACATTGTTCTGCTTTTAGCTACAACCGTTGGTATGATATTTGTAATGGTTCGGTATGGTCCTTGTTCCACCTCGAATAGAGTTCACAACTCAACCCTCTATTTTCTGATTGTATCTGACACATGTCTTTTTGATGATTACTTATAGATTATGAAGAATGATTGGAAACATATCAAAATGGCTATATTTTAGTGGTGAGAACTCCATGTTGTGGCCGTAGAGACTTCGGCTCGAATCCGAGCAGCCACATTTGACATTTGAAGTATGACATTTGCAATCGTCCAGTTTAGTCCTTATTCCATCTCGAAGTATTGTATTGATGTATGATATGAAAATTATAATGTGGACAATATAATATTGAAGACAATAACGTGCTTGCTAGCATATCCTTAATCTCGAACTGTTAAGACGAGATCAACATTGGTATACTATAATAAATGAAGGGCTAAATATCAAACTAGTTGCAGTTTAATGGTGAGAATTTCAAGTTCTGACCATGAAAGCTTGAACTAGACGGTTAGCAGTCATAACTCAAGTAATGATCAGGGGCTTTTTATTAGCTTCAAAATATTCAACCATATTAACATAATTCAAAAGAAACACAAAAACGTTTACAATCCAACTCACTATTTTTCTGATCATGGAAGCTTGGACCAAACCCTTAGTAGTCATAACTCAAGTAATGATCATGGGCTTTTTTTAGTTTCAAACTATTCAACCATATTGACATAACTCAAAAGAAACACTGTCTAATAAAGTTTACAATCCAACCCTCTATTTTTAGATTGAATCCGAATGAGTTACAAGATGCCCTCTATTTTTTTTATTGGATTAGAATGAGTTACCAGATGACATGAAATTGATGGAAAGAATTAGAGGTTTTCTTGTTTATCCCACAATCATGAGCCGTCAAGACGAAACCAACGTTGGTCTCCAGGTGGTCTTCTCCATCTACGAAGGGGTTCCTCCTCATTGCGCTTCTTGTTGCAGTATCCTAATGCATATACTCGTATTTTTTACAAGAGTAACACTTATCATGCTCTTATCCTTCCAGGGAATTATATCGTCATGGGTTTGTGAGGTATTTTTACGGCTCTTCTGTTGCCACGTTTGCGACCACACCCACAACCTTTACTTTACTTTTGTGAATGCCATGTCCCTTCATACCTGAAAATCAAGAATGAACCACATCTTTATTTTTTGAATTTGCATGAATCTCGAGGGAACATTTCGAAGGAACTTCTTGACAATGAAGATCTGTTCCACCTTGTCATGTAACGAACGGATGCTACTGACAATTTTCGTCAACTTCATGGCAAATTCGAACATTTTTTCTTAAGATACACTCGTTAGAAAGCAAGCAAAGTAGTCTATCTTGCGATGATCCTATATGATGTTCTAGATTGCATACATTGAAATGGAACTTATTGGAAAAGGTAAGATAGGAAATTCGAAAGCGGTATCCGTTTGAAAAAATTATGATCTGTAATTCAGTATGAAAACGGAGGAACTTTGAGGGAAGGAATCTTACTTTCATTAGGATCCTGACTTAGAAGTTAACATAAATGTTTATCGATTCTGTAACATACTTAAAAGTTAAAAAAATTTATCCTGTATGTGGATATAAGTTAACATGCACGTTTATCGACCATGTTGCATAGTTACTCTTTGTGAGTAATGAATACATGAGCGTTACTTCCCCTCCCTTTCGAGTTATGTAATGGATTGTATTTCTATTACTAGTACATGATTCTGCTAAATCAGAGGATGAAAATTTATATATATGCATTCTAGGTACTTTATAGATGTCATCATCCCATTGAGCATGTATGATTGTATGCATGATTGATGGTACATTAAATCCAAGTGGTTCAATTTGTGATCCTCTCTATAGAGAATAACTAATAGAAATAGTTTCAAGAGTAGAGTGAGAGCGTCAGTTTGGCTAGACATGACTTATGATGCCTCCAGTATATAGAGTGCATTAGAATTGTGAGAGATGATAAAGAGTGTGGCTTTGGTACTCTTGTCCAATCCAAACTCGAGGAGTCAAAATTAAGGAACTTGAAAATGTGAATCCATGTCAAGACCGTCAAACCATCATGGAGATGATGAGCAGGTTTGCACATGTACTATACCATTAAGCTAGGCATAAGACTTCTTAAGGATGTGTGGCTTGATGGTTTAGATGGATTACCCTACACGTGGATATGTCTTGTAGGTGGGTGTTGATCATGTAGATAGTTAGTGGAGCTGGTACGTATAGGGAGTAGCCCCCGACCTTGGGCAACTACATGGGTAGTGGGATCAAACCCACGACCAGGTGGTTAAAATCTACACACTCTACCACAGAGCTAAGATACTCCTCATAAATGATGAGAATACTAGCAACTATTACTCTCACAATACTCCTCATAGATGAGGAGAATGCTAGCAACTATTACTCTCACAGCCATGTTAGCACATGCTATCCCATTTGTTAGGGAGAGTTATTTGAGGCAGAAAAAAGTGACGCAAACCCGACAACGTGGTTAAAAGCAACTCCCTCTACCAATGAGCTAAGATGGCTTGTCACAATCATGGTAGTACATGTTGTTCCCACTTGTTAGAGAGATTTATTTGAGAGAGAAAAAAGTGACCTATTTGCAACTATTTAATTTGCTAATGCCCACCTTGATTATAGTATTGCTTACTAGGTATATTTATATACTTCTATATCATAATCATATTTTGTATTAGGTTGTTATATATTGATATGTCATAAGATAAAGAATTATTCAACGGTACTTTTACAACTATTTATTTATAACGCCATCTGTGGGGATCAAACCCACAACCACATGGTTAAAAAGTCACACGCTCTACAACTGATCTAAGATGACTTGTCACAACCATGCTAGCACATGTTGTCTTCACTTGTTAGAGAGAGTTATTTGAGGCAGAAAAAAAGTGACAATGAGAGTAAACCGTGGTATTTTTTTATAGGTCAAAGATGCGAGAGCCTACAAATGAGTATTGCTTATTGGGTATATTTTTATACCCATATTTTGTATAAGGTTGGTGGTATATATTGATATGTCTTAAAGACTATTCTCGAGACAAAGAGTTTAGGGTTCTTTGCAGATATTTATTTTATAGCACAATCAAAGACTATTCTCGAGACAGAGTTTTGGGTTCTTTCCAGATATTTTTCATTTATAGCACAATCAAAGACTATTCTCGAGACAAGGAGCCCACGACCACGTGGTTAAAAGGCATGCACTCTACCACTGAGCTAAGACGGCTTATCAAAACCATGGTAGAACATGTTGTCCTCACTTGTTAAAGAGAGTTTTTTGAAGCAGAAAAAAGTGATGATGAGTAAACCCTGGTGTCTTGTTAGATCAAGGATGTGATGAAAGCCTGCAAATGAGTTGTGCTTACTAGGTATATTTATATACTCTATATCATGCCCATAGTTCAAAGATCGAGGGTGTGTTATTATACGATCCTAACAAGCCCATGACCCAAAGGTCCCAGGATCAAAACTTCATTTTGATACAAATTGAAAGGAGGGAAAGAAAATCTACTCATTGAAGGAATGAATGAAAATCTTGAGGGATTGGAAGGAGGGTTTTAAGAATTTTTTTGAAGAGAATGATGAGTATGAAGGTGTTATTTGATCACCATCTATGTTAAAAGCACTTGAACGAGTGACTCAAACTTTTTCTTTTAAAAGATTAACAGCAGATTATGAATGCAAGAAAACAATTGTAGATCAGGCGCCATTGAACTTTTATATATAATAAGATTTTCCGTAAAAAATTCACCAACCTTTTAATAGTTTAAATACTGATTCTATTAGATTTCATGTTGGGAAATGCTCGACTTTCCACCAAAATTTGCTTGGTTTCCACTACAAATTTCTCTAAATTTAATAAGTTGTAGAATAAGAGAAAAGGTAAGCACCGTTCGCTCTAGTGAGGAGGCTTTCATAACGAATCGATCAAATTTCTTCCATGAATCAAGAGTCACGGTGAAGATGAGTTGATTGGAACAAAGAACACTCAAAACCATGAACTAATGAAGGATAATTTAAGAGGTGAAAAACTAGGTTTTGAGTATCATAATGGAGCAAAACTTGATTTAGTGATTTTCTTTTGAATTGACACCTCAAGACTCTTAAATCCTCTGAAACAAACCCTCAAGAAATCGAGCAAAAATTACTCATTATGTATCAACGAATTTTGAGAAAAAAATCTACTAGGGAGTTGGTTTTGTATTCCTTTTTCTAGCAAGCCTTTTCTCTACTTCACAGTCATGTTCCTCCCCCAAGCATCCTCTAAGTAACCGACATGTCACCTCCTTCTAGTCACCTTCGTAATATCTCCACCATCAAATCATGCATCAACTTCCTACAAGTCACAGTCATATTATCACATCAACCTCTTAAGTCATAGTCATGTTGGATCCTCCAACGCTCCTCCAAGTCACCATCATAACCTTTGCCCAACTGGCCAGCTAAAAATCTACTCATAACCTTTGTATATCTACCTTACCATTTGAACTATGATTTTTGAACGAAGTTTCTCAAATTATACTCATCCAGAGACTTGGTGAAGATGTCTCCAAGCTATTCCTCTATTCGGATGAAGTCAATCTTGATAAGCCACCGATCTGTACGCTCCCGATGTAATAAAACCTGATCTCTATGTGTTTGCTCTGGTCGTGCAAAACTAGATTTTGGTCAGGGAGATCGTAGCTTTGTTGTTGACATAAAGCATTGGTGGATAGCCTTCTCTTCCGATGAGTTCTTTCATCAACTGCACAAGCCAGACCCCCTATGTTGCCGTCGTTGAAGCGGCGATGTACTCTGCTTTGCAAGAAGACAAAGCAACTACCTTTTGTTTAGTTGATTGCCAGTAGATTGCGCCGCTTGAGAGAAAGTACATCATTTCGATGGTGCTCTTATGATCATCAACATCACCCGCACAGTATTTCACACCCCAGCCTCTGGTTCCAGCCACATAGCACAGGATGTGCTTGACAGTCACAAGATGATCCTCCCTAGGTGCTTCCATAAACCTACTCACGTATCCAACGGAATAAGCGAGGTCAGGGCGTGTGTTTACAAGATAGCGCAGGCTTCCAAAAATGCTACGGTAATTGGTGGTGTCGATTGTCGTCGTAGTACTGGTCTTACTTAGCTAGAGCTAGGCCTCTATTGATGTCCTTGTAGGGTTACTGTCCGCTAGCCCAGCTGTGTCGAGCAACTTCTTTGCATACACACTTTGGCAGATGGTGATGCCGGCAGTACTCTATTGTACTTCAATGTCGAGGTACTAGATGAGCACGTGGAGATCGCTCATCTTGAAGTTCTTTGACATCTCTGTCTTGAATCTTCCAAGAACGTTCATGTCACCTCCAGTGATTATGAGGTTGTCGATCTACACTCCCACAATCAATCGCTGCTCACCATGGACGTGCGTTTACATGCCATGCTCAAAGGCACAGCGCTTGAACTTCAGTGACAGTAGGGTACTGTTGAGCTTCACGTTCCATGCTCGTGGTGCTTGCCAAAGCCTGTAGAGTGCCTTGTGCAGGCGCAGTACCTTGCCAGAGTTGTCCTTATCCAGGAAGCCAAGCGGTTGTCAGACGTAGACAGTCTCCTTGAGCTCACCATTGAGGAAAGCGGACTTCACGTCCATGTGGTGGACCTCCCAAGAGCAATGTGCTACAACTGCCAACAACAGGCGGACGAATTCCAACATTGCCACTGGTGCAAATACTTCTTCAAATTCCACTCCTTGCTTCTGGACGTAGCCCTTCTGCCACCAGACGGGCCTTGTGCTTCAACTTCAACCTCTTCGTTTCGCTTTAGTTTGAATACCCATATGAGTCCTATGGCTCGGTGTCCTGATGGCATGTCCTTCAGACTCCACGTCTTGTTCTCAGTGATGGACGCTATCTCTTCCTACATTGCCTTCTGCCAGCATGGGTTCCTTCCTGCTTCGGCGAAGGAGTTTGGTTCATCCGCGTTGATGGCATGCACTTCAGCCACTTCTTCTTGAAGATCGCATGCTGCCAATCCTAGTGGTTTACCTCCACCAAGTAAGTCTTCAATCCTCTAGTATCTGGCCGCCAGACCATCATCGTGATCAACATCCAACGTCGAGTCTGCAGTACGTGGTGTTGCGAACTCCACTGGTTAAGAGGGCGTAGCAGGAGTTGTGGTTGGTGTTGGCGTAGGCGTGCCTGCTGTAGCCGCTGTGATGGTGATAATGCCCGACGTTGTGTTCCTCCTTCTCCCAACTCGATGATGAGGTACTCCATCATGAATTGATTTGCGTTTTGGTTTGCCTCGGTCATGTCGTTCTACTGCCAGAAGGTTAGGCCTAGGGTGGAGCTTTCCCGTCGAGGCTTCGCATTGGCGACTGACTGAGGAGATAGATGGCCGTCATGACCACCTTTCCCTAGAACCTCTCGAGAATCCCGACCGTTATCAATAGTGACTTTGCCGACCCAACAATGGTCTGATTTTGGCGCTCCACCACCTTATTATGCTGGGGGAGTAGGGCACCGTTAGGTGCCGCTACATGCCGAGCTCGTCGCAGTGTACCATCTCCTCCTTCTTTTGATCCTTTTTTCTCGCCTTTGTCGCTGTTGGACCCATTACTCTCGCCAGAGTTGTTGCGGAGCTTCAAGCGTGGAAGACATTCCTTCTCAGTTTGCCATCCTTAAAGCGAATCTCTGAGAACTCCATTTGCAACTGCTCGATGTTGGTCTGCTTGATTTTGGACTCTGGCACTCGCTGCACACCAACCCGGTGAGACTTGATCCTCTCCCAGGTCGATTGCACGGTGCGCTTGGTGGAGAGAGACGCTAGCATCTTTGGAGGCACAGACCGCAGTATGGCAACGAACACCAGCCGATCCTCCTAATACTCAATTGTTTCTATTTCCTCCAGCACGACGGCTGCCACAACCCTTATGCCTGTAGGTTGACACGCATCTGGTACTTCACAGAGGTGGTCCACTCCTTGATCACTCACTCGATGACAACTCGGCGTCCATCTTTGCGACACCGTGGATGTGATGGAGACGTCGACACTCGGCGGCGGCGTGTAGGAGTGCGACATCGCCGCTTGTTTAGTTGTGAGAATTCCACGTTCTGGCCACCTACGAACCATTGAAGCATATTAACATTACTCAAAATCACTACGAGCTTTTGTGAACAAATTGGTGAAGAAAATTAGATGTTTTTTTGTTTATTCTTAATCATGAAATTGATGAATGATGGCTAAATATCCAAGTGGCTGTAGTGTAGTTTAGTGATGAGAATTCCATGTTGTGGTCGTGGAGACGTTTATCCTTAATCAAGAAAGTGATGAATGATAGCTAAATATCCAAGTGGCTGTAGTTTAGTGGTGAGAATTCCATGTTGTGGCCAAGACCTGGCTTGAATCCCAGCACCCACATCAACATTTTTTAGCTACAAACCATTTGAAGCATATTAACATAACTCAGAACCTATTTTATGAACGGTGAAGCAAATTAAGCTAAATATCCACATAACTCAGAACCTATTTTATGAACGGTCAAGCAAATTAAGCAAAATATCCACATAACTCAGAACCTATTTTATGAACAGTGTAGCAAATTAAGCTAAATATCCAAGTGGTTGTAGTTTGGTGGTGAGAATTCCAGTTGTGGAGGCCTGGCCTCAAATACTAACAGCCACATTTGCTTTTTTTTAGCTACCAACCATGAATAGCCTCAAATTCTAGGTTGTGGTTATGGAGACCTTGGCTCAAATCTTAAATAGCCACACACATAACATTCGTAGTGGTACGGTGTGGTCCTTGTTCCACCTTGAATAGAATTTACAACCCAACCCAATATTTTCTGATTGAATTAGACAAATGTGTTTCTAATGAATAGTTGTAAATTATGAAGAATGATGGGCTAAATATCGAAGTGGTTGTAGTTTAGTGGTGAGAATTCCATGTTGTTGTAGCTGTGGAGACTTGGGCTTGACTCCACGCACCCACATTTGAGATTTTTTTTCTAGTTCTCAACAACATAAGGTTGAAACATAGAAACATAAATTTTAATAAAGCGGCTTTTTGGATTGGATCAGAATGAGTTACAATATGCCCTATATTTTTGGATTGGATCAGGATGAGTCACAAGATGATAGGAAACTAATGGAAAAAATTAGAAGTTTTCTCGTCTATCCCTCAATCATATGCCGTCAAGATGAGACCAACGTTGGTCTCCACTTGGTCTTCTCCATCTATGAAGGGGTTCCTCCTCATTGCGCTTCTTGTTGCAGTATTCTAACGCATATACTCGTATTTTTTACAAGAGTAACACTTATCATGCTCTTATGCTTCCAGGAATACATATCGTTATGGGTTTTTCAGGTATTTTTACGGCTCCTCTGTTGACCACACCCACAACCTCTACTTTCCCTTTTGTGGACGCCATGTCCCTTCGTACCTGAAAATGAAGAATCAACCACATCTTTATTTCTTTAATTTGCATGAATCTCGAGGGAACATCTCGAACAAACTTCTTGACAATGAAGATCTGTTCCACCTTGTCACATAACGAACGGATGCTAGTGACGATTTTCATCAACTTCATGGCAAATTCGAACATTTTTTCTTAAGACACACTTGTTAAAAAGCAACCAAAGTAGTCTGTCTACGCGATGATCCTATACAATGTTCTAGATTGCATCCATTGAAATGGAACTTATTGTAAAAGTTTAGACAGGAAATTCGAAAGTGGAATCTGTTTGAAAAAATTATGATCTGTAATTGACAATATGAAAAGGGAGGAACTTTGAGGGAAGGAATTCGACTTTCATTAGGATCCTAACTTAGAAGTTAACACAAATGTTTATCGATCCTGTAACATACTTAGAAGTTGAAATTTTCTCCTCATCTCGAAAGAAATTCTTGACGATGAAGATCATTTCCACCTTATCACGTAACGAACGGATGCTAGTGGCGATTTTCGTCAACTTCATAGCAAATTCGAACCCTTTTTCTTAAGACACACTTGTTAGAAAACAAATAATGTAGTCTATCTATGTGATGATCCTATACGATTTTTTAGATTGCATACATTGAAATGGAACTTATTGAAAAAGCAAGACTGGAAATTCAAAAACAATATCCATTTGAAAAAATTTTGTTCCAGTAATTGACTGTATTAAAAGGGAGGAACTTTGAGGGAAGGAATCCGACTTTCATTAGGATCCTGACTTAGAAGTTAACATACATGTTTATCGACATATATGTTTATCAGTCCTGTAACATAGAAGTTAAAAATTCTGATCCTGTATGTGCTATAAGTTAACATGCCTGTTTATTGATCATGCTGCATAGTTACTCTTTGTGAGTAACGGATACATGAACGTTACATTTCCCTCCCTTTCGCGTGATGTAATGGACTGTATTTCTGCTTCTAGTACATAATCGTGCTAAATCAGAGGATGAGAACTTATATATCTATGTTCTAGGTGCTTTATGTTATCATCCCGTTGAGCATGTATGAATTTATGCATGATTAATTGTACATTGACTTCAAGTGGTTGAATGTGTGATCCTCTCTATAAAGAATAAGTAATAGAAATAGTTTAAGAGTAGAGTGAGAGCGTCAGTTTGGCTAGACGATGACTTATGATGGAATGCCTCCAGTAGATAGAATGCATTAGAATTGTGAGAGATGATTTGAGGGTGTGGCTCTAGTACTCTTGTCCGATCCAAACTCAAGGAGTTAGAATAGAGGAACTTGAAAATGTGAATCCATGTCAAGACCGTTAAACCATCATAGAGATGACGAGCACGTTTGCACATGTACTATACCATTAAGCTAGGCATTAGACTTCTTACAGATGTGTGACTTGATAGTTTAAATGGATTACCTTACACGGTGGATATGTCTTGTGGGTGGGTGTTGCTCATGTGGATAGTTATTGGAGCTGGTATGTATTGGGGGTAGCCCCTAACCTTGGGCAACTACATGGCCAATGGGATAAGAGTATATTTGAGGAAAAAAAAAAAAACAAAGGTGAGGATGAAAGTATATTGTGGTGTCTTTACTAGGCAAATGATGCAAACAACTGTTACACATAATCCCACGACCACGTGGTTAAAAGCCATGCGCTCTCCCACTAAGCTAAGATGGCTGACTATAACCATTCTAGCACGTGTTGTCCCCATTTGTTAGAGAGGGTTATTTGAGGTAGAAAAAAAGTGACCATAAGAGTAAACCATTTGTTAGAGAGGAACTTGATAGGTCAAAGATGCGAGAGCCTACAAATGAGTATTGTTTATTGGGTATATTTTTATACCCATATTTTGTATTAAGTTGGTGGTATATATTGATGTCCTAAAGACTATTCTCGAGACAAAGAGTTTAGGGTTCTTTGCAGATGTTTTTAATTTATAGCACAATCAAAGACTATTCTCGAGATAAAGAGTCCACAATCACGTGGTTAAAAGTCATGCACTCTACCACTGAGCTAAGGCGGCTTATCAAAACCATGGTAGCACTGTTGTCCCCACTTGTTAGAGAGAGTTGTTTTAGGCATAAAAAAGTGATGATGAGTAAACCTTGGTGTCTTGCTAGATCAAGGATATAAGCAATTATGATTGTAAGCCAATTGAGTTTCGTGGAAATTAATTTTGAAGTGAAATTAAAGCATTGATTTTGATGTCATCTTTACCTGAGTCATGGGATATAGTTGTTGCCACAATGAACAATTCTCGAGGATTTGAGAAACTGAAGTTCGATGAAATCCGAGATGTAGTTCTCAGCCAAAGTATTCGCAAATGATAAATTGAGAGGAAGCATAATCACAAATCATAAGTAAATGAAGTGCCAAAAAAAAAAAGTCTATCTAAATCAAAGAACCGAGAAATTTTTTAAAATAGACCAAACGTAATGTGTTGGAATTGTGGAAAAATGTCACTTTCGGACAATTGTACAAGACCAAAGAAGAAGCATAATCACAAATCAGAAGAAGATGATGATGATGGTTCTATAAATTCAGCTGAAGACATTGGGGATGCTCTAATCCTCAGCGTGGACAGTTCGATTGACTCTTGGATTTTGGATTCAGGTGCATCTTTTCATTCATCTCCAAATAAAGAGCTCTTTCGAAATTTCAAGTCTGGAAATTTTGAGAAGGTGTATCTTGCAACAATAAAGATTTTGATATTGAAGAAAAAGGGATGTCTGCATAAAAACTCCGGCAGAAAATCAGTGGACATTAAAGGATGTCAGCTATAATCTGTGTCTCATTAAGAACTTGATCTCTATTGATCAATTAGATAGCACAGGTTATGCAACAGAGTTTGGGAAGAGTTCGTGGAAGATTTTGAAGGGTGCTATGGTGGTAGCACGTGGCACAAAATCTGGAAACTTATACACCACTGCAGGGTATATGAACATGGTTGTTGTTGCTAAGAGTGCTTCAAATTCAAGTCTATGGAAAAATAGACTTGGATATGTGAGCGTCAAAGAAATGAAGATGTTGGTTGCGAAAAGAGGTTTAGAAGGTCTGAAATCTGTTTATATGGGTACTTATGAGAACTGCATTGTGAGCAAACAGAAACGAGCTAGCTTCACAAAGATTAATTGAAGAAAGTGTGGTTGGAAATGGTCCATAAAGTCGTTTGGGGACCATCTTAAGTTCCATTCTTTGGCGGATCAAAGTTCTACGTCACCTTGATTAATGATTTTAGCAGTAAGGTGTGCATTTATTTCCTAAAACACAAGTCAGATGTGTTTCCTACCTTCAAAAGTGGAAAGTTGAAGTTGAAAATCATATCGGCTTGAAGATTAAATGCCTGAGGTTTGACAATTGAGAAGAGTACAACAAGTTATAATTAAAAGCATTTTGTGCAGTTGAGGAAATTAGATTAATGAGGTCAATTCCCGATAAAGCACGACAAAATGGTGTTTTTGAAAGAATAAACTGAACATTGAATGAGCAGGTAAGGATATGAGAATTCATTCTGGATTGCCAATGACATTTGGGTTGATGCTGTAAATATAGCAGTCTACTTGATCAACAGAGGGCTGTTAGTACCTATGGAGTTAAAGTTGTCAAAAGAAGTATTGATAGGAAAAGAACCCAAGTACTCTCACTTAAGAACTTTTGATTATATTGCGTATGTTCGTATTGATTCAGAGAAGAATGAAAACCTTGATGTTGAGGCTGTGAAGTGCTACTTCATAGGCTATGGGCCTGACATGTTCGAAAATAAGTTTTGGGATGACAAGAACAGAAAAGTTGTGAGACATTATGATGTGATCTTTCATGAAAATATCATGTATAAGGATAAAGAGAAGAAAGGTTCCAAGACAACGAAGGAAGTGAGAGTTGAGGATGAGTTGTTTAAAGATTCACCTAGTTATGAGCAGATACTCAAGAAACTCCTCGTTGAGGAACCAGAGGTGGATCAAGTGACACCTGAGCAGGTGTTGAAAAGATCATCCAGAACTATCAGAGTACGAAGATAGGTATTCACCTTCATACATTATCTGTTGCTGGCTGATGAAGGGGAACTAGAATCCCTTGGTGATACCCTTCAGTTGGAGGATACAACTAAGTGGGAGCAAGCCATGAATGATGGAATGTCTAGGCTTTAGAAATGCGTTGCTCTCTCATCTACTGAGGCTGAGTACGTAGCAATAGCTGAAGCTAGAAAGAAGATGATATGGATGACAGACTATCTAGACGAATTGGGCAAGAAGCAGCACTAGAAAATTTTTATACAAATAGTTAAAGTGTCATATAATTGGTGAAGAATCTGGTCTATCATTCAAAGAAAAAATGCAAAAAAAGATACTATTTCACTCACAGGTTAGTAAAAGATGATGATGTGTTCAGAGAAGATAGAGGGGGAAAAGAATCTAACAAACATGTTGAAAAAATGTGTTGATGTTGGAACATTGAGGATGTGCAAAGCCTCAATTGGTATGGTGCAGTAAAGATGCTTCATTTGAGAATGAAATTCTTGGTTGACTGGATCAGTCTCACAACGCAGAATTTTTGGATGTGGGAGTCTGTCATTAATTGTTATAGGTAGTAAAACTATACCTAGCAAATATAAAGTAAACGACTATTTATAGTAAAAACCTAGTAAAGAAATATAGGGTAGATATTATTTATATTTAGTAGGAGGGTATATGGGTTAAAACTATATACATACTAAATAGAAACCATATATATACTCATCATACAATGTTGTCTGTATTCTTTCTTGGTTTACATCACTAAAGTTATTAATATAAACCTTTAGCCAATATTCCTCATTGCATTTTGTCTCTCTTATTCTTTATGTTCATCTTGATCGAGTGTGTGTTACTGTACCATCCTAACAGCCCCATAATCCATGGTTTCTCGATCAAAACTTCATTCTGATACCAATTGAAAGGAAGGAAACAAAATCTACTAAGTGAAGGAATGAATGAAAATCTAGGAGTGTATTAAGAATTTTTTTTTGAAAGAAATTGACGAATATGGAGGTGTTATTTGATCACCATCTATGTTAAAGCACTTGAACGAGTGACTCCAACTTTTTCTTCTAAAAGATTTACCACAAATTATGAATGCAAGCGAACAATATACGATCAGGCGCCATTGAACTCTTATATATAATAAGATTGTTAGTAAAAAATTCATCGACCTTTTAATAGTTTAAATACTCATTCTATTGCATTTCATGTTGGGAAATGCTCAACTTCTAAAATTTGCTGGGTTCACTGCAAATTTCTCTAAATTTTCTAAATAAGTTCTAGAATAAGAGAAAAAGGTAAGCACCATTGAAGTTTCTTTCCCTTTTTTCACAATTAGTTCTAGTGAGGAGGCTTTCATAACGAATCGATGAAATTTCTTCTATGAATCAAGAGTCACGGTGAAGATAAGTTGATTGGAACAAAGAACACTCAAAACCATCAACTAATGACGTATAATTTAAGATGAGAAAAACTAGGTTTTGAGTATCATAGTAGAGCAAAACTTGATTTAGTGATTTTCCTTTGAATTGACGCCCCAAGACTCTTAAATCTTCTGAATCAAACCCTCAAGAAATCGAGCAAAAAACGCACATTGTGTATCAACGAATTTTGAGGAAAATATCTATTAGGAAGTTGGGTTTTGTATTCCTTTTTCTAGCAAGCCTTTTCTCTCTCGAGTTATCCCTTTACATGAGCGTATTTGAATTTTTTATTTTTCAAAAAAAAAAAAGGGGATATTACAATGTCATCACTACATGATCTTCCTCTAAGACGCTATCATGCCGCCTCTCCTCAAAGTTACTGCATACACCTCTAATTTATAGTCATGTTCCTCTCCTAAGTATCCTCTAAGTAACCTACATGTCACCTCCTCTTAGTCACCTTCGTAATATCTCCTTCGCCAAATCATGCATAAACTTCCTACAAGTCATAGTTATATCACTATATCAACCTCTTAAGTCATAGTCATGTTGGATCCTCCAACGCTCCTCCAAGTCACCATCGTATCTCTTTCTCATAGTCGCCTCCATGTCGCATCCTCCAAGTCGCCACATCAGCCTCTTTTAAGTTAAAACATGTCTCTTCTTCAATCCTCCTCCAAGTGATCGACATATGACCTCTTCCAAGCCTCTTAGTCATTACCATGTTGCCTCTTCAAGTCACCTCTATATCACTCCTTGACCAAGTACATCTATGATGCTTACTCCATGGAGCTAGATGAATGGCTAAAAAAAAGCCAGAGAAATAATAAGTCATAGGCTCTCATAGTATTCTATTATTGTATGAAATGAACACTATAATTTTGAGACAATTAGGAGCTTGATAGTTTATCCTTAATTGTGAATGGCCAAGATAAAGATCAACATTGGTATTAACTTATGAGATGACAAATGATCCACAAGAGCTTAGATCATAATGAATAATGGAAAAACTTGAGCTAAAATTCCAACAGTCACATTTGTTTTTTATGTCCATGAGTTACGAGATGATACAATCATGTTACTATGTAGAAAATGGTAAATGGTTTACTAGATTATCTTAACCTCAAACCGTTAAGATAGACTCTCATAGTACTCTATTAATATATGATATGGACAATATAACATGGTGACAGTTAGAGGCTTGCTAGCATATCCTTAATCGCGAACCGTCAAGACGAGATCAACATTGGCATTGAACGATGAGTTGATAGATGAGCCCCAAGAGACTAGATTATGATGAATGATGGGCTAAATATCAATTTGGTTGTAGTTTAATAGTGAGAATTTCACGTTGTGGCCATAGAAGCTTGTGGTTTAAAATATGAGCTCGAATCTCAGCATCCACATTTATTTTTCATTATTTTAATGAACAATATAATGTGGAAAGCTAGCTTAGGCTAAATATGAAAGTAGATGTAGTAGTTTAGTAAAGTGAAATTGAACCTAATGAAGTATTCATTTTTTTTTTATTTTTTTTTATGATGGTTTCTTAAAAACTAAAATTATCATTGAGTTACCAGACTCAAAACCATGGGTTCTTATGAACAACCGGCGGAGAAAATTAGAAGTTTGTTGGCTTTTCCATAATTACAAAGATGATGAATGGTGGCTAAATATTTAAGTGACTGTAGTTTAGTGGTGAGAATTCTATGGTGGGGGCGTGGAGACCTAGGCTTGAATCCCAATAGCATAGCATCATTTGATTTTTTCAACTACAAACTATTGAAATATTTAACATAACTCAAAACCACCGATGGACTTTTATGAACAAACTGGTGAAGCAAATTAGAAGTTTGTTGGTTTATCCTTAGTCATGAAAGTGATGAATATTGGCTAAATATCTAGGTGGCTGTAGTTTAGCGGTGAGAATTTCACGTTGTGGCTGTGGAGTCTTGGGCTCGAATCCCAACTCAAAACCACTACGAACTTTTATATGAACAAACTCGTGAAGCAAATTAGAAGTTTTTTTTGTTTATCCTTAATCATGAAAGTGATGAATGATAGCTAAATATTCAAGTGGCTGTAGTTTAGTGGTGAGAATTCCATGTTGTGGTTGTGGAGACATGGGCTCGAATTCGTGGCACCCACATTTGACTTTCTAAGGATTAGTCGTAGATTATGAAGAATGATCTTGAATCCACACACCAAGGATGAAACATAGACACAAATTTTAATAAAGCGATCAGACATGAAGTCCACGCACCAAGGATGAAACATAGACACACAAATTTTAATAAAGCGATCAGACATGAAGCGTTGTTGCATTGTTTTTCTTAGCTACAACAGGAATGGTATCGCATGGTCTATATGGTCCTTATATGGTCTATATTCCACCTCGAATAGAGTTCACAATCTAATCCTCTATTTTCTGATTAGATTAGACACATGCGTTCTAATGATTAGTTGTAAATTATGAAGAATGATGGGCTAAATATCGAAGTGGCAGTAATTTAGTGGTGAGACTTTCACGTTGTTGTGGCCGTGGAGACCTAGGCATGAATTCATGCACCCACATTTGAGATTTGTTTTCTAGTTCTCAATAACATAAGGTTGAAACATAGAAACATAAATTTTAATAAAGCGATCAGAGCTACAACTGCAATATAACATTCATAATGGTACCATATGGTCGGACATTAAACATTGTTTTTCTTAGCTACAATTGCAATATAACATTCGTAATGGTACCGTATGGTCTGTATGGTCCTTATTCCACCTCGAATAGAGTTCACAACCCAACCCTCTATTTTCTGATTAGATTAGACACATGTGTTCTAATGATTAGTTGTAAATTATGAAGAATGATAGGCTAAATATCAAAGTGGCAGTAGTTTAGTGGTGAGAATTTCACGTTGTTGTTGTGGCCGTGGAGACCTAGGCATGAATCCATGCACCCACATTTGAGATTTGTTTTCTAGTTCTCAATAACAGAAGGTTGAAACATAGAAACATAAATTTTAATAAAGCAATCGGACAAGAAACATCGTTTTGCTTTTGCCTAAACCGCTGGTATGACATTCGTAATGGTTCGGTATGGTTCTTGTTAAACCTCGAATAGAGTTCACAACCCAACTCTCTATTTTTTTATTGTATCTGACACATGTCTTTGTGATGATTAGTTGTAGATTATGAAGAATGATGGGCAACATATTGAAATGGCTATAGTTTAGTGGTGAGAACTCGACGTTATGGCCATAGAGACATGGGCACAAAATTAAACATATAAACATGAATCAAACACAAAACATTGATCTCCTGGGATTAGAATGAGACACTTAAAGAATTAGAAGTTTGCTTGTTTATTCCTCCGTCATCAGTCGTCAAGATGAGACCCACCTTGGCCTTCACTTGGTCTTCTCCATCTACGAACAGGTTCCTCCTCATTGCACTTCTTGTTGCAGTATTCTAACTCATATACTTGTATTTTTTACAAGAGTAATACTTAATCATGCTCTTATCCTTCTAGTGAATCACATCGTCATGGGTTTGTGAGGTATTTTTTCCGCTCTTTGTTGCCACGTTTGCAACCACGCCTACAACCTTTACTTTCCTTTTTATGGTTGTCATGTCCCTTCGTACCTGAAAATGAAGAAGCAACCACATTTTTTTTTTTGTTCGTGCGACTCACTCCTCGTGTGTGAGTAAGACATGCTTCTCCTCATCTTTATCTTCATAGCCATGAAGAATCTCCTCATGGACCTTAAGACGACTAACGACCACCTTAACCGACATGTTCTTAAGGTCGTTAATTTTCTCGATGGAGGTAACAATCTTTTCCACTTTGACGATGAAACTTCTTGACGATGAAGATCTTTTCCACTTTGTCACGTAAGGAACGGATGCTAGTGACTTCATGGAAAATCGAACTTTTTTTCTTAAGACACACTTGTTAGAAAGCAAGCAAAGTAGTCCGTTTATGCGATGATCCTATACGATGAAAAGGGAGGAACTTTGAGGGAAGAATTCCAACTTTCATTAGGATCCTGACTTAGAAGTTAACATTCATGTTTATCGATCCTATAACATACTTAGAATCTAACAGTTTTGATCCTGTATGTGCCTATAAGTTAAAATGCATGTTTATCAACTATGTTGCATAGTTACTCTTTGTGAGTAATGGATACATGAGCGTTACATTTTCCTCAATTTCGAGTGATGTAATGGATTGTATTTCTACTACTAGTACATAATCGTGCTAAATTAGAGGATAAAAATTTATATATCTGCGTTCTAGGTACTTTATGGATGTCATCATCCCGTTGAGCATGTATCACTGTATGCATGATTGATTGTACATTGAATCCAAGTGGTCTAATCTGTGATCATCTCTATAGAGAATAAGTAATAGAAGAAATTTTGGAGTAGAGTGAAAGCATCAATTTGACTAGATGATGACTTATGATGGAATGTCACCAGTAGACAGAGTGCATTAGAATTGTGAGATGATCTGAGGATATGGGTCTAGTACTCTTGACCGATTTAAACTCGAGTAATCAAAACAGAGGAACTTCAAAATGTGAATCCATGTCAAGACCGTCAAATCATCATAGAGATGACGAGCAAGTTAACACATGTACGATACCTTTCCGCTCTAGTACAATACCTAAGCTAGGCATGAGACTTCTTAAGGATGATATGTGACTTGATAGTTTAAATGGATTACCCTGCATGGTGGATTCGTCCGTAGATGGGTGTTGATCATGTGGATAGTCAGTGGAGCTAGTGCATATAAGGGGTAGCCCCGACCTTGGGCAACTACATGCCCAATGGGATTGAGGCAGAAAAAAGAGATGATGAGTAAGCCATACCCCATATATGTTGTGTATGTTAGGTACGTTCTAAAGACTAGTCATGTATGGAGATCGAACTCACAACCACGTGGTTAAAAACCACATACCCTACAATTGAGCTAAGATGGCTTGTCACAACCATGATTCCAAACTTGTTAGTGTAGATCTCAAGCCTTCAAAAATGAGTATTTGCTTATTGGTGTTCTAAAGTCTAGTCATTTAGTTCTTTTGCAGCTATTTATAATTTATAGCGCAATCTATGGGGATCAAACCCACAACCACATGGTTAAAAGCCATGCTCTCTACCATTGAATTAAGATGACTTGTAACAACAATGGTAGCACATGTTGTCCCCACTGGTTAGAGAGAGTTATTTGAGGTTGAAAACAAGTGATGATGAGAGTAAATCGTGGTGTCTCGAGATAAGGAGTCATTAAGTTCTTTTCAGCTATGGTAGCACATGTTGTGCCCACTTGTTAGAGAGAGTTTGTTGAGGCAAAAAAAAATAATGATGAGTAAACTGTTTGTCTTGCTAGGTTAAGGATGTGATGAAAGCTTACAAATGAGTTGAGGTTACTAGGTATATTTCTATACTCTATATCATACCCATACTTTTTATTAGATTGGTATATGTTGATGTCTTCAAGACCCACGACCATGTGGTTAAAAATCACACGCTCTATCACTAAGCTAAGATGGCTTTTCACCACCATGTATGTAAGTCATAGCTTCAATAACTAGTAGCATCACTTAGTGCCCTTGAAATTGATGCATGTTTTTTGTGACACTAAGATAGCTTGATTGTGCTTTAATATCTTCTTATATTTTGTCCTCCCATATGGTGATGATCTCCATGGAGACCCTACGGTCTCTAATTCATGTTGCTACAAGAAAGGTGGGGAACTGATACGACAAAAACAATATTAGCAAGTCAAGAGAGTCTAGGTACCTGAGGGACTTCTGTAAGTATCACCCGCTTGGGTTGGATTGAAAGACGACTAAACCCAATGTTCTGGAGGCATCGATTGAGTCGAACGATACAATTTTAGAGAACAGGATTGGATCAAAAGATCTAGAGAAAGACTACCGACAAGATCTTAACGATAGGTGATGAGTCAATCACTCAGTTGTATCTGAAGGAAGCTTTCGTCTACAAATACAACCAATTATCAGCTAATATTAGAACCTGTTACAGCTCAATTTTCAAGGTTTTAAATCTCGAACCATGACTAAAAGAACAAGGCAATAATAGACAAAAATAAATAAATAAATAAATAAAATTTCACAATCATACAACCTCATTCTTGAAATAAAAATCCAAAATAAAAAATACAAAACAGACTTTGTTCACGTTAGTTTACAAACCAAAAATGGGAATGACATACAGAATAGTACAACAACCCATGAAAATATAGACTAAACTGATGCCCTGGGTTGACATCCCTATGTGAAAGTACGGCTCCTCAACACTCTCCCATCTCGACCGATAACCTTGACTACTTGAAAAAAAATATGGGTGAGTAAAAAAATACCCAGTAAGCAACAATATCACAGTGTTAATCATCTACACGTAATAGAAATACTCACATTTAGATATCTACCTATGTATTCTCAAATCATTTTCGAGACCGATTTAAAGAATCGCAACTTTAGCCTTGACTTGTTTCTACATGCAATAGAAATACTTTGCTTTAAGATAACTACCCATGTAATCCTAAATCTCTCTTTAGGACCAACTTATAGAATTGAGGTGTCAGCTATGACTCATTTCTACCTGCAATAAAAGAACTAATTATCTCGGTGGTGTCAAGCCCTTACTTAGGACTAATTTACGAAATCGAGACATTAACCTTGATCCGTCCCTCACACAATAGTAACTCAAATTTCTTTGGAGGTTTTGGTTACATCGTTCTTATTACCAATAACCCTATAAGACTTTCCAAAACAACCTTGCTGAGGAGGCTTACTAGGTTCTTAGGGCGTCTAGACACTTAAAATATTGTCTATCATTTCTAGGACGTTCGAGACTAACACCATAGGGCTATTCCAACCTCTTGGTGCTCTTATATCTATACTTGTGATTGATGCTCACAATCCTTTGGGGCTTGATACTCTATAAGTATATTGTTCTACGTCAACTTGAAAATCGCTTTAACTCTAGCGCCCTCAACTTAACTAGAAAGATATTCTTATCAATCACATAAAGAACGGAGAATATTTTCAAAACATTCATTCAACTTTTATATAGAGATATTAATATCAATCACCAAAGGACGAAATATTCCTGCAAACTCAACCGGAAAATAACATCTATCAATTGCCCAAGGTAAATATCACAATATCATATCCTCCTTTCAATCACAACAAAAATCATTAAAGTAGGCATGTACCTAAATTCTCATCCTAGGGACATTTCAGTCCTTTTTCATAACATATATAGCGTTCTTATCCAAATAGCCCTTGTACTATTTTTACCCAAGGTTTTGCTACTTCAGATTTTTTAACTGAAATGCATCAATCCCCACTACTAGTTCCCACTCTCCAATCTCATTGGTTAATGATGCACGTAAGCATGATGATATTGGGTTATGCATCTCTTTTATGTGGATCATTATTTCAGTAGCTCTTATAGTGATTACCTTTCAAAACTCTATAAGAATTTTTGGTAAAAACAATCATTTATTAAATGCGTTATTTTCCTTAAGAGAACAATGTTTTACGAAACACTTATTTTTTTCTTATAATAATTATTATAAGTCTCAACTGATTCAACAATCAGATCATTGGAGTTATCGTATTATTAGTCTAGGCTTTATCTTTTTAAGCATAGGTATTCTTTCAGGGGCCGTAGCGGCTAATGAGACATGGGGATCGTAATGGAATTGGGATCCAAAAGAAACTTGGGCACTTATTACTTGGACCATATTCGCAATTTATTTACATACGCGAACAAATAAAAATTTTAAAGGTAACACGTTCTAGTGTTCCCTAAAATATTACTTGCCTAAAGTCTCGTAGCTATTTACCAAGATCATACATGCCTTCACTTATTGGAGGCTCCAAATTTCTTGAAAATTCACTTACTGATTCTGATTCAATTGACATTAAGGTCAAATTGCAAATAAGACGAAAAATAGTGGATCGGGAGACAAAATGATTGTAAAACAATTCTCAATGTACATTTGAAGTTTACTTGCGCAACAATGCATGGAGACTCATGTGCGGGCATATGGGCAGCTCGCAGACAACACTCGACTTTGAACCCCAATTAGCACGACAATTACCTATGAATTTTCTAGTGGCAACATGTAGTGCTCGCTGATAGGCACTCTGAGTCAGGTCGAATCATTGTTATTGGATCTGGTGGGTGGGTACTGAACTGAGTCGCACGCGGGTTGAAGGGTCGCAGTTTAGGGTCAAATTAGGTTAGGTCTAAGCGATGCGTCTACCGTGGAAGTCTAATGCGTCGTTCCAGTCGAACCATGACACATTTCCACACGCTTGGCAGATGCATTACTCCTATAGTTCGACATCTTTCCACCGCTAGCCTCGCCGCGTTTCACTGCTCGATGTCTGACACGTCAATCGAATATTCTATCTGCACAATTAATTTTTAGAATTCGAATAATTTTCTGATTTTTTCCAAGTTTCTTTACATTTTCATTACTATTCATAACAAACTTGAATCACCTTGGTTCCTTCACCAAAGTATTAGAGTAAATAATCCAAAGTTACAAAGATGTTTTTCTTGTAGTTTCGGTCAATTTTAAATGAGAACGTAGTTTCTGTCATTTTTAAATGAGTATATCTCTTCCTATCAAAATAATCAAAGTATTAGAGTAAATAATCCAACGTTAAAAAGATGTTTTTCTTGTAGTTTATTTTGATTGGAAGAGATATACTCATTTAAAAATGACCGAAACTACCTTCTCATTTAAAATTGACTGAAACTAAATTTTTACTGTTCCTCAACAAACACCCAAACTCCTTCTAGTTCGATTCGACTCTAATTTTTATCATGAAAAATATGTAAAATACTTCCTAGATCAACCTACTAAATTTTGTAATATGAATCCCCTTGAATCTGCCATCTCTCAAGAAAAATTGAGAATTAAAAACTCAAAAACTTACCTCGAGTTCTTCCTTATTTCTTGATGCTTTGGGACGATTCAAGTGTCTAGACTTAATCTCCACAAGGCTCTAAGTAATATTCCTGGCCAAGGTTTTGTTGGAATCAAAATGGATGGCAATTACTCAAAATGGAGGGTTGAGTAACATCGTCTTGGAAAAACCAAGTGAGTGACTCCACTATTGACTTGGTTGGACAAATTGTATTATATATGATGGCGCGTCCTGTGACCCCTGCCGGTGTCATATGTATGAATGATATGCTACACTATACTATACTATATTGTTTGATATTATGCTATGTTAGGTTATAATATGCTATACCATGTATAAAAGCTATATATGATGGGATCATGTCAAGATGGGTTAAAAATCCAAAAGATTGTAGTTTAAGGGTGAGAATTTCACGACGTGGCCGTGGACACCTAGGCTTAAGTCCAAGTAGCCACGTTTAGTTTTTTTTTTTTTTTTTTTTTACTATAAACCATTGAAACATATTAACCTAATTCAAAATCACAATAGTTTAAGGGTGAGAATTTCATGGTGTGGCCGTGGATACCTACTTGGGCTCAGATCCCAATAGCCACATTTGATTTTTTTATTTTTATAAACCATTGAAACATATTAACATAATTCAAACTACTCGATTGACTTTTATGAACAAATTGGTGAAGTAAATTAAAAGTTTATTGATTTATCCTTAATCATGAAAGCGATGAATGATGGCTAAATATCCAAGTGCTGTAGTTTAGTGGTGAGAATTTCAGGTTGTGGGCATGGAGACTTGGGCTTGAATCCTTAATTTTCTTAGCTACAAAACCTGCAAATTAGAAGTTTGTTGGTTTATGTTTAATCATGAAAGTAATGAATGATGACTAAATATCTAAGTGGCTGTAGTTTAGTGGTGAGAATTACACGTTGTGGCCGTGGAGAATGGGGCTCGAATCTTAGTAGCCACATTTGCAAGCTTGGTGAAGCAAATTAGAAGTTTGTTGGTTCATACTTAATCATTTCAGTGCTGAATGATGGCTAAATATCCAAGTAGTGATTGAAGTTTTGTGGAAGTTTAGTGGTGAGAATTCCAAGTTGTAGCCGTGGAGACTTGGGCTCGAATCCCAGTAGCCACATTTGCAAACTTGATGAAGCAAATCAAACTTGCAATTAGAAGTTAGTTGGTTTATAACTTAATCATGAAAGTGATGAATGAGGTACGAGATGATACGATTCATGCTAAAATGTAGAAAACGTAAAGGGCTGTGATATCACATCTTTTCCCTTACCTACCATCTTCATTTTGGAAGTGTGAAGGATTTCTTGGTTTATTTTAACCATAAACCATCATATTCTTAAAAATAATAACACATATGTAAGAAACACTTATAAGTTCTTAAAAATAACTAAAATTAGCGATATGTACCACATTGATCTCCATAGCTATAGCACACGTCTTACCACTTGTTAGATAGACTTATTTGAGGCAAAAAAACGTAATGTCGTAAGCCTTTCACTTCAAATGATAGTATATTGTTCTAAGGTAGTATATTGTTCTAAAGACTAGTCATTGAGTTTAATTTAAAGTGCCAATTAAGGGGATTGAACACACGGTTAAAAACCACTCACTCTACCACTGAGCTAAGATGCCTTGTAACAACCATGATAGCACATGTTGTCCTCACTTGTTAGAAAGAGTTACGAAATCAATGAATCCCCTACAATAGTTCGTCTTGGAGGCAGAAAAAAAGTGACACAACGAGAGCAAGTTGCTAGAAAAATGATGCAAGAGCCTACACAATGAGTATTTGTAGTTGTTAGTTTAATTTTTAGCACCATGTGTGGGGATCAAATCCACAACCACGTGGTTAAAAGCAACACGTTCTACCACTAAGCTAAGATGGCTTGTCACAACCATGGTAGCACATGTTTTCCTCACCGGTTAGATAGAGTTATTTGAGGCAAAAAAAAAGTGATGATGAGAGTAAACCGTGGTGCCTTAGCTCTACCAATGAGCTAAGATGGCTTGTCACAACCTTGCTAGCATGTGTTGTCCCCACATGTTAGATAGAGTTATTTAAATGAGTATTGCTTATTGGGTATATTTTTATACCCATATTTTGTATTAGGTTAGTGGTATATATTGATAGTCCTAAAGACTATTCTCGAGACAAAGAGTCGTTAGGTTCTTTGCAGATATTTTTAATTTTGTGGGGAACGAATCCACGATCATGTGGTTGAAAGCCATGCGCTCTATCACTGAGCTAAGAGTGCTTCTCAAAACAATTGTAGCACATGTTGTCCCCACTTGTTAGAGAGAGTTTTTTTAGACACAAAAAAGTGATGATGAGTAAACCCTGGTGTCTTGCTAGGTCAAGGATGTGATGAAAGCCTACAAATGAGTTGTGCTTACTAGATATATTTATATACTCTATATCATGCCCATAGTTCAAAGATTGGAATTGAAAAGTTTGCTGGATTCGATTTCGGTTTTTGGAATATGCAAATTGAAGATAATTTGTACTAGAAATATCTTCACGAACCCTTATTGGGGGTGAAGCCGAATACCATGACCACGGAACAGTGGAAGCTCAAGAATCATGAGGCTCCCAGATTGATTTGGTTGACATTGGCCATTCACGTAGCATTCAACATAATCAAGGAGAAGAAAATGTCAAATCTATTGAAGGCGCAGTCAAATATGTATGAAAAAACGTCGACTATGAACAAGGTGTATTTGATGCGAAAATTGTTCAATGTTCAAATGTATGAAAGGTGGAATTCTTGTGGATCATATAAATGAATTCAATATGATTGTAAGCCAATTGAGTTTCGTGGAAATTAAATTCGAAAGTGAAATTAAAGCATTGATTTTGATGTCATATTTACACGAGTCGTGGGATACAGTAGTTGCCGCAATTAGTAGTTCCCGAGAATCTGAGAAACTGATGTTCGATGAAATTTGAGATGTATTTCTCAGCGAAAGTATTCGAAAACGAGAAATTGAGAATTCATCTGGTGGTGCTCTCAGTGTTGACCAAACGAAAAGAAGTAAATGAAGTGCCAAAAAAGTCGATCAAAATCAAAGAATTGTGAAATTTTTTAAAACAGACCAAATGTAATGTGTTGGAGTTGTGGAGAAAAATGTCACTTTCAGACAATTGTACAAGATCAAAGAGGAAACATGATCACAAACCAGAAGATGATGATGATTTTATAAATTCAGCTCAAGACATTAGGGATGCTCTAGTCCTTAGCGCGGACAGTCTGATTGAATCCTGAATTTTAGATTTAGGTGCATCTTTTTATTCATCTCCAAATAAAGAGCTCTTTTGAAATTTCAAATCTGAAAATTTTGAGAAGATGTATCTTGCGACAACAAAGATTTTGAGATTGAAGGAAAAAGGGATGTCCGCATAAAAACTCCAATAGAAAATCAGTGAACATTAAAGGATGTCAGATATAATTCGTGTCTCACGAAGAACCTGATCTCTATTGGTCAATTGGATAGTACAGGTTATACAACAAAGTTTGGGAAGTATTCATGGAAGATTTTGAAGGGTGCTATGGTGGTAGCATGTGGCATAAAATCTGGAAACTTATACACCACTGCAGGGTATATGAACATGGTTGTTGTTGCTAAGAGTGCTTCAAATTCAAGTCTTGGAACAATAGACTTGGACATGTGAGCGCCAAAGAAATGAAGATGCTAGTGCGAAAGGAGTTCTAGAAGGTGTGAAATTTGTTGATATGGGTTCTTATGAGAACTACATTATGAGCAAACAAAAATGAGTTAGCTTCACAAAGATTACTAGAGAATTGAAGAAAGTATGGTTAGAAATGGTCGATATAGACGCTTGGGAACCATCTCCAATTTCATCCCTTGGCGGATCAAAGTTCTACGTCACCTTGATCAATAATTTCAGCAGTAAGGTGTGCATTTATTTCCTGAAACACAAGTCAGATGTGTTTGCTACATTTTGGAAGTGGAAAGTTGAAGTTGAAAATCAAATCGGCTTGAAGATTAAATGTCTGAGGTCTAACAATAGAGGAGAGTACAACAAGTCATAATTCAAAGCATTTTGTGCAGCTCAAAGAATTAGATTAACGAAAGTAATTCCCAGTAAAGCAAGACAAATTGATGTTGTTGAAAGAATAAATTGAACATTGAATGAGCGAGCAAGGAGTAAGAGAATTCATTCTTGATTGCCAAAGACATTTTGGGTTGATGCCGTAAATATAGCAGTCTACTTGATCAATAGAGGGTCGTCAGTAACCTTGGAGTTCAAGTTGCCAGAAGAAGTATAGATAGGAAAAGAACTTAAGTACTATCACTGGAGAACTTTTAGTTGTATTGTGTGTGTTTGTATTGATCCAGAGAAGAATGACAAACTTGACGCTGAGGCTGTGAAGTGCTACTTCATAGGCTATGGGTCTTACATGTTCGAGTACAGGTTTTGGGATGCCAAGAATAGAAAAGTTCTGAGACATTGTGACGTGACCTTTCATGAAATGTCATGTATAAGAACAAAAAAAAGAAAGGTTCTAAGACAACGAAACAAGTGAGAGTTGAGGTTGAGTTGTTGAAAGATTCACCTAGTGATGAGCCGATACTCAAGAAACTCCTTAGACTGTTGTTGAGGAACTAGAGGTGGAGTAAGTGACACCGGAGCAGGTGTTGAAAAGATCATCTAGAACTATCATTTACGAAGATATGTATTCACCTTCATTACATTATCTGTTGCTGGCTGATGAAGAGGAATTAGAGTCCCTTGGTGATGCCCTACAGTTGGAGGATACAACAAAGTGAGAGCAAGTCATGGATGATGGGATGTCTAAGCTTCAGAAATGTGTTGCTCTTACATCTAATGAGGCTGAGAAGGTGGCAATAGCTGAAGCTGTAAAGGAGATGATATGGATGACAGACTATTTAGAAGAATTGGGCAAGAAGCAGCACGAGAATTTTTTTTATATAGATAGTTAAAGTGTCATACAGTTGGTGAGGAACCCGGTCTATCATTCAAAGACAAAATACAGAAGGCAATATCATTTCACTCGCAGGTTAGTGGAAGATGATATGTGTTTGGAGAAGATAAAGAGTGAAAAGAATCTAACAAACAGGTTGGCAAAATGTGTTGACGTTGGAACATTGAGGTTGTGCAAAGCCTCAATTGGTATGGTGCAATGAAAATGTCGTTTGAGAATGAAATTCTTGGTTGACTGAATCAGTCTCCGGAGAATTTATGGATATAGAGCCTGCTGCCTATTTATAAATTATTCAATTGTTATAGTTAGTAAAACTATACGTGGAAAATACAGAGTAAACGACTATTTCTACTAAAAAGCTAGTAAAGAAATATAAAGTAGATATTTATATACGGTAGGTAGTTATATCCGTTAAAACTATATATATACTAAACGGCAACCATATATATATCCATGAGACAGTGCTTAACCTGTATTCTCTATTGGTGTACATACCTAAAGTTATCAATATAAACCTTTAGCCAATATTCCTCGCATTTGTTTCTCTTGATCGTTGTGATCAAGATTATTTTGTCTCTCTTGTTCTTTGTGTTCATCTTGATCGAATGTGTACTATTGTACGATCCTAACAAGCCCATAACCTATAGGTCCCAGGATCAAAACTTCATTCTGATACCACCAGTTGAAAGGATGGAAAGGAAATCTACTAAGTGAAGGAATGAATGAAAATCTCGAGGGATTGGGAGGGTTTTAAGAATTTTATTGAAAGAAACTGATGAGTATGGAGGTGTTATTTGATCACCATCTATGAGTATCGAGTGACTCCAACTTTTTCTTCTAAAAGATTTACTGCAAATCATGAATGCAGGCAAACAATCAAACGCCATTGAACTTTTATATATAATAAGATTGTCCGTAAAAAATTCACCGACCTTTTAATAATTTAAATACTCATTCTATTACATTTCATGTTCGGAAATGCTTAACTTTCCACCAAAGTTGGCTCGGTTTCCACTACAAATTTCTCTAAATTTTCTAAAGAAGTTCTAGAATAAGAGAAAAGGTAAGCACCATCAAAATTTCATTCCCGTTTTCACAATTAGCTATAGTGAGGAGGCTTTCATAACTAATCGGTTAAATTTCTTCCATGAATCAAGAGTCATGGTAAAGATGAGTTGATTGGAACAAAGAACACTCAAAACCATCAACTAATGAAGGATAATTTAAAATGTGAAAAACTAGGTTTTGAGTATCGTAACGGAGCAAAACTTGATTTAGTTATTTTCCTTTGAATTAACACCCCAAAACTCTTAAATCCTCTAAATCAAACCCTCAAGAAATCGAGCAAATAACGCTCATTGTGTATCAACAAATTTTGAGAAGAAAATCTACTAGGGAGTTGGGTTTTGTATTCCTTTTTCTAGCAAGCCTTTTCTTTTTTATTCATAGTCATGTTCCTCCTTCAAGCATCCTGTAAGTAACCGACATGTCACCTCCTTCTAGTCACCTATGTAATATCTTCATCTCCAAATCACACATCAACCTCCTACGAGTCACAGTCATATCATCACATCAACCTTTCAAGTCATAGTCATATTGGATCTTCCAACGCTCTTCCAAGTCACCATCATATCTCTTTCTCATAGTCACCTCCATGTTGCATCCTCCAAGTCGCCACATCAGCCTCTTTTGCGTTAGAACCATGTCTCTTCTTCAATCCTCGTCCAAGTGACCGACATATGACCTCCTCCAAGCCTCTTAGCTCTCCAAGTCACCTCTATGTCACCCCTTCATCATAATCTAGCTCCTTGGAGGATGATATAACGGCCAAAAAAAGCTAGAGAAACAAACAGTCATAGGCTTTCCTAGTATTCTATTCTGGTATGAAATGAACAATATAATGGTGAGATAATTAGGAGCTTGATAGTTTATCTTTAATTGTGAATTGCTAAGATAAAGATCAACATTAGTATTAACTGATAAGATGACAGATGATCCACAAGAGCTTAGATTATAATGAATAATGGTAAAACCTGAGCTAAGTCTTCGCTCATGAATAGTAACCTGAACTTTCAAACACTGTAAAGTGGTTCAGTAGCTAATTCATTAACTCTTCTTGAACGGTACCTTTCTCTTTTGTTTTTACCTTGTGAAAGAAGAAGGGACAAGATTGAATATGCTCGGACAGGTTCAGGAGTTAAGCCCCAAATCTTTCTTTCATTTTCTTTTACCTTACTGCATCCATAATAATCGATATCTTTCTATCCCAACAATCACATTTATTTTTTATGTCCATGAGTTATGAGATGATACGATCAAGTTACTATGTAGAAAATGGTATATGGTTTACTAGCTTATCTTAATCTTAAACCGTTAAGATAGACTCTCATAGTACTCTATTAATATATGATATGGACGGTATAACATGGTGACAGTTAGAAGCGTGCTAGCATATCCTTAATCGCAAACCATCAAGACGTGATCAACATCGGTATTGAATGATGAGTTGATAGATGAGCCCCAAGAGACTAGATTATGATGAATGATGGGCTAAATATCAATTTAGTTGTAGTTTGATGGTGAGAATTTCATGTTGTGGGCATGGAAGCTTGTTGTCAAAAACTTGAGCTCGAATCCCAGCATCCACATTTGTTTTTTATTATTTTAACGAACAATTTAATGTGGAGATAATTAGAGGCTCGATAGCCTATCTTTAATTATGAAAGATCACCGTTAGTATTAAATGATGTGCTAAATATCAAGTAAATGTAGTAGTTTAGTGGTGAAGATTACAAGTTGTGGTCTAAATGAAGTTTTTTTTTATTATTATTATTATTATTATTTTATTATTATTTAATGTTATGATCATGTTACTTAGAAGGAAACAATAAAGGGTGTGCTAGTTTATGCTTAACCATTTATCGAACCCATTTGCTTTTTGGCTACAAACCATTCAACCATATTAACATAACTCAAAACTATGGGCTTCTTATGAGCAAACCCATCGAGAAAATTAGAAGTTTGTTAGTTTATCCTTAATCACGAAAATGATGAATGGTGACTAAATGTCCAAGGTGGTTGTAGTTTAGTGGTGAGAATTTTACATTGTGGTTGTGGAGACTTAGGCTCGAATCCCAACCCCATTTGTTTTTTTCAGCTACAAACCATTGAAATATTTAACATAACTCAAAACCACTACGAGCTTTTATGAACAAACTGGTTAAGCAAATTAGACGTTTTTTTGTTTATCCTTAATCATGAAAATGATGTGACGAGTAAATATCCAAGTATCTGTAGTAGTTTAGTGGTGAGAATTCCACATTGTTGCCATGGAGACTTAGGTTCGAATCCTAGTTTCTTGATGAGTATTCGACAGACATTTGACATTTGTTTTCTAATTTTCAATAACACAAGGATGAAACATAGACATTCGTGTTCCACCTCGAATAGAGTTCACAACCAATCCCAACCTTCTATTTTCATTATTGTTTTAGACACATACCTTTCTAATGATTAGTGGTAGATTATAAAGAATGATGGGTTAAATATTGAAGTGGTCTTAGTTTAGTGATGACCTGGCTTAAATCCCTAGTGGTAGATTATAAAGAATGATGGGTTAAATATTGAAGTGGTCTTAGTTTAGTGATGACCTGGCTTAAATCCCAACCGTCGCACACCTAACATTGTTTTTCATTTTAGCTACAACACAAGTATAACATTCATAATGGTCCGGTAGTATGGACCACATCGACCCTAATGGGCTAAATATCGCGGCTGTAGTTTAGTGGTGAGAATACCACATTGTGGTTGTGAAGACCTGGGCTTAAATTCGATGGGCTAAATCGCGGTGGTGAGAATACAAGTTGTTGTGGCAGTGGAGACATGGGCTTGAATCCATGCACCCACATTTGAGGTTTGTTTTCAAACTTTCAATAACATAAGGATGAAACATAGACACATAAGTTTTAATAAAGCCATCACACATGAAACATTGTTTTTCTTTTAGCTACAACCGATGGTATGACATTCGTAATGGTCCGGTATGGCTCTTGTTCCACTTCGAATAGAGTTCACAACCCAACCCTCTATTTTCTTATTGGATTAGACACATGCGTTTCTAATGATGAGTTGTAAATTATGAAGAATGATGGGCAACCTATCGAAATGGCTATAGTTTAGTGGTGAGAATTCCACATTGTTGTGGCCGTGGAGACCTGGGCTTGAATCCATGCACCCACATTTGAGATTTATTTTCTAATTCTCAATAACATCAGATGAAACATAGAAACATAAATTTTAATAAAGCGATCAGACATGAAATATTGTTATGCTTTTAGCTACAACCGCTGGTATGACATTCGTAATGGTTCCATATGGTCCTTGTTTCACCTTGAATAGAGTTCACAACCCAATGATTATCAGTTGTAGATTATGAAGAATGATGGGCTAACATATCGAAATGGCTATAGTTTAGTGGTGAGAATTTGACGTCGTGGCCGTAGAGACTTGGGCTCGAATCCGAGCAGCCACATTTGACATTCATAAGTATGACATTTGTAATCATACAGTGTGGTCCTTGTTCCACCTCGAATAGGGTTCACAACCATTAGATTGGACACATGCCAATGAGTTGATAAATGAGTCCCAAGAGTCTATATTATGATGAATGTTGGTTAAATATCAAAGTGGTTTGTAGTTTAGTGGTAAGAATTCCACGTGGCTATGTTGTCTGCCAATGAGTTATGAGATGATACAATCATGTTCCTATGCAGAAAATGGTAAATAGTTTGCAAGCTTATCTTAACCTTAACCGTCAAGATGGGATCTCATCGTACCCTATTGATATATGATATGAACAATATAATATGGAGACAGTTAGGTGCTTGCCAACATATCCTTAATCTTGAACCGTTAAGACGAGACCAACATTGGTATTGAATGACAAGTTTGTAAATGAGCTCCAAGAAATTAAACTATGATAAATGATTGGCTAAATATCAAACTAGTAGTGACCAGGGAAGCTTGGGCTTTTTTTTTTTTTAGCTACAAACTATTCAACCATATTAACATAACTAAAAAGAAACACTAAATTCGAATAGAGTTCACAACTCAACTCTTTATTTTTTACTTTTTGGATTGGATCAGATTGAGTTACGAGATGATACAAAACTTATGGAAATAATTAGAAGTTTTCTTGTTTATCCCTCAATCATGAGACGTTAAGACGAGATCAACATTGGTACTAAATATTAAAGTGGTTGTAGTTTAGTAGCGAGAATTCCACGTTGTGGTCGTGGAGACCTGGGTTTGTGAGGTATTTTTACAGCTCCTCTATTGCCACGTTTGCGACCACGCCCACAACCTTTACTTTCCTTTTTGTGGTCGCCATGTCCTTTTGTACTTGAAAATGAAGAATCAGTCCCATCTTTCTTTTTTGCTCATGCTGAGTCACTCCTCATATGTGAGTAAGACATGTTTCTCCTCATCTTTATCTTCATAGCCACAAAGTCTCTCCTCATAGACCCTAAGACGACCAACGACCTCCTCAGCCGACGTGTTCTTAAGGTCGTTAATTTTCTTGATGGGGGTAACAATCTGCATGAATCTCGAGGGAACATCTCGAATGAACTTCTCGAGGATGAAGATCTTTTGCACCTTGTCACATAACGAACGGGTGCTAGTGACAATTTTCGTTAACTTCATGGTAAATTCGAACCCTTTTTCTGAAGACACACTTGTTAGAAAACAAGAAAAATAGTCCGTCTATGTGATAATCCTATACGATTTTCTAGATTGCATACATTGAAATGAAACGTATTGGAAAAGGTAAGACAGAAAATTCGAAAGCAGTATCCATTTGAAAAAATTTTGATCCTGTAATTGAAAGTATGACAAGGGAGGAACTTTGAGGGAAGGAATCCGACTTTCATTAGGATCCCGACTTAAAAGTTAACATACATGTTTATCGACATGTATGTTTATCGGTTTTGTAACATACTTAGAAGTTAAAAATTGCGCCTAAAAATAAAATTGCGCAAGGGCAGAAGTGGCCAACAACCAAATCTTGCGCCTAAAGATAAAATGGCCGAAGTGACCAACAAATCTTAATCTTGCGCCTAAAGACGACCAACAAACAAATCTTACGCCTAGAGATAAAATTGCCGAAGTGGCCAACAAAAATCTTAATCTTGCGCCTAAAGATAAAATTGCACAATGGCCGAAGTGGCAAACAAATCTTGACTACCTAAAGATAAAATGGTCGGCTAACAAACAAATCTTGCGCCTAGAGATAAAATTAAGCAAAGCTGAAGTGGACAACAAATATTGACGGTCAACAAACAAACAAAACTGGATTATTGATAAAGGAGATCGTGGCTTTGTTGTCCACGTAAAGCATTGGTGGATCACCTTCTCTTCTGATGAGTTCTTCCATTAGTCGCACAAGTCAGACCCTCCATATTCCGTCGTCGAAGCAGTGATGTATTCTGCTTCGCAAGAAGACAAAGCAATTAACTTTTGTTTAGTTGATTGCCGGCAGATCGTGCTGCCTGAGAGGAAGTAAATCATCCCAGTGGTGCTCTTACGATCATCAACGTCACCCGCCATGTCACTATCACTGTAGCCGACCAGCTCAAGCTTCTCATTTTCTCTCCCTGCACAATATTTCACACCCTAGCCTCTAGTTCCAGCCACATAGCGCAGGATGCGCTTGACAACCATAAGATGCTCCTCCCTAGATGCTTCATAAACGTACTCACGTATCCAACAGAATAAGCGAGGTAAGAGCATGTGTTTACATGATAGCACATGCTCCCAAAAATACTGTGATAATTGGTGGCGTCGACTGTCGTCATAGTGCCGGCCTTACTTAGTTGGAGTTTAGCCTCCATTTGTGTCCTTGTAGGGCTACTGTCCGCTAGCCCAGCTGTGTCCAGCAGCTTCTTCGCATACGCACTTTGGTGATAGTGATGCCGACAGTACTCTGTTGTACTTCGATGTCGAAGTAGTAGCTGAGCACGTCGAGATCACTCATCTTCAAATTCTTTGACATCTTCCTCTTGAATCTTCCAAAAACTTCCATGACGCCTCCAATGATTATGAGGTTGTCGACGTACACTCCCATAATCAGTCACCGCTCGCCAACATGCCATGCTTAGAGGCATAACTCTTAAACTTCAGCGACAGCAGAGTACTGTCGAGCTTCGTGTTCTAAGCTAGGGGTGCTTGTCGAAGCCCGTAGAGTGCCTCGTGCAGGAGTAGTACCTTGCCAAAGTTATCCTTGTCTAAGAAGCCAAGTGGTTATCGGACGTAGACCGTCTCCTTGAGCTCTCTGTCGAGGAAAGCGGACTTCATGTCCATGTGGTGGACCTCCCTAGAGAAATATGTCGCGATTGCCAGCAACAGGCGGACGGATTCCAACCTTGCCACTGACGCAAATACCTCTTTGAAGTCCACTCCTTGCTTCTGGACATAGCCCTTTGCCACCAGACGGGCCTTGTAGTTCAATTTCTCCCTCTTCGTTTCGCTTTAGTTTGAATACCCATTTGAGCCCTATGGCTCGGTGTCCAGATGGGATGTCCTCTAGACTCCACGTCTTGTTCTTAGTGATGAACGTCACCTCTTCCTTCATTGCCTTCAGCCAGCATAGGTTCCTTCCTACTTCGGCGAAGGAATTCAGTTCATCCGCGCGGATGGCATGCAGTTCAGTCACTTCTTCTAAGAGCTCGCGCACCGCCAGTCCCTGTGATTCACCTCCTCCAGTAAGTCTTCAATCCTCTGGTATCTAGCTGCCAGACCATCATCGTGATCGGCATCCAGCGTCGAGTTCGTAGTACGTAGTGTTGCTAACTCCACTAGTTAAGAAGGCGTAGCAGGAGTTGTGGTAAGTGTAGGAGTAGGCGTGTCCAGTGCAGCTGCTGTGACGGTGATAATGCCCGACGTTGTGCTCCTCCTTCTCCTGGCTCAATAACGAGGTACTCTATCGTGAATTGATTTGGGTTTTGGTCTACCTCGGTCACATTGTTCCACCACTAGAAGGTGTTCTCGTCGAACACGACGTCACGCGATAATTGAGCTCACCCCCCCGTAGGATCATAGAGCCTGTACGCCTTGCTCCCGGGTTCGTAGCTGATGAAGATGACCTTCAGCCCCCTAGGATCGAGCTTATCGAGGTGGAGATGCGTAATCTTCATATATGCGACACAGATGAACACTCAAACATGATGTACCGCTTGCTTCTTGTTGTACCAGGTCTCGTGTGGCGTCTTCTAGTCGAGGCTTCGTATTGGCGACCGATTGAGGAGATAGACTCGTTGCTTTCATCGGAGTTGTCGCGGAGCTTTGGGCGTGGAAGACATTCCTCCTCAGTTTCTCGTCCTTAAAGCAGATCTCCAAGAACTCCTTCCGCAACTGCTCGATGTTGGACTCCCGCACTCGCTGCACACCAACCCGGCGAGACTTGATCCCCTCCCAAGCCGATTGCACGGTGCGCTTGGTGGAGAGAGATGCTAGCATCTCTGAAGGCACAGACCGCAGTATAGCAGCGAATGCAAAGCGATCCTCCTGATACTCGATCGCTTCTTCTTCCTTCGGTCATCTCCTTGATCACTCGCTCGATGACGATGATGGAGACGTTCACACTCAGTGGTGGCGTGGAGGAGTGTGGCATCACCGCTTGTTTAGTGGTGAGAATTCCACGTTGTGGCCGGCTACGAACCATTAAAGCATATTAACATAACTCAAAACCACTATGAGCTTTTATGAACAAACTGGTGAAGCATATTAGAATTTTTTGTTTATCCTTAGTCATGAAAGTGATGAATATTGGTTAAGTATCCAAGTGGTTGTTGTTTAGTGGTGAGAATTCCACGTTGTGGCCGTGGAGACTTGGGCTTGAATCCCAACAGCCACATCTACTTTTTTTAGCTACGAACGAGCAAATTTGAAGTTCGTTGGTTTATCCTTAGTCATGAAAGTGATGAATGCTGGCCAAGTATCCAAGTGGCTGTAGTTTAGTGGTGAGAATTCCACGTTGTGGCTGTGGAGACCTTGGCTCGAATCCCAGCAGCCACATCTACTTTTTTTATCTACAAACGAGCAAATTTGAAGTTTGTTGGTTTATCCTTAGTCATGAAAGTGATGAATGCTGGCCAAGTATCCAAGTGGCTGTAGTTTAGTGGTGAGAATTCCACGTTGTGGCCGTGGAGACCTGGGCTCGAATCCCAGCAGCCACATCTACTTTTTTTAGCTACAAACGAGCAAATTTGAAGTTCGTTGGTTTATCCTTAGTCATGAAAGTGATGAATGCTGGCCAAGTATCCAAGTGGCTGTAGTTTAGTAGTGAGAATTCCACGTTGTGGCTGTGGAGACCTGGGCTCGAATCCCAGCAGCCACATCTACTTTTTTTAGCTACAAACGAGCAAATTTGAAGTTCGTTGGTTTATCCTTAGTCATGAAAGTGATGAATGCTGGCCAAGTATCCAAGTGGCTGTAGTTTAGTAGTGAGAATTCCACGTTGTGGCTGTGGAGACCTGGGCTCGAATCCCAGCAGCCACATCTACTTTTTTTAGCTACAAACGAGCAAATTTGAAGTTCGTTGGTTTATCCTTAGTCATGAAAGTGATGAATGCTGGCCAAGTATCCAAGTGGCTGTAGTTTAGTAGTGAGAATTCCACGTTGTGGCTGTGGAGACCTGGGCTCGAATCCCAGCAGCCACATCTACTTTTTTTAGCTACAAACGAGCAAATTTGAAGTTCGTTGGTTTATCCTTAGTCATGAAAGTGATGAATGCTGGCCAAGTATCCAAGTGGCTGTAGTTTAGTAGTGAGAATTCCACGTTGTGGCTGTGGAGACCTGGGCTCGAATCCCAGCAGCCACATCTACTTTTTTTAGCTACAAACGAGCAAATTTGAAGTTCGTTGGTTTATCCTTAGTCATGAAAGTGATGAATGCTGGCCAAGTATCCAAGTGGCTGTAGTTTAGTAGTGAGAATTCCACGTTGTGGCTGTGGAGACCTGGGCTCGAATCCCAGCAGCCACATCTACTTTTTTTAGCTACAAACGAGCAAATTTGAAGTTCGTTGGTTTATCCTTAGTCATGAAAGTGATGAATGCTGGCCAAGTATCCAAGTGGCTGTAGTTTAGTAGTGAGAATTCCACGTTGTGGCTGTGGAGACCTGGGCTCGAATCCCAGCAGCCACATCTACTTTTTTTAGCTACAAACGAGCAAATTTGAAGTTCGTTGGTTTATCCTTAGTCATGAAAGTGATGAATGCTGGCCAAGTATCCAAGTGGCTGTAGTTTAGTGGTGAGAATTCCACGTTGTGGCTGTGGAGACCTGGGCTCGAATCCCAGCAGCCACATCTACTTTTTTTAGCTACAAACGAGCAAATTTGAAGTTCGTTGGTTTATCCTTAGTCATGAAAGTGATGAATGCTGGCCAAGTATCCAAGTGGCTGTAGTTTAGTGGTGAGAATTCCACGTTGTGGCCGTGGAGACCTGGGCTCGAATCCCAGCAGCCACATCTACTTTTTTTTAGCTACAAACGAGCAAATTTGAAGTTCGTTGGTTTATCCTTAGTCATGAAAGTGATGAATGCTGGCCAAGTATCCAAGTGGCTGTAGTTTAGTAGTGAGAATTCCACGTTGTGGCTGTGGAGACCTGGGCTCGAATCCCAGCAGCCACATCTACTTTTTTTAGCTACAAACGAGCAAATTTGAAGTTCGTTGGTTTATCCTTAGTCATGAAAGTGATGAATGTCAACTAAACATCCAAGTGGCTGTAGTTTAGTGGTGAGAATTCCACGTTGTGGCCGTGGAGACCTGGGCTCGAATCCCAGCAGCCACATCTACTTTTTTTTAGCTACAAACGAGCAAATTTGAAGTTTGTTTGTTTATCCTTAGTCATGAAAGTGATGAAGGTCAGCTAAGTATCCAAGTGGCTGTAGTTTAGTGGTGAGAATTCCACGTTGTGGCCGTGGAGACCTGGGCTCGAATCCCAGCAGCCACATCTACTTTTTTTATCTACAAACGAGCAAATTTGAAGTTTGTTGGTTTATCCTTAGTCATGAAAGTGATGAATGTCAACTAAACATCCAAGTGGCTGTAGTTTAGTGGTGAGAATTCCACGTTGTGGCTGTGGAGACCTTGGCTCGAATCCCAGCAGCCACATCTACTTTTTTTATCTACAAACGAGCAAATTTGAAGTTTGTTGGTTTATCCTTAGTCATGAAAGTGATGAATGTCAACTAAACATCCAAGTGGCTGTAGTTTAGTGGTGAGAATTCCACGTTGTGGCCGTGGAGACCTGGGCTCGAATCCCAGCAGCCACATCTACTTTTTTTTAGCTACAAACGAGCAAATTTGAAGTTCGTTGGTTTATCCTTAGTCATGAAAGTGATGAATGCTGGCCAAGTATCCAAGTGGCTGTAGTTTAGTGGTGAGAATTCCACGTTGTGGCTGTGGAGACCTTGGCTCGAATCCCAGCAGCCACATCTACTTTTTTTATCTACAAACGAGCAAATTTGAAGTTTGTTGGTTTATCCTTAGTCATGAAAGTGATGAAGGTCAGCTAAGTATCCAAGTGGCTGTAGTTTAGTGGTGAGAATTCCACGTTGTGGCCGTGGAGACCTGGGCTCGAATCCCAGCAGCCACATCTACTTTTTTTTAGCTACAAACGAGCAAATTTGAAGTTCGTTGGTTTATCCTTAGTCATGAAAGTGATGAATGCTGGCCAAGTATCCAAGTGGCTGTAGTTTAGTAGTGAGAATTCCACGTTGTGGCTGTGGAGACCTGGGCTCGAATCCTAGCAGCCACATCCACTTTTTTTAGCTACAAACGAGCAAATTTGAAGTTTGTTTGTTTATCCTTAGTCATGAAAGTGATGAAGGTCAGCTAAGTATCCAAGTGGCTGTAGTTTAGTGGTGAGAATTCCACGTTGTGGCCGTGGAGACCTGGGCTCGAATCCCAGCAGCCACATCTACTTTTTTTTAGCTACAAACGAGCAAATTTGAAGTTCGTTGGTTTATCCTTAGTCATGAAAGTGATGAATGCTGGCCAAGTATCCAAGTGGCTGTAGTTTAGTAGTGAGAATTCCACGTTGTGGCTGTGGAGACCTGGGCTCGAATCCTAGCAGCCACATCTACTTTTTTTAGCTACAAACGAGCAAATTTGAAGTTTGTTTGTTTATCCTTAGTCATGAAAGTGATGAAGGTCAGCTAAGTATCCAAGTGGTTGTAGTTTAGTGGTGAGAATTCCACGTTGTGGCCGTGGAGACCTGGGCTCGAATCCCAGCAGCCACATCTACTTTTTTTTAGCTACAAACGAGCAAATTTGAAGTTCGTTGGTTTATCCTTAGTCATGAAAGTGATGAATGCTGGCCAAGTATCCAAGTGGCTGTAGTTTAGTGGTGAGAATTCCACGTTGTGGCCGTGGAGACCTGGGCTCGAATCCCAGCAGCCACATCTACTTTTTTTTAGCTACAAACGAGCAAATTTGAAGTTCGTTGGTTTATCCTTAGTCATGAAAGTGATGAATGCTGTCCAAGTATCCAAGTGGCTGTAGTTTAGTGGTGAGAATTCCACGTTGTGGCCGTGGAGACCTGGGCTCGAATCCCAGCAGCCACATCTACTTTTTTTAGCTACAAACGAGCAAATTTGAAGTTTGTTTGTTTATCCTTAGTCATGAAAGTGATGAAGGTCAGCTAAGTATCCAAGTGGCTGTAGTTTAGTGGTGAGAATTCCACGTTGTGGCCGTGGAGACCTGGGCTCGAATCCCAGCCGCCACATCTACTTTTTTTTAGCTACAAACGAGCAAATTTGAAGTTCGTTGGTTTATCCTTAGTCATGAAAGTGATGAATGCTGTCCAAGTATCCAAGTGGCTGTAGTTTAGTGGTGAGAATTCCACGTTGTGGCTGTGGAGACCTTGGCTTGAATCCCAGCAGCCACATCTACTTTTTTTATCTACAAACGAGCAAATTTGAAGTTTGTTGGTTTATCCTTAGTCATGAAAGTGATGAATGTCGACCAAATATCTAAGTGGTTGTAATTTATTGGTGAGAATTCCACGTTGTGGCTGTGGAGACCTGGGCTGGAATCCCACATCTGCTTTTTTTTTGGGTTTTTGTTGGTTTATTCTTAATCACGAAAGTAACGAATGTCTGATTACTTTAAGGTACCTTATTTGGGGACACTATGGATGTGACCCACTTTTGTATATGATATAAATCACTAAATTGTACATGTGGAGACATGTGAGTGGGGGCGTCCTATGCAATGAGTATTGCATAAGATCGGACCATTAAGAAAACCACTCTCACTTTATAGAAAACCACTCTCACTTTATAATGTCGTTTACTGTTGAGACTGATTTTCTTTTCATTCGATGACTTAGGTAACTCGATCTTAATCCTGAGTTAACCATGAACTCCTTTTTATTCGAAATTATCCTTAGATTTACATGGGTGAGAGTGGCTTGAGTTTGCCGACTCAATAGGCCTCCCATTTCAGGGATAAGACTGGGTGAATAGCTGGGGACGTGGGGTGCAAGATGGAATTCGCTCCTACCCACTTTTAGGGATAGAAGAGAGGTAGTTCCTTTGAGCACTGACTCCAGGTCTTGAACAAGGGGCCCCACTCTCTCATTGCCCTGAGAGGGATTCGGTTTACTAGTTGGACCACAAACCAATTGTTCATAAGAGGATTAGTGGGACATAAGGAACAAGAAGTAACTTCAAGGGTAAAACGGTAAATTGACCCAGCTCTAGTTACAAACAACCTGTGAAGGATCGACTTACTAATCATCGTTATATCAAATGGACAGAAATATATCTATAGTGAGGGGAGTGCAACTACTAGGCTAGAGTGGAGTGTCCTAGTAGTTAACGAATGTTGGTTAACAAGGTTAATGAGTTTAACCGGTTAATCTTGGATTGTTGGAACCCATGATCTATAGGTCCATTAGGTCCCTCTGCTAGCTCATATCAAACTAAACCATAGAACAGTGTGGCGAGTGAGTTTAAAGTGTTCGAATTCAAATTAGGGAATATGTGCTACATATATACGATATATTTAACCGCATTTTAGTTTTATTTACGAATTAAACAAAAAGAGAGAATCTAAGATATTTAAATAAGATTTAAATATCTTAATCAAATATGTGTCGAATTGATTGAGATTCGCATTTGAATTAATATTAAATATTAATTAAATAGTTTAATTAATCATTTAATATTACTTTAATTTGAAATTAATTATTCAAATTAATTGTGAATTAAAATGAAGAAAGTCAAAATGTTGACTTCATTTAATGGAAAAATCCATGTTAGTAGAATTTTGAGGTTTTAAAATTTGGTTTAACCAAACTTGCATGCTTGCCACACAAATTATAGTGGAATTTTGAGTGTCAAAATTTGGTGATCTCAAATTTGCATGAGCATGCAAACATAACTCTATAAATAGAGTGATCATGGTACATGGGAGGGTTTCTTGGTGAAAAACGTTGAGAAAAACCTCTCACAAACACTCTCTTCATATATACAAAATCCCTCCCAAGTTTAGTCACTCACCGGAGTCCACAATCCCGTTCTAAGACCGGAGGATAGTGAAGAAAACACTAGTGGTGGTTCGAAACCAGTTCGTGACGAAAAAGGAATTTGAATTACAAAAGGTTAGTATTCAAACTCATTAAGTTTTAATATTTACGAACATGCTAGTTATTTACTATAATTGATGTTCAAAAAGTGCCTAAGATCCAAATTGCTTCCACATATGTTATATTAACACTATCGGTTTAGTGGTGAGAATTTCACGTTGAGGTCGTGGAGACTTGGGCTTGAATCCTAACAACCACATCTACTTTTTATAGCTACCAACGAGCAAATTTGAAATGTCAACTAAATATCTAAGTGGCTGTAGTTTAGTAGTGAGAATTCCACATTGTGGCTATGGAGACTTGGGCTCGAATCCCACAAGCCACATCCACTTTTTATAAAGCTACCAATGAGCAAAGTGATGAATGTTGGCTAAATATCCGAGTGGCTGTAGTTTAGTGGTGAGAATTCCATGTTGTGGCTGTAGAGACTTGGGTTTGAATCCCAACAGCCACATCTACCTTTTTTAGCTAGAAACGAGCAAATGAAATTTGTTGGTCCTTAATCATGAAAGTGATGAATGTAGGCTCAATATCCAAGTGGCTGTAGTTTAGTGGTGAGAATTCCACGTTGTGGCCGTGGAGACCTGGGCTCGAATCCCAGCAGCCACATCTACTTTTTTTATCTACAAACGAGCAAATTTGAAGTTTGTTTGTTTATCCTTAGTCATGAAAGTGATGAAGGTTGGCTAAGTATCCAAGTGGTTGTAGTTTAGTGGTGAGAATTCCACATTGTGGCCGTGGAGACCTGGGCTCGAATCCCAGTAGCCACATCTACTTTTTTTAGCTACAAACGAGCAAATTTGAAGTTTGTTGGTTTATCCTTAGTCATGAAAGTGATGAATGTTGGCTAAGTATCCAAGTGGCTGTAGTTTAGTGGTGAGAATTCCACGTTGTGGCCGTGGAGACCTGGGCTCGAATCCCAGCAGCCACATCCACTTTTTTTTAGCTACAAACGAGCAAATTAGAAGTTTGTTTGTTTATCCTTAGTCATGAAAGTGATGAATGTTGACTAAGTATCCAAGTGGCTGTAGTTTAGTGGTGAGAATTCCACGTTGTGGCCGTGGAGACCTGGGCTCGAATCCCAGCAGCCCATCAACTTTTTTTAGCTACAAACGAGCAAATTTGAAGTTTGTTGGTTTATCCTTAGTCATGAAAGTGATGAATGTTGGCTAAGTATCTAAGTGGCTGTAGTTTAGTGGTGAGAATTCCACGTTGTGGCCGTGGAGACCTGGGCTTGAATCCCAGCAGCCACATGTACTTTTTTTAGCTACAAACGAGCAAATTTGAAGTTTGTTGATTTATCCTTAGTCATGAAAGTGATGAATGTTGGCTAAGTATCCAAGTGGTTGTAGTTTAGTGGTGAGAATTCCACGTTGTGGCCGTGGAGACTTGGGCTCGAATCCCAGCAGCCACATCTACTTTTTTTAGCTACAAACGAGCAAATTTGAAGTTTGTTGATTTATCCTTAGTCATGAAAGTGATGAATGTTGGCTAAGTATCCAAGTGGTTGTAGTTTAGTGGTGAGAATTCCACGTTGTGGCCGTGGAGACCTGGGCTCGAATCCCAGCAGCCACATCTACTTTTTTTAGCTACAAACGAGCAAATTTGAAGTTTGTTGGTTTATCCTTAGTCATGAAAGTGATGAATGTTGGCTAAGTATCCAAGTGGCTGTAGTTTAGTGGTGAGAATTCCACGTTGTGGCCGTGGAGACCTGGGCTCGAATCCCAACAGCCACATCTACTTTTTTTTAGCTACAAATGAGCAAATTAGAAGTTTGTTTGTTTATCCTTAGTTATGAAAGTGATGAATGTTGGCTAAGTATCCGAGTGGCTGTAGTTTAGTGGTGAGAATTCTACGTTGTGGCCGTGGAGACTTGGGCTCGAATCCCAGCAGCCACATGTACTTTTTTTAGCTACAAACGAGCAAATTTGAAGTTTGTTGGTTTATCCTTAATCATGAAGATTTGGGCTCAAATCCCATATTTTATTTACAATTTAATATTATTCATGGTATGAAAACTCAAGGTTATTAATGTAATATTGAATAGCATGTGGTTGACAGATCATGTTTAAGTAATAATCTAAATGGTCTTTATATATGGATAAGGTTGGGTGTCTTGTTAATAACATTGTTGATACAGTCCACTTTGTAATCGTTACAAATGATTTGATCCAAGTGACCAAGAAATACTTAATCTCTCTTTCTAAAATCTATTAATTGAGAAGATTATTATTTCAGACAATGATCCTATGCGACTCAATTTTAATCCCTTTTATTGTTTTTCATGTTAGATATGTCTTTAATATTATTATTGTGCCAATATGAGTGTGTATGGCTGGTTACCAAAATCATGTCTAGACTCGTCAGGGCTAAAATGCCCCAAAATGTACTATAATGGGATGTGATTAGTTGTCAATTCTTCCTACTCGGGTCATATGCTAGCAAAGTCGTCGTTGTTGCTTATTTGCTTTTAGCATATAACATTGATTTCTTTAAAATAATTTTCAATGTATTTCCTCACTCACGTTTTCGAAAAAATTTCCCTCAAACATGAGATGAGGCTCGAGCATACGACCACATTATTTGCGAAGTTAGAATTACACACTGCTGACTTGTTGACTGGGTTAGAACAAGTGTCACACAATCACTGTTCGGCTACCGCAAGAGTGTGATTGTGACACTTGACACACGTGCGTGAAACACACATGTAAAGACCCCCTACAGTCGCGTGGTGAGTTCTTTTTGTCTTGTTCGACTATTTTCACTCCAGTTTCTATACTGGTCTTATTTTGGCTTGAACTAGGACCGGTAGAGAAATTAGAAAAAAGCTAGTTCGAGAGGGTACGAGTTATCCATGTAAGTTACCATTTGGATCCTCCTTAAGTAGTACTTATAGGGATTACTTGGACAAGCATGCATGTTAATAAATCCAACCTTAGATGGATAGAACCGGCACGTTAGAGCATTAAACGAGCACGTAAATATGAGAATAATATGCTTGATGTAGAATTTACAGAATTGCCCCTAAGATCATGAGATTATGGACTACATATTGCTTTCATGTTTTATGCTATATTAGAAAGGAGGATGAGAATTTGTGATATGCGTTTTAGGTAATTGATGTATGTTATCTCCTCGTCAAGCATGTTTGATTTGCATGAAAATTGTATATTAGCTGACTACATAGTGCTTTCATATTTTATGCTATACTAGAAAGAATGTTGAAAATTTGTGATATGCGTTTTTGGTGATTGATGTATATTATCTCCTTATTGAGCATGTTTGATTTGCATGAAAATTAAATATTAGCTCTAGGTGATTGATTGTGTATTCTTCCTATAGAGTGTAGATAGTAGCGATAAGATAAGACTAGAGCTATAGAGATAGGTCAGGTGAATGGTGATCTAGGTCATGATACCTCTAGTAGACCAAACACTCTAGGATCGTGAGTAGCGATTAGTAGGTCTGGACCCTAGTGCTACAAAACCAAGTTAGACTCGAAGAGTTAGTGTAGAGTATCCTAGAGTTGGGAGTCCATGCTTAAGTCGTCTAGTTGCCCAAGGAACCTTTAGACTGTCATGGCACACATGAGTGATTAAGATGGCTCTCCAAGTCATTAGTAGTATGAACGGGATCACTAGTATTTCCATCACCCTCTCCCCTTAACATTATTATAAACCTATGATGGACCCGTTAGCACTCTTGCCAAGCGATCAATCCCCAAGAGTGGTGTTGTCGAGCTAGCCTAAAACAAATAGGGCAAGCTAGCCTAAGACAAATAGGGCAGTGCATTCATGCAACTAACCTTGTAGAAGTGGCTATGCAACTAACCTTGTAGAAGTGGCTAGGGGTCTTTTGAATAGGGCCACTGAGTTGTAAACTCATCCTGAGAGGGGGATGAGACCATGTGGGTTGACATAGTAGGTGGTCGGCACACAGGGTTACACCCCCCCAGATTAGGTAGATTTTATGGTCTTGTGAGAGGGTTCACTAGCTAACCTTCCATATATGATGTTCATATTAGTAGACACCATATTGTCCCACCAGATTAGTATGAGGTCGTGCATCAAGCTACCTAAGTAAAAAAAAATTGAAAGGTTGTACAACATGTACAAACTCTTTAAGGCAAGATTCATACTAGAGACCTGTTCGGAACTTTAAGGCTTTCCTAGAAACTCAAATAGCTGTAGAACTAGACCCGTACTTCTTAAAGACTAGAGGAAAGCCCGCGGATACCTACTAGGTTAAATATACAATGAGAGCCTACAAGTCGGAGAGCTGGGGGTCATAGAGGATGTCATCCCAAGACGTTAGTCCATCTGTTTAATTTTGCTCTTTTATATTTTTTGAAATTGTATCCCGAACCCATTCCCATTTATAATAAACTTGAACAACACCATCTTGTAATTAGAATTCATTTTGTTTTAATTTGTGGTATTGTTTTTTTTAAATTATGCAAAATTTTATGGTATTATATTATATAATATTTTATTTTATTTGCTTTTGTCTTGTCTTCTTTGTCACACTTGGAGATTCAAAACCTTGAAAATTGGGTTGTTAATCATTGATGACCTCGTGGTATGTCTTAAAAACTCACCCCAACCCAATGAAGGCATGTTTGCCACTTAGACTAAAGACCAAATATGACAATCCCACGTCCTAGATCATTAATAGGGCCAATTTCGTCGACTGATTTTCGTACAGGCTTACACGTTTAGCTCCCAAGACTAGACAAGAAGGTCCAAGGGCGTAAATTACATGAAGAAGATAAGCCCGCTCCCTAGGGCCAGAAGCTGAGTGGAGGAGCATCTGACTATGAGAGCAAAGAACTCTATTTAAAGCATGGACACGAGAGTCGAAACTATCGAACTCCATAAGAGACATACTCTCCCTAAAGAACACATAATCTAAGTTCATCTTAAGATCACCTTAAGCTCGTTACTAACTTAAAGCATAAGAGAGTGTTCTTTGTGTAGAACCATTCGAAGGATTAGCTTAATCCAAGAGTGATTTATTGTCTATTGGACAAGGATAATGTTAAAAAATTTTAAAAAGAAGAAAAAAAAAATCAAAATTAAGCGGTGGTGGTCTCTCTTAAAGCCAACTGTCCTTAATATTTGGTTGCCTTATCCATCGTCCATGGCAATGGACTATGCAATTCTGGGTAGCGTCTCCGACGAAATGCTTTGTTCCACTGCCATTTTCATCGTAGTTCTTTCACCATCATAACGGATTCCTCGCATTTTCTGTTCATCCAATCTTCCATCACTCGCTTTATCTTATCACTGTTCGATTCGGGAAATTGATAAAAGAACAAGAAAACAGGCAGTATGACGATGCCTCTTTGTGATTCATTTATGGCGAAGCACTGCCATCCTTCCCTTTCATCTCATTCTTACAAGTTTCTTCTTTCTTTTGAGGCCTTCTCTGTGAAATCTCATCTACGTTCCGCGTTCATCGATAAATCTGCCTTCCAATTCGGATCGAAAACCTCTAAACTGGTATATTCGAGAAAACGGAACACACGCCCTGTAGCTTCGCTTGGAGGTTTTTTAGGCGGAATTTTTAAAGGAACTGACACTGGGGAATCCACTAGACAGCGATATGCTTCTACCGCTGCTCTTATTAATGGATTAGAAGCGGAAATTTCTGCGTTCTCGGACTCGCAACTCAGGGAAAAGACTTATGCGCTGAAAGAGCGAGCACAATCAGGCGAATCTTTGGATTCTATTCTGCCTGTAAGTCTCGCTAATGAATACTACTCTAGTTAACTACTTTTATGCTCTATTCCTTGCTGAATTTTTTTCTTAAGCATCTGTTTCTTAACGGGTTAAATTCTTCTCTTTGATTTCTTAACTTCTTTATGTTTGTAATACTAATTTAGAGTCGTTTCAGTTGCATATTAATGTGGGAAGTGCTATTGATAATGGTTGCTTTACTCGATTGTAATTTGATACTCAAAATTATATTGTCTGTCAAAATCATGCTCGAAATTGGGTGGATCTTTGTGTCAACGACTCTAAGTTCATTTTCGGTTTATACTTTGTTCTGTATACTCTATTGCATAGTTCTAACTATAAAGTTTTTGTTGCAGGAAGCATTTGCTGTTGTGAGAGAGGCTTCGAAGAGGGTATTGGGGCTCCGACCCTTTGATGTTCAACTGATAGGCAAATTTTCTACTCTACATTTTATCTTTTGGCTTTCGTTCTTATGGATATTTCTGCCTGTCATCTGTTATGAGTTAGCTTTATTTAGCAGTCCTGCAACTGCATCCATCAGTTCACGATGGGAGTTATTTGCTGCGAACTATTCAATGATATCTCTTAATAATGTACCATGTTTCTTAAGGAAAAAAGAAAATGAAAAAAGAAAAAGATAGAAATAGAAACTAAGATCATATTCTTATTGGATAGTGGAACAACAACAAAAAAAAAAAAAAAAAAAAAAAAAAAGAAGGGAGATGAGGACATCGACCCAACAAGTACTCCATAAGGATTACAGATACTACAAGTTGACATTGTTAAAATAAATTATCATATTTTCGAAAAGTAAGAAGGAAAAAGAACTCCTCCGTAAGGCTTTGAATTTGATATACTAGTCATGGTTTTTAGTTATATGTTATGTGATGAACTGGGAAGCTTAAGATTTTTAGTAGTTGTTTGATACTATTTTTTTTTTCTATTTTCAAGGACACTTTGGAAGGTTAAAATCTCCAAGTAGAATTCTTTCATTGTTAGTTGCTCATGTCTGGCATAACACCATTTATTTTGTCTGGAGGTCCTCATCTATGGTCTTGGAGCCTCAATAGTGTGTTCTTCATAAACACGCAGAAGAGGATTTAGATGATATGCCTATGGAGATGTTAGTTTATCGCAGTAGTTTAGAGAATATTCTTGGACTTGTTCTAAGTGAGGTTGGCTTTGAGTAGGACTTGTAACGTGATGTTGGAGGAGGTTTTCTTATGTTCACCTTTCTAGGGTAAACGAAGGGCTATTTATAAGTTGCCTTTTTTTTTGGCTTTTATGTGGAATATAAGGCTACAGAGACTGAAAATCTTTAAGGGTGTGTTTAGAGAGTCCTAAGACGAGGTGGGGCGCATTCGTTCACTTCAATCCTCCCTTTGGGTATCTAGGGCTGATTGTTTTCTGTAATATCTTTTGTATTCTTAAAAGCTGGACCTCTTTATATAATTTTTTCTTTGTTTTTGTGGGCTTCCTTTATTTTTAGTTTTTTTAATATAATTTTTTATACAAAACATTTCGACAATGTTGTTTACCAAGCTATATCTTGGTGTAAACTATCTAATATTTTTACTTTCTATAGTTATATTCCCTCATTGTAAATTGGGAAGATTTTTTTGTAAACATCATAGATATGGCGCCCCTTTGTAAATTTCAATTGTCAATGAAACTGTCTCTTATGAAAAAAACGAAATATATATATAGCCTGGGAAATTGTACTCTCATTCTTATGAAACTTTGCTATTTCATTAGGAAATATTAGTAGTTCAGTGTCAGTTTTATTTTCTAAATCAAAATTTGGATATTGGAATGTTGTTTTCAGAATTTTCATTATTTGGAGCATATAATTCAAAGACAATCTTAAGAAACAAATCTGTCAAATGAATATTCATTGAATCCATTTGACTGACTTAGTAAATCTGAAAACATAAAAAAAAAAAAATCTAGTATAGCCCTTGATTGCTAGTTATTAATTTTTCTTTTCATGCAGGTGGTATGGTTCTTCACAAGGGAGAAATAGCAGAGATGAGAACTGGAGAAGGAAAGACCTTAGTTGCTATTTTACCAGCTTATTTGAATGCTTTAACTGGAAAAGGGGTTCATGTTGTTACTGTTAATGATTATCTGGCCAGGCGGGATTGTGAGTGGGTTGGTCAAGTTCCTCGTTTTCTTGGACTGAAAGTTGGCCTCATTCAACGTATGCCTCATTTCTTTTTAAATCTCCAAACATCAAGCTACATTTTCCATTGAGTAGTTGGACGAACATTTTCACTTCTGATTGCTTAAGGTTGATTCTTGTACCGTTTTTATGTTTTTAAATATGTAGTTACTGGGATCTGGAAGTTCAGAATCCATTTTTCTTTCATTATTATCTTTTTTTTTACTTTACCTTTGACAACCCACAAGCATGGCTATAACAAATATTTAATCTCAATATGACTTCGATGACAATCATTTTATGTATGTGAAGACAAAAGGGTAATTGAGGGAAATGCTTTGATGAGAGTATAATACACGTTAAGTACTTGCTAAACGGAAATTGGTAAACTATATTATTCTTAAAATCTTTATATACACCAGTTGTGAATTATCCACTCGATAATTCATAAAAAAAATTGTGGTCTTGGTACTAGTATATAATAAGTTGAGGATTTATAGTATATTATTCTTAAAACTATACTCTTCTTAAATATTCATTGTACATTGTTGTGAATTGTGCACTTGATACAATTATATGACATGAGTGGCCTATCCTAGTTTCTGAAGAACCCATGTATTAGTGCTTTTTTTTTTTTTTTTTTTTTTTTTTCTTTTTTTCCCCATATTGAAGCTATTTTCTCTTGTTTTTTGGCACTTGCAACTTTGACCTATTAAAATATTGAAGATTTATCTATTCTTAACTAATCAATTTTCTTTCATTGGATTATGAATTTGTTTTATCACTGTTTGGTTCTATCTGCCATTCCGTAAATTTTAAATTTTAGCATTATTTGTTTGCTGACTCTCTTAGTGTTTGATTTTCCTCATTTAAACCCACCCAAACAAATTTTATTCAGAGAATATGACAAGTGAAGAAAGGAGAGAGAATTACCTAAGTGATATTACCTATGTCACAAATAGCGAGCTTGGTTTTGATTACTTGAGAGACAATCTTGCCACGGAAAGTAATTCTGGACTTATTTGCTTGTTTTCAGTTACATTTTATTTTGTCTTTACAAATCAAATAATCTAATTGCATCTGTGACATGTGCAGAGTGTCGAAGAGCTTGTCTTAAGAGATTTCAATTACTGTGTGATTGACGAGGTTGATTCTATCCTTATTGATGAAGCAAGAACTCCTCTCATTATATCTGGACCTGCTGAAAAACCTAGTGATAGATATTATAAAGCTGCAAAGCTGGCTTCTGCTTTTGAACGTGATATACATTACACAGTAAGATTATCAATTGTGGTTTTTTCTTTTTTTTTTTTCCTTGTCTATAAATCCCATTAAAGAAATTTCCATTACCACTCCCCTTGGATAAGACACTACACAATTAATTGAAGAGTTGAACTTTTAAAAAAAGGAAGAACAAAATCCGCCATCAATGGAGCAATGAAAAACTGCCTTGGTTACTATTGATCATAGATTCATAAAAGAATTATAATTCATAAGCTGCTAGAGAGAGTATGTCAGAGCCTATATGTAGTTGCTCCAAAAATGAATTTTGTTCCACAACTCTGCCCAATCCCAAGGACTTACTGAAAATTTTTGAATTTTCCAACCAGCAGTGCCAAAGATCTGATTTTATTGTATGACCATTAGCTGTCTGTTGAAAACATGCCTACAAGAAAGCTTCTCAATGCATTGATAAAGAGAAGGAGATAGAGCTATATAAGGATTTTTTTCTCAGTACTAGGTCTGCTGTGTTTGTACCACCAAGCATTAAGGGATAAAGAGAAGGATTCAGATGAATAGATATTAGAATGTACAATCAAAGTAGCCAGTGGAGTACATTTAATTACATGGCGTTCTTCATTTATTCCCATCCCTGCACCCTGAAAATTCTTGAATCTCTCTTGTTTGTGGCTGCAACTTTAGATGGAATCTTAACAAGCTATAGGAAACGTGTTACTTCAGAGAATTGACTGTAGGATAGGAGGGTTAAGCAACCACCTTTATACAGACATTTTTCCATTTCTCCACCCTTCTTTCATTTCTTTCTATAACCGTGTTCCAAAGTTTATCTTCTTTGTGTTGTCTGCAAATGGCAGTCCGAAGTACTTTAAAATACAATTCTTTGTACACCTGAGTGTATTGGCTTAATCACCACCAGTTTATCCATGTTGTAACCAGGAATTGCAGATTGGCTTTCTTGATGAATATGAAAAGACTATACAACTCATTTATTTATCAATAATCATACTATGAATAAAAATACCAACTTCTTTAATTCTATTGTTCATTTCTTCGCAATGAAATTTTGTTTTCTCATAAAAAAAAAAAAAAAAAAAAA